>NW_025999873.1:1094607-1129199 GCF_001458135.2 Marmota marmota marmota
TCTTAGTTACTCTCCTTATATCAAAGAAGACATTTGGCATTTGTTTTTTAGGGATTGGCTAGCTTCACTTAGCATAATCTGCTCTAATGCCATCCATTTCCCTGTAAATTCTATGATTTTGTCATTCTTTTCTTACTTTTTTATAAATCCATTTCTATCAACTAAATTCTGAAAGAGGGCTAGGTGCCCATCAAATATGTGTGATTCTTTCCTTTACTTGGTCGTAGCTTGACTTAAACAAACACCAGCAGAGTTGACTGGACAGAAGCTAAGGATGGCTGGAAGGCAGGTAGGTAGGTTGCAGATTCATCCAGATATTTTTGACAAAGTGAGAATAAGTAAAGATTATAGTAGAGCTGTCATCACTGTTCTCTGTGGTTCTAGGTCTGCAACTGAATCAAGTAATGACAAAAATTGCTTATACTTGCTATGGAATTTGATTTTACTTTGGATATCTTTCTGCCATAGATACTTCTCCCTCCAAGCCACACATCCTCTTGGATTTGATGATGTTGTGCGATTAGAAATTGAATCCAATATTTGCAGGGAAGGTGGACCACTCCCTAACTGTTTCACAACTCCACTACGACAGGCCTGGACAACCATGGAGAAGGTAACCAGGATCTCCAAAAGTATTACAAGAAGTTTTTTTTTTACTAGTGGATCCCAGAAAATATTCCATGGGAAAAAGCAAACATAACACAATAGTGGAAAATGGCAGCAGTATAACATAGTGACTAGGAGCAGAGGCCTTGAGTCTGGAATGAGTTTTAGTATATAAACTTTTATAGTCAGAGTGACCTCAGTTACTGAAATTCTGTACTGCCATTGTCTTCATCTGCCAAGAATTGCACAGAATCTAGGACAGCTTGTGAGGTTATATTGCTAATACATGGCATGTGTATACAGTTGGGAAAAGGTTAATTAAGCACTGTTACATAATACATTACACAAAATCTGAATTTCTGATATTATACATAAAGATCAAATCTTTGAAAAGCTGGAGGTAACAGAATATCACCAGTTATCTAAGGATAATTCTTTTTCATAGTTGGAATTAAAAATTTTATGAATTTAAAAGTCCAGATCTATAGCATATAAATGATATTAACTTTCTGGGTTATAAAATTAAAATATAGCCTGGCATGGTGGTGCATGCCTGTAAAGGCGGCTAAGGCAGGAGGATCGCAAGTGCAAAACCAGCCTAAGCAACTTAGCAAGAACCTGTCTCAAAATAAAAAAAAATTGAATACAGAGAAAAACAAAATGCTAAGACAGTCCTTACTAAATGTTTATAGGTAAAGAACTTGCACTAATTTACCAGCAGGACCCTGGTAGATAACTGGGAAGAGGACAATGAAGACATGAATGATTCATTTAACAAGTACTTTGAATATTTCTGTTAGTTGTTGGTGTTATGGTGGTGAATAAAATAAAGGTGGTTTCTGCTCCCTCCCCCAGCTTAGTCTATAAAGAAGGTACATATTAAATACAGACATAAATATTTACAAGGGTGCTAAGTGCTATGAACGAAAGCTTTTGTAGTAAATGCAGATAATAAACATGGAAGCTTATTCATCATCATTAGTAATTATTAAGTGGAAATAAAAACATTTGTGCATTCAAATTTAACAATTTGAAAAGAACAAAGCACAAAACCCAGTTTTAGAAAGCTCATGTGGAAATAGATACTTGATATATTCCTAATGATACAAATTAATAACACATTTTTGTGGGGGTTTTTTTTTGTAAATTTTTTTTTAGTCATAGTTGGACACAATACCTTTATTTTATTCACTTATATGGCGCTGAGGATCGAACCCAGCACCTTGCACATGCTAGGCGAGTGCTATGCCACTGAGCCTCAACCCCAGCCCTGATAACATACTTTTGAAAGATAAATTGCCCATATATGCCAAAGTTAAAATTAGCTAAGCAAGCAGTAATATCCTGACAATTTATCTTAAAGAAATTAGTTCAGGGGCTGGGGTTGTGGCTCAGTTGTAGAATGCTTGCCTAGCATGTGTGGGGCACTAGGTTCTATCTTCAGCACCACATAAAAATAAATGAAGATTTAAAAAAGCAGTTCAGAACCAAAAATCAATATAACACAAAACTTTAACATTTATCACAAACCAGAAAGATCTAGTTTCAGATTATTCTACCCTGTAGACGATTTTCTGCTAAGAATTAATATCAAGACATGCAGTTTCTATGAGAAGTGTTTTTTGGGGTGGGGGCAACAAAATTGTATGTGTCAATAATTTTAATTGCCAAGTAAACTGTACAGAGCAGTAATATTCAGGGTAACAAGAAGTAGTATGAACATTTGTTTTATCTGGTAGAATTACAGGTAAAATATGTTTATTAAAATATAGTTTTAGATGCATTTGATTTTTCAACTTTAAAATTACGTTTTTCCTCTCTTTCAGGTCTTTTTGCCAGGCTTTTTGTCCAGCAATCTTTATTATAAGTATTTGAATGATCTCATTCATTCAGTTCGAGGAGATGAGTTTCTGGGAGGCAGTGTTTCACTGACTGCTCATGGTTCTGTTGGCCTTCCGGATGAGTCTCTTCCAGGTGGCACAGACAATGCCACTTCACAGGTAGTCACTGATTTGCATCTACCAGTAGGAAGATGTATACCAATCCTTTCCTTTAAATAGCAGTACTAGATCCTATTTGTAAGTTTTAAGTTATCGATATAAAAGAGAAAGTTAGCCTACTTACTATTTATAATCAAAGTATTTGTAGTGAATAACCATACACATTGTGAAGTATCTTACTGTTTTATTCAGGCCATTACTCTGCTAGACATTGTGGCTGTTCCTTTTACTAAATTCATTTTTAGCCTCTGAGGAGCTCTTTGTGTAATTGAGAAATTTTAATAACTAAATTTGGATGCTTTTTTTTAATAGAAAAGTGAACTCTTTAAGTTTCATAATATTGACCTTTTGGGTTCATTTTGAACTAGAATGCTATATTGTATATATTTCTTTGACTTTTGGGTTTTGGGGGGAGCATTAATCCTAAATCAAACCTTACCTGATTGTCCCCACAATCTCATGAAATGGGATATTCTGAAGACAGAATATCTAAAGGAGGCATTAAGAAGTTAACCAGTTTTTAGGCTGTGAAGTTAGTCAGTGGTAGAGTGCTTAGCTAGCATGTGTGAGACCTTAGGTTCAATCCCCAGCACTGCCAAAAATGAATGAATAAATAAATATATAAATGAATGAATGAATAAAGTTATTTTGTTAAAGTTACATAGTGGTAGAGCCAGAAATATTACCCTCCAGGCATTCTTAACCATAAGCTTTATAATATAACTTATTAATCTTATCACTATTGACAAATGAGTAAGTAACACTGCAAACTTTTGAATGCTGGATCTTGGATAAGTTTTAAGACAGTACTACTTTACTGCTGTCAACAAGGTTCTCTTGAATACTTTTTCTCCTTATTAAGTTTACATAGGGGGCAACCTGCTAAGTGTGGTTGCCATTTTGTTTTTTTATATAAACTAGAAGGGCTTGTTTTTATTTATTATTATTTATCTTGGGTAATAGGATTGAACCCAGGACTTCATGCTTTTTAAGCATACTCTACCACTGAGCTACATCCCCAGCAACATAAAGTTTGTTCGTATTTTTGCTTGAAGTATACTACATACAGAAACCTGCACTTATCAAAACTATATATAGAATTTTCACAAACAGAGCTAACCCATGTAACTGACATCCAGATTAAGAAACAGAACATTAATAGCCAGAAGCCCTCTGGAGCCCCTTCTAGTCTCTATCCTCTTCCCTGCCAGGATAGCTACTGTCCTGTCTTGACAGCATATACCTATTCACTTTGTAAATGAAGTCATATAATGTATTTCTTTTTTTTTTTTTTGGTATGGCTATATTATAATAATTCACATTTATATTATATAATTCAATGGTTTTTAGTATATTCAAAATTTTATCTTTTTATTCAGAACTATCTCTACAGTGAATCTTAAAGTATTTTTATACCCCAAAAGGAAATCCCATTTACTATACTACAAATCCCTGCTCTTCAGCCATAGGGAACTGCTAATCTATTTTTTGTCTCTATAGAGCCAAAGATTTGCTTATTTTGGATATTTCATAGAAGTGGAACCATTTAAGATGTGGCCTCTTGTGACTGACTTTTCATTTAGCATCACATTTTCAAGGTTCATCCATGTTTAGTGTGTATCAATCAGTTGGTAGACATTGAGTTCCCCTCTTTCTGCTATTATGAATTATGGTACTGTGAACATTTGTGTACAACTTTTTATATGGACTTGTGTTTTTATTTCTGTTGTTGTATTCACCTAGGTGTATTTTTTGAGCAATTGCCAGACTGTTTTCCAAGGTGACTACCATTTTGTGTCCCACCCACATTATATATGAGATTTCCAATTTATACATTCTTATCAGAACTTATCATCTGTCTTTTTGTTTATAGCCACCTTGGGTATAAAGTTTTATTTCATTGTGGTTTTTATTTTCATTTCCCTGATGACTTATAATCTTGCGCATCTTTTCATGTGTTTATTGGCCTTTTAAAATTTATCTTTGAAGAAAGTTTATTCGAATTCTTTACCCATTTTTACATTGGGTTGTCTGTCTTTTTATTATGACTTGGAGTAGTTCTTTTTATATTCTAGATATGTCCTTTATCAGACTTACTAGATAGTGATTTGCAGATATTTTCTCTGGTTTTGTAGGCTGTTTTTTTTTTTTTGTTGTTGTTGTTGTTTGTTTTGTTTTGTTTTTTTACTTTTCTTTATAGTGTTTTATTTTTTGTTGTTGTTTTGTTATTATTGTTGGGTTTTGGCAGTACTAGGAATTGAACTCAGGAATTGAGCATGCTTGGCATGTGCTCTACCACTGAGCTACTTGCCTATCCCTCTTGATAGTGTCTTTTGAAATTCAGAATCTTAAGTTTTGATGAAGTCTAGTTTGTCTGTTTGCTTTGGTTGTACAGACTTTTGGTATTATGTCTAAGAACCATTGCCAAATATGCAGTAACCATGATTTACAGTTTGCTGTGTTTTCTTCCAAGGGTTTTCTATCTGATCCATTTTAAGTTAGCTTTGCATGTGGTATGAGGTAGAGGTCCAACTTCATTCTTTTTCATATTGATATCCAGTTGTCCCAACATCATTTGTTGAAAAAACTATTCTTACATCATTGAATCATAGAAAAATCAATTGGCCGTGTAAATATGTTTTTATTTCTGAACTTTCAGTTATTTTCCATTCAACTGTGTGTTTATCCTTGTGCCAGTACCACCTTGTTTTGAGTACTAAGTTTTGAAATCAGAAAGCATTTGTACTGTAGCTTTTTTCCCCCTTTTTTAATTTTTATTTTTTCTTTTCATTTTCAACATTGTTTTGGTTTTTCTGGATCCTTTGCATTCCATATGAACTTTGCCATCAGCTTTTTCATTTTGGTGAAGATTGCATGGAATCTGCCTTGGGGAGTATTCTCATCGTAAATCTTCTAATCAACACAGGATATGTTTCTATTTATTTATGTCTTCTTTAATGTATTCCAGTAACATTTTATAGTTTGTTCCCAAGTTTTTCTTTTTTCTTTTGTAGTAGGGCTTAAACTCAGGGTTGCTTTTACCACTGAGCTATATCCCCAGCTCCCCGCAACTTTTTAAAAAATTTTGAGACAAGTTCTCAGTAAGTTGTTGAGGCTGGCCTAGAACTTGCAGTCCTCTAACGACAGTTTCCCAGATCCTTGGGATTACAGTTGTGTGCTACTGTACCTAGCCCATTTTTCTTTCTGATGCAATTATAAATAGAATTGTTTTCTTAATTTCATTTTGGATTGTTCTGATATGCTCATTTTTGTGTGTTAATTATGTGCTTTGAACTTTGCTAAATTTGCTTATTAGCTTTAATAGCTTTCTTGTGAATTCTTTAGGATTTTCTGTATAAAATGTTTCCTGTGAATAAGGATAATTTTCTTCCTCTCCACTTTGGATGCTTTGTATTTTCTTTTTTCATCTAATCATTCTGGTTAGAACTTTTAGAACAATGTGAAGTAGGCGTGACAAAAGCAAGCATCTTTGTCTTATTTTTGATCTCATAGGGAAAGCTTTTGAGTTTTTCATCATTTAATATGAAGTTAGATGTGACTTTTTAAATTTATCAATGTTGTTTATCAGATTGAATAAGTTCCCTACTAATCTTAATTTTTTTAATTACAAAAGGGTACTAGATTTTGTCAAATGTCCTTTCTGTGCCAATGAAATAGTAACATAGGTTTCTGGGGTTTTTCTTTCTATTGATAAGTATTAAATTGATTTTCAGGTATTAAGCCAACCTTGCTTTCCTAGGATAAATCCCACAAGGTTATGGTGTTTAGTAATCCTTTCAACATGCTGCCAGATGTAGTTTTGTTGAGGATTTTATATCAGTATTCATAAAATAATACACTCCATAATATGAGAGATTTGTCTTGGTTTTCTTGTGATATATGGATTTGATATCTGAGTAGTAATTGTCTCATAGAATTAATTGAAATGTGTTCCTTTCTTTTTATTCATTTTATGATGAATGTTTCTTTTCGATCTAACTATGTATCTTAGAGAGTATTCTTTTTCTCTATTTGAGTCCCCCTCTTCTCCATCAATGAAGCATTGTTTAAGTGTTTGTTAAATTATTTTGTTCATTTACTATATGCCTAAGTTATGACTATTAGGCTTGATTCCTCCCTTTTGTTATTTTAAACAGTGCTGCAGCAAATAATCTTGCATATATGTCATTTTGCGTAAGTGTGAGTCTGTCTATAGTTGAGTTTCTAGAAGTAGAATTTCTAGATCAACCCATAGCTCTGTATTTCATGAAAATACCAAATTTAACTTGCTTTTTTTGTAGGAGTGGGGTGTAGGAGGTAGAATGCTGGAGAGGAACATACTGTACTCAGCTAGCTTGTCATTCTAGAAAGGGTTCTTTAGCTTCTATTTTGTCAAACAACCTCACTGAGAATCCAAAACATTCATGATCACCCTGTAAAAAGTTGGGCTTTGTTAGCTAAGATACATGTGTGGATGGATGAGAGCTTTGTACACTGGGAAAATAATGCCTGTAAGGATAGCACATTTGTCGAAACTTAGGTCATTATGAAAACAGATTTGGCATGTTAAATACATGTTTTACATTTTAATCTTTTGCTCTCCTTCAGCATTTCAGAATTGTTGCTATTGAGTTTCTCAGTAGTAAAAGGATTGAGTGAAAATCATACATTGAAGAAAATTTTGTACAGATCTGTCATAGTCCAGACAAAGGACTGATTGTTTCCTGAATAATGTATTACTTATTTTATAATTTCTATTGTAGTCCAATGTGAAAAAAGCCAGTATTAAAATTCTGAAAAATTTTGATGAAGCGATAATTGTGGATGCTGCGAGTCTGGATCCAGAATCTTTATATCAACGGACATATGCAGGGTAAGCTTAGCTGATGTCTAGAATTTTTACAAATGTAAAAAATTTAGCCAGGTGTGGTTACACCTATAATCCCAGCTACTCAGGAGGCTGAGGCAGTAGTATCACAATTTAGAAGCCAGCCTGGGCAGCTCAGTGAGACCCTGTCTCAAAATAAAATTTTAAAAGAAGGACTAGGAATGTAGCTCAGTGGTAGAATATTTGCCTGTCATTCAAGAGTCAGTCCAGGGCCTCGTGCATGATACAACAAATAGAAGAATTTACATCTTTTAAAATTTTTAATTAAATTTATAGTGTGAGATTTATAATATATAGTGTGAGAGTAACATTGTGGCTAAAGTGAAGGCTCTGGAGTGACTTCTTGGGTTTTCATCTTGGCTTTGCTACTTATTAGCAAGCTGCTTAACCTGTTTATGTCTCAGTTTTTCATCTGTAAAATGAGAATAATATTAATACTTCCTTGAGTTGAAGGGATTAAAGAAGATAATACATGAAAAGCATTTAAAATGTTAACCTGATATCTAGTAGGCACATCATAAACATTACCATCCTTATTCCACCAGCATATGCCAGATTAATGAGTGTCTTGGTAATATAGTCTGTCTCTTACACATTTTGTTTGATTCACATGATAGCTATGTCAAAGTTTTGGTCTTAAAAACAAAAAGCAAAAAAGATGCCAACATCATTTATTGTGGAGTACATAACTAGCATTTGGAAAATGGAATGTAATCATTCCTTTGTACTTAAGAACTAGGTTGTGTTCATTTTACCTGGGAAGAGAAAGACAATGATACATAAGATATGCCACTTACTGAGAGTTACTACAGACAAATCATAAAATCACTGCCTCTTCTCTGAAGATAGCTTAATACATAAACCTGTGTAGTCTTGATTACCCTACCTCAGCCCCTAACCTAGTCCCAACAGTACCATGAAGGAGGGTTTTCAACATGTTTAATTGCTGTTTATCAGAAAGTAACAGTGATTTGGGGGAAACTGAGGAGTCTTTGTTGAAGGAAGGGACTGGAGTTGTAGCTCAGTGGTAGAGCGCTTGCCTAGCATCTGTGACGCACTGGGTTTGATTCTGAGCACACATATAAATACATAAAGAAAATAAAGTTCCATCAACAACAAAAAAAATTTAAAAAATATTGAAGAAATTAAAATTTATTTAATTTCATTGTCTTTGGAAAGTACACTTCAGCTGTGTCATACTTATAGTTTATAATCTGTAATTGTTTTAGTGATCTTTTAGAAAATAGTGGATGATAAGCCTGAATGAGTTAATTCCCAAAGGTAAGATTTATTCTTAAGGAATGGTTTATTTACATAAGAAAGTTTTATCAATCGTGAAATGTTTACCTCTACATTTTTGTGTGTATAAATGTATATTTTAAATAATCTATAAAATGGATCCAAAAAGAGAAATGATAATTTTTCTTCATCATTTTTAAAGTTGGTTTTCATTGTTTGTTTTAGTTTTATGATTTTAGCATCTTCCTAAAGTTAAGACAAATTTTTATCAGTTGGTATAGGCATACGTATGTGCCATGAATGAAATGAGGATTTATTAAGAAGAATACTTCTAAGGGCTGGGGATGTAGCTCAGTGGCAGAGCGCTTGCCTCACACATGTGAGGTACTGGGTTCAATTCTCAGCACCACATATAAATAAGTTAAAAAAAAAAAATAAAGGTCCATTGACAACTAAAAAAATATTTTTTAAAAGATTATCTGTAAAATAAAGTCCCCTTTATCTGGAATAAAATTATACAGGTATCACAAAAATTTTCTTCTTTTAACCAACTTTTAATTACAAATAGATTATTCTTATAAAAAATTAAATTTACCTATAAGTTTAATGTCTTCTAATTTAACGTACACCAATGCTTATTTTCTCTCCTTCTTACTTAGAGTAGTCACTGTTACGTTATAGTTTCCTTCCTTCTTTCCTTCCTTCTCTTTCCTTTTTAAAAAATAGTACTGGGGATTGAACCCAGAAATGTTCTTCCAATAGTTTTGAGACAGGATCTTGCTAAATTGCCCATGTTGGACAAGAATTTGTAATCCTTATGTCTCAGCCTCCCATGTCACTGGGATTACAGACATGCTGCACTCTGCCTTGCCTATTTGCTTATTTTTATGTAATTGATACTGTGCTCTATTCTGTGTCTTGTGCTATCATTTACAGTTTTGGAGTTTTGTTTATTTGCTTGCTTACTTGTTTTGTTTTGGGGGTTTTGGGTGCTGAGGATTGAACCCAGGGCATCATGCATGCTAAGCATACACTCTACAGTGAATTAGAACCCCAATCTCTTCTTTATAATGTATTCTGATCATTGTTAGAGCAAGTCCTACTTCTTTGTTCCTTCTTTTAGAAAATTGTTTATTCTTGTGCCTTTTCTCTTCTGCATGAATTTTAGAACTGTGAATTCCCTATTTGTCATGTTTCATAACCTGTTTGAGATTTTGAATGAAATTTAATTGAATTTGCTTTCTGTGGAGGAAGGTTCTATTTTCAGTAAGCTTTTTAGATTTATATGAAATGCTTAAAAAGGGATTAAATTCTAGCTATTAGAAGTTACATATAATTTTTCTTATGTAGGAAGATGACATTTGGAAGAGTCAGTGACTTGGGTCAGTTTATCCGAGAATCTGAGCCTGAACCCGATGTAAAGAAATCAAAAGGTTTGTGGTATTTTTATACTTCATATTAAACCTTTGCTCATGTTACTCACTGGCTATAATTGAAGGGCTGCTTAAGTTTAAACTGGTCATAACCACCATATCTTTCACCCCATGTTTACATTCACAAGTTAGTACAAGGGCTGAATGAAGTTACTGAACCGGCTTTACCAAAATGGAAGGCAGAGTAATGAGAAAAGATTGCTTACCTTTTTATTTAGTGGCAAAATACCCAATCCACATTAGACTCGAGATTTATCTTTATTTTATTAAATTTTCACAAAACCATTGAAAATTATTATGAGATATATATGGAGAATATTAGTAGGTTGAAATTCAAATCCTTACTTCGTTTAATCAGCAGAAGAGTGGCTTGGTCAATTCTAGAGTTAGACTCATATCTTTTTTTTAAGTGCCTTTGTGATTGATTTTAGCTTCCAAACAGTTGATTTATACAGGAAGATTATAGAAACAAATGTGAATCTATTTGGATATGTGATTGGCTGACAATAGTGTCTTGAGTAAAGGATGCTAACTTTATTAAGTAGAAAGTACTCCATTTTAATAAGTGTATTTAAAATTAAGAACTATTGTTAATCTTTCTATTGAATTTAATAATACTAAATTCCTATTACGTTTATCCTATTTTTTTAACCCAACTACAGCTGGGTGATGAATTATATGCTTTATTTTGATGAATGCTCTAGGTTAGATCTACATAGTTGAAAAAAATACAACCGATTTTTTGAAGCAATTTAGAACAGAAAGGGACCTATTACTTACTTGACCTTATTTATCCATATAATTGATTCTATTTATTTTCTGTTTTGTCAGAGAAGTCTCAGGTCCTCAGTTAAGAAGAATATAAAGACTAAGGAAAAATATAAACACTTTATTCATCAAATTGCTTGTTTTTTCCCTTGCCTGTGCTAGGGATTAAATGCAGGACCTCAGGCATGCTAGGAAGGTACTCTCTCTGAGCTGGTAAATCACTGAGCTAGTATCTGCAGCCCACTAAATGATTTTTTAGTGCCTCTGTATACTAATATTCACTGAGCATGTTAGAAGGTGCAGATCCTGTCCTCAAGAAACTTACAGTCTAGTAGTTATGTGTCTTGTCTTGGGTAAAAGATGAATATTGGGAAGAGATAGCCTTGAAATAGAGGAAGTGCTGGATGACCTCTGTGAGACATTGGCCAGGAAGAACTCTACAGTGTCATTAGGTAGCATTTGTCAATGAGGATAATGGGGTCTCCAGTATTAACAGAAAAATCTCTATTTAGTTTTTTTGTTTTTTTTTTAATCTGTTCTTATACCTCTGACAGCTCATGAAGCAATGTTACTACTCCATATACAGATGTTGGAAATATTATAGCATAGGAATTGGGAGTTTGCAGTTAGCTTGTTTTATATGAAGTAAGATATATTATGAAAAAAGATACACAAGAAATTTTTTCCTAAATCGTGATCTCTGCTCAATCTCTTTATGCTATTCATTTGTTCTAAAAAATTGATGAGTGCCTATTATATATGTCTACTAGGTCCTGAGAAGAAACAGAATTTTTTTTCTTATAACTTAAATGATAGTGAAGGAGACATTAAACAGATAATACTGTTTATGTACATGTTTGTAAATATGAGCGTGTGTGTGTGTGTGTGTGTGTGTGTGTGTGTGTGTGTAAGCATAAAAAGTAGGGTAATGGGCTGGCAGAGTAGTGGGTAGTGGTATTTGAATGGTCTTCAGCAAAGGCCTCATTGAGGCGACAGCATTTTAAGTAAAGATCTTAACCCAATAGGGGAGAATCTCAGGCAATATCTGGAAGAAAAGTGTTCTTGGTTAAAGAAACAAGGGACAAGACCATTGTGGCTGGAGTACAGTGAGCAAAGGGATGAGTGGTAGAAGGTGAGTGAGAGACTATGGCAAGGACTGGAAAGTATTGGGGAAACATGGGAGGTTGAATCAGGGAAGCAATGTAATGTGACTTATGTGTTAAAGGGATTGCTCTGGCAGCTGTTTGGAAATAAAGTGTCGAGCTTTAAGAGAGGCAGAGAAACAAAACATTCTTGTCAGAATCTAAGTAAGGGAGGATAGTTGTAGATTAAGCTTAAGTGGAGATTAGGCTGCAAGTGGGCTATATTTGAAGGTAGAGTCAGTAAGTTCGTATCTCTATCAGCAAGCCCATCCACCAGTTTACTGGCATTATTACTTTAATCAAGATGTGCTTATATAAAGTTACAAATAGGAGTTTGTTAAATATATCCACATATCTTGGTTCTTCCTTTGGTTTTCCAGATGTCTCTTTTTAAGTATTTTTTGGTAATATAGGAGCACAGAGATTGCATTCATTCACTAAGAAGGCATTTAAATGATTCCTATGTGCCAGGCACTGTGCTAGATGTCAAAGATGATATAAATAGGAGGATATAACCTCGGTCTGTTTTTACTATAGCTTGGTTTCTTCCTTATGACCAGACTTGTGAAACAATCAGGCTAAGAACCCTACAGAATGTTCAACCTTCTGGATTTTCCTGATTATATTATTTATGTTATTGCTTCATTCCCAGCATTTTTTTTCTTTTTTTTTAAATATATTTACTTTTTAAAATTTTTATTTAAATTGTAGATGGATCTTTATTTTATTTATTTGTATGTAATGCTGACAGTCAAACCCAGTACCTCTTCATAGCATTTCTTGAAAACTAGAAGTTATACCTGAAATTTAAAAAATTTTTTGATATAGATGGACACATTACCTTTATTTTATTTATTTATTTTTATGTGGTGCTGAGGATCAAACCCAGTGCCTCACGCATGCTAGGCAAGCACTCTACCACTGAGCTACAACCCCAGCCTCTACACTGGAAATTTTGATGGTTCAAGTAACATGTCATAAATTATAAGTGCTATGATATGTGATTTATATTTCTACACACACACACACACACACATTTTTGCAGTGCTAGGGAACTCAGAACCTCTCATAGGCTACATGAGAGTTCCCTCTACCACTGAGCTACACCTATACACCCCCTGCCATACATATATAACATTTTTTAAAAGACTATATTGGTGTATACATTTAAAAATCACCTGAAAATATATGCACAAAATTCAGCAGCAGTTACTTTAAGTATTAGAAGAGGGAAGGTACCTTTTACTTTTTATTATAACCTTTCCCCCCACGTTTTGAATTTCCTTACATTGTGCCTATGTCACTTCACCCCTTTCCCCATGGCTTCTTGTGGCAGTTGAAATAAAATCTCTCCTCTTATTGTGTCTTATGAATGTCCCCTTCTGTTTCTATTACCTTACTATGCACTACTCTTTCTTTCACAGACTAAGCTCTAATTCAACTATCCTTTATTCTTTTTCTGAGGTTTCTTTACATTTAGGGCCTCTGCAGCTGCTATTTTCCTCTGCCATGACTTTCATGCCACAACTGGCTCCTCCTTTTCTCAGCATAGTCTCTTCAGAGAGCCCTTTCCAACCCTCAAGATCTAAAATCATCTGTACTACTAACATACCACTTCTTTCTTATTCATTGACTGAAATTATTTTATTTGCATACATTCTTATAATCTTATTTTTCTCATAACTGGAATATTGCCTCTGTGAGAGAAGAGATTTTATCTGTCTTATTTGGCACTATATTCTCCAATTTTAAAATTATGCCAGGTACGTAGTAGATAGTTACTTATTAAATATTTTTTGATTGTATTAATTGATCTTTAAGAATTCCATTAGAGGGGCTGGGGATGTGGCTCAAGAGGTAGCGCGCTCGCCTGGCATGCGTGCGGCCCGGGTTCAATCCTCAGCACCACATACAAACAAAGATGTTGTGTCCGCCGAAAACTAAAAAAAAAAATAAATATTAAAAATTCTCTCTCTCTCTCTCTCTCTCTCTCTCTCTCAAAAAAGAAAAAAAAAAAAAGAATTCCATTAGAGGGGATGGGAGTGTAGCTTGGTGATACAGATCTTGCCTAACATTCACAAGACATGAGTTCAATCCACTGTACCACCAAAAAAAAAAAAAAAAATCATTAGAGATTATGGGTGACAAAATTCTGGACTACATAATTCCATTTAAGAAAAAATATCCAGGAGCTGGGGTTGTGGCTCAGCAGTAGAGCACATGCCTTGCATGTGTGAGGCACTGGGTTCGATCCTCAGCACTACATAAAAACAAATAAACAAACAAAATAAAGGTATATTAAAAAAGAGATAATACATTTTTAAAAAATCCAATTCCTAACACCCCAGAGTAAAGAAAAAAAAATATTTCTTAAATTTGGCTGCCTTTTGCACACTGAGACCCTAAATTTTCTTACCCAGATTACTTTCTTCTTACGATACTCACAGAGGCTCCCCTCTCTTCTCACACCCAAATAATGAATATTTCTTAGCATTTTCAAGCTCATGCAATTTAGATAATACATTGATATATACCACCTCCCCATTCTATAGATGAAGTAATCAAGAAATGGGGACATGTAATTTGTTCAGAATACTGTCTTGATAGTAGTTGTTTACAGTTCATTTTCCCCTTCGTTTACTTTCTTCTCCTTCCTTGCTAAGTATAGCTAGACAGAATGTTTGTCATTTACCAGCCTGTAGTTTTAATTTGGGTTTTGCATCTCTGATAATACAGCACTGAGGAAGAAAAAGTAGAATTTTGAGAAGAGTGTATCTCAGAGGCTTTTTAACAAGGTAATTTAAAAAGTTACATTAAAAATCATCTCAGAGAAAGTGTAACAAGAAGGAATTATAGAAAGATGTTGTGAGCTAAAATAAGAATGAATTGTAGTTGGGGAGTGATTGGTGTCAGAAAACACAATGCAGCAGGATTAGGAGTAATTAGAAGAGGATTTGAAGTTAGTGGTAGCGTGAATTGGAAAGAAGGTCAGATTCATGAGGCTTCCAAGGATAAGTTCAAGAGACTGCATTTCAAGGTGGAATTTGGTAGCATTTTTACTGTGCCAGCAATGGAACCCAGTGAGTTCCCCATGTAAGCTAGGCAAGTGCTTTGCTGCTGAGCCACATCGCCAGCCCTATGTTGAATAGTTTAACATAGGTTCTCTGAAAGAAAAATTTAAGAGAACACACCAAAAAAAGAGTAGATAAGAGGAAGATGAGTTTATAACATGTTAAATTTGAGATTCTTTTATATAATTTGGAAATAAGGATTTGATGCTCAAGGAGGAAATTCTGAATTATTTGCATATTAAAGGAAGTTAAAGCCATAGAAGGGAATGAGATGTCCAGAAGATTACAAGTTGGAAAAAAAGGGGCGGGGGGGCTGACAATGGGGATCCTGGATAAACTCCATGTTAAAGGGGGAACACAGAATAGTCATGGAAGATATAGGTATTAGAGGTAAAGAACAGAGTGTCAATAGGAAAGAGACTGTCAGTAGTGTGACTCTGCAGATAAGCCTGATGAGAAAGCAGTGCATTGATTAATTGAACAGCTGGGTGAAATTTTAGGCAAAGCATTTAACACTGTGGCTCTGTTTGTCCTCATTGACAGTAAAATTTGACCAGACCAGTATTTGACTGTATTTGAAGTTGAGTTATACTGTGGATTGGATAGAGATGACTATTTAAAATTTTGTTCTCATCCAGTTCATTTAGGTAGTCCAACTTATAACAACATGATCTGTACTAGAAGACTGTATAGGAACTGGTCTAAAGGTTTAAAAATATAATAAATGTATTATTATCTGCAGGGTTTCTGATCTCACGACTAAAAGGCTCAGGGGTCACTCCAGTTAAACTGGGCTAACTGGGCTGCATGAAATAACCACACAAGAGACACAATACCTTTTTCTTTGGGGTCACTGTGACGGCTCCTCTCACCTTAAGGGTCCACAGAAAGAGAGAGAGAGCACACGCTGACCCCTTTTATTGAGGAGAAGTTATTTAAATAAGGCAAGGGGTCAGGTTTCAGGGGGCTGAGTCTAACTTCATGATGTCCACTGTTAGCAGGTTGACTGACACCTGGGTAGGCCACACCCAAGGGCACAGTAAGAGAAGGGGACACACACAAGGCACTTCCATGGAAGATTCTATCCTAAACAGGGCAAGGGATTATATTACAAAGGAACAGGTGAGCATAGCTTCACCCATGGGGCTGTAGCAAGACACACCCATGCACAAGACACTGACCCTCGGACTCGAGAAGGGTGGGGAAAGCTCTGCCACATTTCTGCAACTGAGCGCCTCAGCACCCAGCCGGGGATTGTAACTCAGTCATGTGTAAGGTTGGTCTCCCACAGTTATCTCCTGATGTATTGCTAGTTTCTTACCTAAGATCAGTGTCCTGGTTAGATGTTTTTGTTTGTTTGTTTGTTTTAATGTTTACTGTAAATTTGACACTAGATAATAATTTCTTTCATCAGGTAAGGAGAGTAGGAAAAAAAAATCTAGAATTCTGAAATAGCTTTTCAAAAGCACTTCTATGATATTTGTTATGGAACATACAAACATACTTGGTTTTTACCAATGGTAATATTCCTTAATGTTTTGGATGGGATCATACTAGAAAAGAATATCCATGTCTAAAAGTAACAGCTTTTAAATAAGAGCATTTTTAATGTAAAATTATGTATGAAATCTGTATTCAATTTTGTTTTGTTACTAGGATCCATGTTCTCACAAGCTATGAAGAAGTGGGTACAAGGAAATACTGATGAGGTAAATTCTACTTTTAGTATAAAAAGATCCCTTTTATAAATGCTACCCTTTTCTAAGAAAGGTTTTAAAGTTTTCTCTTTCTTTAGTTCCCATGTTTAAACAGCTTGACATATCTGTGCTCCCTTATCCAGAATATAACAAGAAAAGAAAGGCCCTTCTTAGCAATTAAGAATTGCATGGTGATGATAAGAATGATTCTAGACCATGGGACTTCAGTACAGAGACTATGGCCATTGAAGGATATCAATCCATTCAAATTTCCATCAATCAGTAGGCATGGATCATATTGCAGAAACAAAAGCTGTCCTTCCCCACTCTGATTTTACTTTCAAAAGTGGAGGCTTGCTTGAATAGCCATCTCTCATTGAGAGATGGGAGTAGAAAATGTAAAGTGTTAGATTTTGACCTTCTAATACAAAAGTAGTCATATTGGCTGACTCTAGAAAACAGTGCCTGACTCTAGAAAAAATACATGGAAAATATTTGTTATTAAAATTATACCTCTATATGATTGATTTTAGACCTCTAATTATGTGCATCTTGATCCATCTAATGAGTAACCATTATCAACAGTTTAAATTACTTCCTTTAGGCCCAAGAAGAGCTAGCTTGGAAGATCGCTAAAATGATAGTCAGTGATGTTATGCAGCAGGCTCAGTATGATCAACCTATGGGGACATCTACAAAGGTAAGGATGATTTCTGTTCTGAGTTAGCTTGTGTAAAACTGAAAAGAATTATATTCCAAATGTATAAAAATTAAAAAGGACATAGGGTACATCTGTGTCTGCCTTTGAAGGGTTAACTGCTATAGGAATTGCCTTCTCATTATAAATAATTATAAAACTGATAAACTAAAAACAACTTATTTTCAAATATTGAACAGTAGGCAATATAGGACTATAATCCTTGAGAGGAGAATAATATTGAAGTGATACTTCCTTCACTGATTAGAAACAGTTTATAAAGCACAGAGAGGGAAAAACCAAACAGTGCCCGATAGGTTTACTGAATTAAGGAATTAGAAGTCAAAGTTGGAAGAGCTGTTTTGATTAGAAGTTATAGGACAAGGTACCAAAAAAGAGGGAGTGGCCTAGAAAGTGAGCTGCAGAGGAGAGTCCTCTCAAGTCCTTGGCCAAATACTAATCTCTGTATATGTGAAGTAAAAATGCATATATCTAGGGAAAGAATCCCTAGAAGTTAAGATGCTAAGTCATTTTGGCCATAATATTATATAAAACATTGCATAGTGTCCTCACAAAGGATATGTCTTATTACTAGAGCTAAATTAGCCCTAGTAATTTTAAACTTAACCAAGTTTAAAAGCAAATTTTGAAAGGATTGAAATGCTCTATGAATAATAACTCCATGCCAAGACAATCTTCCTTAAAGGAATACAACAAAATTGAGCACTCCACAGTATAAAGTTACCATGTTTATCATCCAATCAAAAATTACTAAGCATGAAAGGAAGCATAGACTGGACCCATAACTAGGGAAGATTCAATCATAAAAACAGGCTCAGAAATGCTGAAATTAGCAAAGGCCATAAAACAACTAGTTTAAAAAGACTCAAATGGAATTTCTTGAAATAAAAAAAATATTGTATCTGACCTGGCACAGTGGTATACGCCTGTAATCCCAGTGGCTCTGGAGGCAGAGGCAGGAGGATCACAAGTTCAAAGCCAGCCTCAGCAATTTAGCGAGGCATTAAGCAACTCGGCCAGACCCTGTTTCTAAATAAAATACAAATAGGTGTGGGGTAGAGTGACCCTGAGTTCAATCCCTGGTTACACCTGCCCCCCCCCCCCAAAAAAAATTGTATCAAGTGAAAAATACTGCATGAGATAAATACCTGCTTAGAAGCCATAAAAGGATTAGTGAAAAACAGTGGAAATTATCCAAAAATAAGTACAACAGAGAGAAGACTGGGAAGAAAAAAGTATAATCCCGATTACTCAGAGTGTGAGGCAAGAGGATCACAAGTTCAAGGTCAGCCTCAGCATGTTAGCAAAATCCTGCCTCAAAAATAAAAAATGAAAAGGACAGGGGATGTGTGTAGCTCAGTGATAGAGTGCCCCTGGGTTCAGTCACTAGTGAGGGCTGGGGAGGGAAGCTGAACAAATAATGATTAAAATTTTTCATATTTGATGAAAATAAAAATAATAGTCTTCTTGTCAAAATGTAAACAAGCCAGAAGATAGCTGAACCAACATCTTTAATATCCAAGAAGAAAAACAGCCTAAACAGTGAAGATATCTTTTTAAATGAAATAAAAATACTTTTATCAAATGAAACCTTAAAGAAATTCATTTTTTGCAGACCTACAATTAAAATAAATCTTAAGAAAGTTCTTCAAGGAGGACAGAGTGGTACCAGCTAGAAATTTCATCTGTAAATAAATGAGTAACTAATTTGATCTTGTTCCCCCACCCCTTTCTTTTTTCTTTTACACATTTTACTGGGAATTGAATCTAAGGGTTGGCACATGCTAGACAAATGTTCTACCATTGAGGTACATCACCAGCCCTATTTTATTTTTTTATTTTGAGACAGGGTCTTGCAGGTTGATCAGGCTGGCCTTGAATTTGTGATCCTCCTTTTTACATTTTTAAAATATATTTTTATGTTTAAGAGGCTTTTTTGTTTAGTTGATTTTGGTTTGGTTTGAGTTTTTTGTTGTTTTTGGCTTGTTTGTTTTTAAAGTACTAGAGTTAGAATTCAGGGGTGTTTTACCCCTATAATCCCTGCCCTTTTTATTTATTTTGAGACAGGGTCTTGCTAAGTTTTCTATTCTGGCCTTGAAATTAGGATCTTCCTGCCTCAGCATTCTGAGTCACACGGATTATATACCACCATTTCCTGAAAGAGATAATTATTTAAAACCAAACAATAACAGTGTGTTGTAGGGTCTATAACATACATAGAAGTAAAATGTACTATAATACAAAGAACAGGAAGGAAGAAGTGAAAATAAACTTTTAAGATTCTAACTTTAAAGATGAGGTCGTATGATGTACCATAAACCTTAAGAGCAAACATAAAAAATGAGTTGTATAGGTGATAAACCAATAGTGAGAGATAAACCAAGCCCCCCCAAAATACTGAATCTAAAAGATACAGGAAAAGAAGAAAAAGAAGAAGAAAGAACTGGTTGGACAAATAACAAGATGATAGATTTAAACCAATCATATTAATAATTACATTACAAATGTAAATGAGAGATTGTCAGATTGGATAATAAAACAACAGGTTTAAAGTAAAAAGTAGAAGTAAAAATAAATATTATGCAGACACTATCAAGTAAGCTGGCCGGATGCAGTGGCGCACGCCTGTAATCGCAGCAGCTTGGGAGGCTGAGGCAGGAGGATCAAAAGTTCAAAGCCAGCCTCAGCAATGGCAAGGTGCTAAGCAACTCAGTGAGACTCTAACTCTAAATAAAATACAAAAAAGGACTTGGGATTGGCTCAGTGGTCGAGTGCCCCTGAGTTTAATCCCTGGTACAAAAAAAAAAAAAACAAAACTGAATAGCTATTTCTAGAAATTAGAGTAAACTTTAAGGAGTATTACCAGACATAGAATCATCCAGAAAATATGAATACATCAATAACAGCTTCAGAATACATGAAGCAAAACTGAGAACTGCATGGAGAAATACCACAACCCCATAGTAACTGTTGGAGATGTCAACGGTTCTTTCTCAGTAATAGAATTTAATGTGCACATGGAAGATTCATCAAGATATTCTTAGCCATGAAACAAAAGTCAGTAAATTTTATATATGCTATAAGGGCCAAGGTTTATTTTTTCTACATATTTGTTCTTATCCATTAAAAAAATCATATTGCTGGGCTGGGGTTGTAGCTCAGTGGTAGAGTGCTCCCCTAGCACATGCAAGGTCCTGGGTTTGATCCTCAGCACCACATATAAATTGTTTAAACAAAGATATTGTGTCCAACAACAATTAAGAAATAAATATTTTTAAAAAATCATATTGCCAATCTTAGGATTTCAAGGATTCTTTTTTTGGGCAGGGGAGGGCAACTGGAGATTTAATGCAGAGGTACTTAATCACTGAACCACGTCCCCAAACTTTTTTATTTTGAGACAGACTCTAAATTGCTAAGTCTGGCTTTGAACTTTTAATTCTCCTGCCTTAGCTCTCAAGACACTGGGATTACTGCACCCTCCAGTTTAAGGATTCTTTATGTATTCTGGATAAAATTCCTTCATCAGAAAGATGTTTGCAAATACCTTCTTCTAATCCAAAGCTTTGTTTTCTCATTTTCTTAACAGAATCTTTTTTTTTTTTTATCTTTATTTTTATTTGGTGCTGAGGATCGAACCCATAGCCTCACACATGCTAGGCGAGCACTCTACCTCTGAGCCACAACCCCAGCACTCCCACCCCTTTTTAACAGAATCTTTTGAAGAGCAGCTTTCACTGTTGGTGAAGTTCAGTTTATCTTTACTTTGCCCCTTATTTGATGGCTCATACTGGGTATGACCTAAGAGATCTTTGCTTAGGCAAAGATTTTGACTATGTCAAAATCCTGAAAATTTTCTTCCACAGGTTTTAGAGTTTGAGCTTTTATATTTAAGTCCATGATCTATTTTGAGTTAAATTTTATATATGCTATAAGGGCCAAGGTTTATTTTTTCTACATATTTGTATATATAAAACCAGTTGTTTCAGCACCATAGGTTGACAAAGATGGTCTTTTCCCCCAATTGAATATCTCTTGGCACATATTCTAAAAATCAATTGGCTACTTGTGGGTCTACTTCTGCACTCTATTTGCTCCATTGACCAATGTCCACCTTTATGCAAATACTATACTGCCTTGACTGTACATTCCCCCCTCATCCATTAAACCTGTTAATAGCTATTAGGTGCTATCAGATGTAGGAAGTTCTCTTATATTCCTAGTGTCCTAAGAGTTTTTGTTAGCAATGGCTGTTGAGTTTTACCAAATTCTTTTTATACATCTATAGATGATCATGTTAATAGGGTAAATTATACAAATTGATTTCCAGATGTTAAAGAACCTTGCATTTCTAGGATATCCCCTACTTGTCATGATGTATTACCCTTTCTATGTATCGCTGGATTAGCTTCCTTATATTTTTTTTTTTTTTTTTTAAAATTTTTTAATATTTATTTTTTAGTTCTCGGCGGACACAACATCTTTGTATGTGGTGCTGAGGATCGAACCCGGGCCGCACGCATGCCAAGCGAGCACGCTACCGCTTGAGCCACATCCCCAGCCCCTTCCTTATATTTTTGTCAAGAATTTTGTGTGTATGTCCATGATGGAAACTAGTCTGTAGTTTTCTTACAATGTTTTTGTCTGATTTTTGGTGTCTTTGTCTGATTTTTGGTGTCTAGGTAATTCTGGTCTTACACAAGGAGTCAGGAATGAGAACCCTCTCTTTATTTTCCTAGAACTTTGCCTAGAATTGGTATTCTTTAAATTATATTTGAGCCTAGAACTTTCTTTGTGGAAAGGTGTTTAACTACACAATCTAATAGATATAGTCATTACTCAGGTTTTCTATTGCTTCTTGCATGAGCTTTGGTAATTTGTGTCAAGGAATTTCTCCATTTCCCTAAATTATTAAACTTATTAGTATGGGGCTGGAGCTGGAGCTTAGTGGCAGAGTGCTTGCCTAGCATGTGCAAGGCACTGGGTTCGATCCTTAGCACCATATACAAATAAAATAAAGGCATTCTGCCATCTACAACTACAAAAATTTTAAAAACTTATTAGCATGAAGTTGTTGATAATATATCCCTACTGTCATTTTAAAAAATTAAATAAATAACTTTATTTATGATACTTCACATATTAAAAATGCCAACTATATAGCAACAAAAGTCCCATAAATTTTAACTGAGGCACAACTACCAATAAAATCAAGGCCCTTTGAAAAATCAAAGATAATGGAATATCAGGGGAGAGAAGTTTTGTTTTCCCAAAATAGACTGTAACAAATGAACTTACTTCCCTGACCCTTAAGGTTCACAATGAGAAAACTTTCTTTTAAGGGCATCCCCAGTCAATAAACTGATCAATTGACCTATATTTATAAAAATAAACCCTATAGTTAAGAAAAATATATTAAATGCCCTCCGTACCCAGAATATAATAAAACTTTTGACACCAGAATGATAAGCCTCTCAGCCAGTCATCAAGTTCACCTGAACAGCAGTGTATACACACCATAGTGTATACACTGAGAAAATATATGGATGTCAGATACTCACATGATAAGGCACCCAATATCATTTTTTTAGGGAAATACAAATTAAAGTTAGTGATATTCCACTACATACCCAAAAGAAAGCTAAGATTAAAAAGAGTGACATTAATTACCATGTATTAGCAAGAATGTACAACAATTTTATTATTGGTGGGAATAAAAAAAGACAGCAAACACTTTGAAAAACAGTTTGACAATTTCTTATAAAGTTAATTGTAAATTAACTAGCCCGATATATTTTCTTAGGAAATCTGGTGTCCAATTTTTTTTTTGAAGTTTTTTTCTTCTTAGACTGATCATATTCCTCAGAGAAAACTCAAGATAAAGTGTAGGCTGCCAGGTTTTTAGGAGCAAAATAGGGCAAAAGAGGGCTCAGTGTTATATTCACCCCTTCCTTGATCACCCTTTTCTCAGTACAGCATCCTTGCCCTCAGTGTGTCTAACCTACTTTGCTCAGAGATCTCAGGCTTTTCTGCTGGCATTAGGGTTAGTTGCCTGACTGGATAGTTTGTAGAGTAATCCATTTAGGTGTTTCTAATTCTAACTTGTTTAACAAGTTCTCATGCTTGTACCCACTCTCATTCCCCTTATTGGGTACAGGTGCCATCACTTTCCCAGGCAAGGTTGCTCCTCAGCTTCTCTAGTTTTAGGATTGAGATTTTCAATTCTGCAAAAGCTGGTTTCAAGAAGGAGCAAGCTTGGTTTGGTGGCACATACCTATAATCCCAGTGATTGCAAGTTCAAGGCCAACCTCAGCAACTTAGTGAGACTCTGTCTTAAAAATCAAAGTGTCTGGGGTTGTGGCCCAGTGGTAGAGTACCCCTGCATTCAGTCCCCAGTAACACACACACACACACACACACACACACACACACACAGAATCCTTTTTATTTTATTTTTTTCAATTTTCTGTAATGCTAACAATTGAACCAGGGCCTTAAGCATGCTAGGTAAGCATTCTATCACTGAACTATACCCCTAACCCCCCCCCCCAAAAAAAAAATATGTTCAGTGACATCATATATCCCTTAGTAGGTTAGAGGGCTTGAATTTGGTTTAGGTCCAGCATCACTCTTTCCCTGCTAAATGTCTAACTTTTTCCTCTGAGAACTGTCATTACCAAACTTGGTTTAATTGTGAACTTTTCACTGGGCTGATTCATACCAAAGCCCTATTCATTTTTGCAGACTCTATCCTTTTTTCTGTATAAGGGTGATAATTTTTGTCTATATTTATCTTTTGGCTCAGGCAAACCTAAAATAGTAAAGAGCAAACTAAAGGTGTATGAAGACATACAAGGTAGTTATTTTTGTGATTCTCCATTATCAGGTTGATGATAAAATGTTTGAATAAGAAAATGTTCTTTAGAAACTATTTTGGAAAGCAGATGTTTATAATTCAGGTTTTTCATTTGAGTTATGTATTTAGATTTTATTACCACATGCTTTTCATTTTTAGGATATATGGGTATATTTTGCTGTCTTTTATATTTTGAGCTTCCTAGGCCTTGTCTTTGGCTTGTCAGGGCATCTATCTGTCCTACCTGTCCCTCAGAGATCAGTGGTTTATTGCTATGAAACAACAACAACAAAAAAAGCAAAAACAAAAAACACTAAGCTATCAGGACTAGCTGAATCTGTTTAATTAATTAATTAATTTCACAGTGCTGGGTGTCAGTGGCTTCACAAATGCTATCCAAATGTTCCACTACCAGACTGTCCCCAAGCTTTTGAATCCATTTTTAGGCAATATGTGTGACCTTTTGCAAGTGACTTTGCTTCCTCAGTACCTCATTTCCTCTCAATAGATTAGAGAGATTGCATAAGAAGACCTCAAAAGATCCCCTTCTAATTCTCATTCCATGACTTTATGAAAATAATGAGCAATCCCTAGACCCATGCAGGATCACTCAGTCTGTTTAGCCCATGTTGATTCCTCCCTCTGCTTTGAACCCCCAGCTCTGCATTTGCCTATAGAATAGGCTTAGACATTTTGTGTGAACTACCTCACATCATTACTGAATTGTTTGATGAGCATTTGCCATCAAACAATTGTTTCTGCAATGTTTGTTTCTTCCCCAGTACTCTAAATAAAAGAGACACTCAGTCTTGTGAGCTTTGTGGTATTACGTATTATGGTTTTATTGTCATTTAATGAGTCCCTGTGGTCAGTTATTTTGGATATTTGATGTTTATACCTGTTACAAACAACATTTTTATGAATGTTTTGTAAGTCTTTACCTTCTCTTATGCTGTAGGGTTAATTTCCAGAAGTAGAATTACTCTGTCATAAAGTGAAACCATTTTTCATTCTGATATTGCCAAAACAAAAAGATTCAAGCAAGTACTTAACCTCTTTAAACTTCCATGCACTCATATGTAAATGAGGAGATTTATATTTATTTATTTATTTATTTATTTATTTTTTGAGATGCTATTTTATTTTATTTATTTTATTTTATTTTTTTAGTTTGTTACCTATTTAATCTTTTTTTTTAATTTTTTATTATTGGTTATTCAAAACATTACATAGTTCTTGATATATCATATTTCACCCTTTGATTCAAGTGGGTTATGAGCTCCCATTTTTACCGAGATTTATATTTTACTTCTCAAGACTTTAGTCAGTTTCTGAACTGTCATAAGCTCTGATGTATAGTAAACACTGTGTAAATGATTGCCTTCTTCTTTAGTCTGTATTAATAATATGTTACTTGTTACAGAGATGTTACCTTACCTTATACTTTTTCTTTTTCTTTTCAGCTATGACTCAAGAACTGAGATAAAGGAAATCTGCTTTTGAAGTATAAGAGAACTTTTTTTCCTTTGGTTGGATTCTTCAACACAGCCAATGAAAACAGCACTGTATTTCTTTTCACTGATATAACACTGTTATTTCCAGGAATGAATGGGAGACAATCCTAGACTTCCACCATATTGCAGAGTAACATGTAGACATAAATGATGCACATGATGTTCATACAGTGAGTCACAAAGCTACAAAGTGGTATTGTTTACATTACTAGAAAATTATTAGTTTTCCAATGGCAATAACCCATGTGTGATAGAGTTAGCCCACTGAAATAGACAGGGACCACATCCTGTGAGAGGCAGATAAGCATAGAGCTGATATTTGGTGCACATTCTTAGAGCAGGAGTCCATCTCAAGCAGAATTATAAAACGTGGCAGAGGTGCTTTGCTTTGTCCTCCTAAAATTAACAGGTGAGTCATCCCCACTCAGAGTCAGGCAGCTCTCAGTGGCAATGTGTAGAACTGGGTGAGAGTTCCTTGTGTAGTCTTCACAGAAGCATTAATTTAGAAAGAAACAGACAAATCGCAGGTCATGTTTCAGTGACATTGTCCTTTCCTTTGGTGGCAGCATATCCTTAAAACCAGTCTCTCCCTGTTAACAAAAGGGCAAATTTAGTTTACTTTGAGCATTAGGTCTTGCTCCTTTGGAGCAAGCAGCAACATTTACTACGCTCCAGTTACTTAACTTCCCTTTCAGAATGCATGTGGGAGGAAAGACATAAGGATCACTCCAGTTTTTTCCCTGTGGTACCTCGAACAAAATGTTTATTCACAGATTATAATTTTGTTTTTTAAAGTGGGGAGAAAAGTACTCAACTTGCTTGATTGCCTCCCCCATTTTTTGCTGTGAGTGGGAAGTGTGCAGTGGTGGCCTTTTTTCTTTTTGTCTTCAGTACAGAAAGACTCACTCATTGCCCTTCTGCTCAGGCGGCTTTGCATTGGGACTGCACAGCCATCAGCAAGGTGGCCCAGTTGACATGCACGCTCCGCCAGCCACACCATGCCAGTGCTTCCTCTCTGTGTGTAAATGAAGGGATAGAATGTTCTCTTAGGTGTTACTGCTTTTGCTCAGACTTTGCAAAAAAGAAGAAGAGAAAAAAAAAGGATATATATATATATATATATATATATATATATATATATATATATGCATAAATATATAATTATTAATCACCTCTCTCCTTGAGAAAGTCTTGATTGAATAGAGAATTTATTCATTGCAATATTGATTGTATAGAGGCACACTGTTTCATCAACAGAAGAAGCAAAAAGGCTGTGTATAAGTTTTTTGGTACTATGTACCACCTCTGTTCTTATAAAGCTGAAGTATTCATGTACTTAAACCATATTCTATTTAATTGTGTTTGATTTTAAATATATATATATATGAATTATATTTAAAATGGTGTCAGCTTTCTGCTTTCAGGGCATTTATGGCTCTTCTGTTGAAATTTATTGATCCCGCCTAATATTTCCATTTGCTTTACAAAAACCCAGAATACAAGCCACTACTGGATTTAGCCTTGTGTTTGGAGTGTAGGCATAGACTTGAAGTCTTTATTAGGTGTATATGCTGTGATTAATTTATTTTGTTCTTTTAGCAAAATATTTCCATCCATTTCACATTGCTTCAAACTTTAAATAGGAGAAAAGCAATATAAAGGTCTTAGAATTAAATGTGGTTTTGGGTGACTGTTGCTGCCTCTGCATGTTTTCGACTAACAATTTCTGTAAAACTCTAGGCTATTCAAACTTAGTGCTTTCAATTAAGATAATTTCTAGTCATTTCTTTGTATACATTTTGTGCTTCTGAGTTAGAGATGCCAGTAGTCATAAACTTCTTATAAAGACAAGATTAGCAAGTTTGAGATTTGGTTACCCTTTTCTGCCTCACCTGCTATGAAACACAGAAGCAGCTTTGGTCTGAAATTATTAGCCAGATTTCATATTTGATCTAAAGTAAGTCCTTGTGCTCCTTTTAAAATTGGAATGGAATTCATCTATTATTGAGCAATTGCTGTGTTCCAGGTTCTATGCATTGTGCCCATAAAATATAATTCCCTGGCAGGGTTTTTATAGGTGCAATTAATCAGTTGTTCACTCTTTATCATGTCATTGACATCAACTCATTGTTTAAAAAGTAAAAATAATAGTGAGAAAGTGATACTTTTTGTAATTTGGTGTCTTTATCACACCTTTATAAATTTGATGAGAGTGAAAAGCATTGTCAGCCAAATCCAGTGAAGAGCAATAAAACAGGGAGCAATTTATTGTAACTTTTTCTACTTGGGGTCCAATATTCACTACAGCTTTATGAAATGTAAGTGGTTTACAATACTGGAACTTTGACTAGTTCAGTAGAAATTTGGAGGGGAAGGTCATTCTGAATTGTAGGAAATCTAAACTTCATTGCTGTTTTATTTAGCTAAGCCACTGATCTGTCTATTGACACTGTTTGGGATCCTTCCTGACTCAAAAGTTTAACACTCCTATGTTTGTACAGTGATCTTTCTTTTGCCCTTTCATCCCTATCCCCCACATTCCGATTGATTGGACCAGGGCTCAACTCCTGACCAGATAGGCCCAAGACAATTCTTTATTTGAAGGATTTTGCATGAGGAAGAAATGGTGGTTTGGATGTGGCACTTAGAAAAGAGTTGGCAGTGCATGGGCAAGCCTAAGAGAGCAGCTGCCTTGGTAACCCTCAAGACTGTCCTGATTTCTGCATCCAGTCCTGCATCCTTGTGTTGGACTCCACTCATCCCTCAGCAATGCATAGAGTGAATCAACCCAAAGTTAGTATTACATAGCAACCAGAAGAACCTTGACTAAATCCTGCCAGACTGCTCTAATTCCTAATGATCATGTGTGTTCTGCATGTCTTCAAAGTATTGCATTCTGGGAAAGACTTTTTCTTTAGTAAACCTTCCTTGGTCATGGTATATTCTCTCAAAATGGAATCCTAACCCAATGGAACTAAGAGACACTCACTCATTTTTGTAATGAGAAGTTAGGCCTCAGTAAAGTCCCTTACTGCTGGGTGCAATGACACACACTTGTAATCCAGGGGCTTGGGAGGCTGAGGCAGGAGGATCACGAGTTTAAAGCTACCTTCAGCAAGAGCAAGGCACTAAGCATCAGTGAAGGTCCTGTCTCTAAATAAAATACAAAACAGGGCTGAGGATATGGCTCAGTGGTCAAGTGCTCCTGAGTTCAATCCCTGGTTGTCTGTGTCCCCCAGTCTCCCCACCCCCACCAAAAGAAAAAGAAAAGTTCCTTACCTATTGCAGGATGGTCACCATGAGAACTTAGTCGTCTTCCTAGGCCAGGGCCTCTTCATGTTTCTCTGTATTCTGCACTCATCAATGTAATAAACCCAGAAATAGAAGGCATTTCAGTTCACATAAGCTTAAAATGAGAGGAGGGGGATAATTGTTATAAAAATCTATAAATGCTAACCACTTCTATGACCAGGCCAGATTCTAGCTTTTGGATAGAGTCAAGGGAGTAAAAACCTTCAAGGTTACAACCTGTGGGGTTCACACTCTGATGCCCTTTCCAGGAAGGCACTGAGGAAGGCTTACTGCTAAGGCAGGATTAGAAATGGCTCCAAGTAGCAGGAGAATGGTACTGTGGATTCTGAACTAGTGGGAGTGGTCATAAAAGACACTGGGGGGGACTTGTGTGAGCAAAAACCCAAGGACATTTATCTTCAGTTGGGGTTTTGCCTTCCCTTTTCTGCTTGCCTAACACACAGGAAAGTGAGTATTCTTGCTTTAGTGAGTATCACTAAAGTATTTCCTCAGTTTGTGTCTTTCAAACTCTGTGCTGGCACATTCAGGATGCCACAAAACTTCCCTGGAACTTCCCTTGCCTAAGACTGGTAGTGCATCTGTTACCAGATGGCACCATGGAAAGGCATCTGGATGAGTGGGCCTTTAGATGTTCCATGAGTAGATCTTGTAAGCATGGGCTGGGTCAGGGATTCTCTGGGCCCAGTCTCTCTATGGCAGGTATGCAAGCAGCCTAAAAAGAATGGGCTTCAGCTTGAAGAAAGTTGAGATTTGCCAAAGAGCAAATGAGAGATGACGATTGTGACAACTGCCCTTTTCCCTCATCTTCTAATTTCCAAGTCCCATTGTCTTGAATGTGCCTTCAGGCACATCCCTAAATGATCTCAAGCTGGCCTCTTCTACATCATGGTAAGAATCCCATAATGCCATACAACATGTGAGAGTGGTGCTGGCTTAAAGAAGCACCTGGTCAGGGCTTGGCCTTTCAGGTTAAGTGTAGCTCTAGGTGGAGGGCCCCAGCCTCAGGAGCTCATCAAAGCCCCACAGTCCCTTTCAGATTTTAGTTTTCTTCATTTTCGTGAAGAGCAACCACCATTCCTTCTGATTATTCAAGTATTGGTTTCATAAATGTCCACCCTATAAGTATCAGGCCTGTTTATCCTGAAGGGACACAGAAAGGAATAAAACAAACTTTTAGACCCTTTGGAACTTATATTCTACTGAAAAGATGGAAATTGGAATTAGCATCTAAAATGTACTGTGGGCAAGAGATGTGCCTCCGTGGTAGAACATGTGTACCATGCACAACGTCCTGGGCTCCAGCCCCAGCCCTCTCCCCTGCCCCAATAGGTTAATAAGATATGTGCTGGGTTTTTTGACTCAAGATGGCCTTTTGAGCCTATGATTTAACTCCTCTACCCACCCCTAAAGTCCTACTGTAAGTCATCAAGCTCCTGCGAAGCTCATAGGGAGAACTGTAGCTTAAAGGAGGAGAGACATGGGGCCTGAGAAGGCATGCCCTTCCATGAGAATGGGTTGCTGTGTCATTCCATTTACTTGCTGCAAGATTAGAACTTTTGGTACTTATTTAGGCTTTGAGTAAGGTGTGGACATCTTGATGTCTGACCATGAAGACCAGACTGTCTCTAAAAAGGGCAAGGATTAGAAGAGCTCATAGGATCAGTCTCAGCTCAGTTAGTTCAGTAGCTAGGCAGGTTTTCCCAAGGTCATGATTTTATATTATATGCACACATTAGTCTTGTCTCTGGTTTCTAAGAATCGACATGTCCTAAGTCCATGAAATGATGAGCTCCTTGAAAGTTCTACTTTAATGATAATAATAAACAGCATAATTGAGTACTTGCCATAGGCCAAGAACTATCTCATCTGACTCTTATGACAATCTTGAAAGGTAAGTGCTTATTTTTTCCTTTCTTATAAATGAGGAGACTGAAGGTTTTAAGGTAAAGGAATTTTCCAGAATCTCACACCCAAGCTGTGAGACTGCCTCTTAACACTGCTATGCCTGGCAAAAAATAGATGTTTGCTCTTCCTTCTTTTGTTTTCCCCAGTAGCAATACTCACCATGGAGTAGCAGATGTCAAAGACTTAAGAAAAATTTATTACCTTAAAGCAGTAGTTCTTAAACTTTCACATGTCTGGATCCCTTGAAAAGATGTTTTGAAACAGGTTTCTTTGCCTAACAACCAATTTCTGATTTAGTAGATCTGGGGTGGAGCCTAAGAATTTGTATTTTACCAGATTCCTAGATGATGATACTGTTGCTTTGCTGCAAATTGAGAAATGAGTGTTTTCATTCCTGTTTATTTGAAATGCCATGCTATATAAAATGTAATTTGAAGACCTATTATTCATGACTCACTCAAAGAGGCAAAAGTCCTTTATTAGCATACAGATGTTTATCAGAGCTGAACACTACCACCATCTAAGCACGAGCCCCCTTTCTCAGTCCCTAGGAACCTGAACATGTCTGAGACCCTGAAATCTTGTCTCATGCAAGAGTAAGGGTTAGAAGAGGCCACAGACCAGTTCCACCCCCATAGTCATCAGTAGTTTTCAGTTCTCCAGCTTCAGTGCCTTTGCTGGGAACCCTGACATATTCCTTCAGGCTGTGGTTTGGGCCTATCTGGATGCTACTCGAGGTCCCCATGGAAACTTTTGAACAAATCCTGTCTGATCCATTTCCTATAGTTTGTCTTGTAGGTTTTTGATGCCAGCTGCCCTCTGAGGTCCTGACCATACCTTTCCTGGCCCATCTCCTTTGCTGTCCACCTTCCTAAGTTCCATAGGATACAGGTACCTCATTCTTTGATCTTCTCTTTCCTCTCCATTTCTTCCTCCAACACTTATTTCCTGAGGGCCTGTTATATGCCTGTTCTAGTTGCCATAGATACAGTGCTATCCAGGGCAGACCCGGCATCTGTCCTGCAGTATAGAAAATGAATAGAGACAATTCAGTCTGATGAGTGCTGTGAGAGACAGTAGGGACCTGTTGGGGGCAATTTTGGTGTGATACCTTCTCCTTTTGTGATTCACAAACTTCTTGACCATCTCAATCTTTCTCTAGGACCTACCCATTCTGCACATCTCTTTCCTCAAGATAACTATTTCTTGGCTTGGGGATGTAGCTCAGCTTGTGTGTGAGGCCCTGAGTTCCATCCTACGCACTGCAGAAAAAGAAGAGAAATCATTTCTTAATAGTCATGGTGTGCTGGTCACTCCCAACCCCGTGACTGGACCAGGATTCCTTACCAGCATCCTCCATAAGCTCCTTGCCAAATCCTTGCTCCATATCCTCATTTAAACCCTTGCCACCTGGGAAGACTGTCCTCTGATCTCCACTGTTTGCTTGGCTCCAGTCCACTCCTGACTCCATTCTCCAAGATACCACTTCTAGCTTTCTTCACTCCTACCCCAGGCCATCCCAGGAAACATCACTGCTCATGATGTTGATCTGCCCAACAACCTTTTGCTATTTCATTCCTCAGTCACCCATATAACCATCCTTGTCATTTCCTGCAACTGTTCTACGCCTGGCTGCTCCTCACATTTTAGCCCATACCAGCCTCAAGCAAGGCAAGTTTGTATAGTTATAGTTTCCTCCTATTGGAATGGATTAAATAGAAGGAAAAACTTGACTATTCCAGGAAAGTGTTCCCTCACTATTACAGGAGTTAGATTTTTCAAACCAGCCTTTCAAAGAGCTATTTCAAAAGCAATAAGCAAGTGGTTCTAAGGTTTACAAACATAGACCTACATGATAATTGGGTGTGAGGAAGAATGGTCCTAAGGTGATGACTTGGATCAGACTTTCCAGTGAGTGTCAAAGGCATGTTTTAAAAAGTGCTGCTACTCAAACAACTTAAGACACAAGGGATGGAGGTGTGCTTCAAAAAACTCTGGCTATAGATCTAAAGACTTTGAAACACAAGATGCTTGTAGAGAATTTGAATAAAAATTGTTACTTGAAACATGAGAATGGGAAAAAAGCAATATTTTGTATTACTGTATTATTGTATATACTGTTATTTTAAATAAGCATGTATAAGTAAATAAATTAGCTATTATAAATAGACATCTGACTATTTAATCAACATTCCTAAAAGTATGAATACACAGATGAATATCATAATTTTTTTTAAAAAAATTCTTTTTCTTTTGAAATCGGAACTTGCTATGTTGCCTGGGCTGGTCTTGAACTCCTGGGCTCAAGCAATCCTCCTGCCTCAGCCTCCCCAGTAGTTGGAACTACAAGCACATACCATCATGCCTAGCTCAAAAATTAAGGAAATGGGGATTTACCTTAAATATAACATTACCTGTTTGCATAGCATTATTTGCTAACTCCAGATTCCTTATTGAGCATTGAAGATATTGACAGACCTAATCTCAAACTATGAATCTTCAATTCATTTTTGGTTCTCAGAGCTGCTGCCTTTGCTCAAGCAATGCCCATAATCTAAAATGTCTTTCCCCACAGTCTAAAGAAGTCCTTTTCATCTCCAAAGTCTTTGTCACTGCCTCTTTTGCTTCCTCCTTCCAAAAAGTCTTTCCTGATATCCAATTCAGTTGAGTCCCCCTGTGCTGCCCTAACACAGTGTCCAGTTTGGAACCATTGAGTTGATTCAGGACGGGTGTGATGTGGTGCATGCCTGTAATCCCAGCAACTTGGGAAACTGAGGCAGAAGGATAACAATTTCAAAGCCAGCTTCAGCAACTTAGCAAGACCCTGTCTCAAAATAAATAGGGATGGGGATGTGGCTCAGTAGTTAACCACCCCTGGGTTACACACACAAGAATTTTTAATCATGGTCTGTCTCCATCACCAGATGGGAATGAGCTCTCCCAAAGAGCTGGGTTTCTCCTAGGAAATGCTAGGTGGAAAAAAGTTTACTCTAAATGAAGCAGGCCAAGTTAATGGCCTTTCTAGGCTCATCTACCCAGACTCAGAACTAAGCCTTCCTACAATTGGGGGCTGAAAAACCCTATCTACTCTAGCCAGAGGCTAATTTTGAGATGTTCCTCTTGGATTAGTCCAGCAATTCACAAGCCATCATTTATGGGTGCTCAGGTGCCCCTGGAACCCATTCTGGAAGTCTGTAAAGCCAAAATTAATTTTATACTAACGCTAGATGGATTGTTTTTGTCCCTGTATGAATATTTGCACTAAAGATGCAAAACTGATGGGTGAAATTTCCGGCAACAGGAAGAGACACTAAACTGTACCTGTCATTACTTTATTCTTCAACAACATGCACTCTCCAGGAGGGGGAAAGCCAACTTCCCATAACAATGTTCTTGGTGCATCAATAAGAATTACTGGTTTTGTGAAATCTTAACCCTTGAGT
>NW_025999873.1:1131915-1158749 GCF_001458135.2 Marmota marmota marmota
GGGATAGTAGAGGATAGGAAAGGCAGCAGAACACAACAGACACTAGTATGGCAATATGTAAATCAATGGATGTGTAACTGATGTGATTCTGCAATCTGTATATGGGGTAAAAATGGGAGCTCATAACCCACTTGAATCAAAGTGTGAAATATGATATATCAAGAACTATGTAATGTTTTGAACAGCCAACAATAAAAAATTAAAAAAATAAATAAATAAAATAAAATAAACTGGATACCAAGATTTCTGGCCATAAGAACTCCATGGCTAATGTAGAAGAGAGAGAAAGCTTAGAACCCGTGTTATCCATTATCTCCTGGGTATAGAGGAAAATGATGGCGCCTCAACAATTGCTGACTTTGGAAGATGTGGTTGTGAATTTCACCTTAGAGGAGTGGCAGTTCCTGGATCCTGCTCAGAAGAAACTGCACCAGGATGTAATGTTGGAGAATTATAATAATCTGGTCTCATTGGAGTTTCAAACTACCAACCAAATGCACTCTCCAACTTGGAGTAATAAGAACTGTAGGTAATAGATGATGAGGTCAAGAATGGGACCTGTCCAGAAGTCAGGAAAGTTGATGGCATCAGCAGGAGTTCTCTCAAAACCAAAGATTCCTGAAGAGCATGCATCAGTGCAGTGATCAGAATGCATTTAAAAATATCACTCATTTGAGCAAAACACATTTTATTATACTGCAAAATCATGATACAAGTCATGATTTGTATGCATTCTGCTGTCATGTATAACAAATTAGAATAAATAAATTTAAAAAAAAACATGATTTGTATAGAAAATTTTTGAAATCAAGATTGTTTTTTTAACCAGAAGAGAAAATGTGAAATAAATAACCTTGTTGAGTTTAATGGAAGTGAGAAAATCCACCTACACAATAATGATGAACACATGTATACCGAAATGAAATTCCCTGAAAGTACAAAATGCACAGATTCTAAATTTCAAGTCTTCAAGCATCAGAAAACTCAAAAAATTGAGAGACCTCTTGCATGCATTGAAGGTGAGAAAACCTTCATCAGAAAGTCTCAGCTCATTTATCATGAGAGCATTCATACAAGAGAGACACCTGGAAGTGGTCAAGGTGAGAAATCATCCAGAAGCATCAGAAAAGTCATATAGGAAGCATACCCGTTGAGTAATGAACATAGGAAGGGCCCTACTGTGAAGAGTAGTCTCACTGTCAGTGATCATCCGAGACAGGAGAGAAACCCTATATATGCAGTGAGTGTGGAAAAGGCTTTGCAATGTAGTGCTAACTGCTCATCAGCAAACTCACAGTGGAGAGAAAGCTTTTCTGTGCAGTGAATGTGGAAAAGGCTATACTGTGAAGAGCAATCTCATCCTCCATCAGCAAATTCGTAAAGTAGAGAAACCTGCATATGCAGTGAATATGGAAAAGGCTTCATTCACTATGAAGCACTTTCTTGTTTTGAGTCAGGGAACTCACACTGGAGAGAAATCCTATGTTTGTAAGGAATGTGGAAAAGGCTTCACTGTGAAGAGCAATCTCATCGTACATCAGCAAACTCACACAGGAGAAAAATCACATATATACAGTGGGTGTGGAAAAGCCTTTACCACAAAGCATACTCTTGTTATACCCTCATGAACTCATACAGGAGAGAAATCCTATGAATGCAATGACTGTGGTAAAGGCTCATGGGAAAGACTCCCTTTGTATGTACTGAGTGTGGAAGATCCTATTTGCATAAATATGATCTCATTACCCATCAGAGAATTCACATAGGAGAGAAGCCCTATGAGTGCCATGAATGTGGACAACCCTTCACTACAAAGTCAGTGCTCAATATACACCTAAGAACACATTCTAGAGAGAGACCATATGGACGCAATGATTGTGAGAAAGCCTTCTCCCACTTGTCAAATCTTGTTAAACATAAGAAAATGCACGCCAAGAGAAATGGGTAGATTCACTCAAGTTGAAAATTCCTTTAACAGAGAGTCACAGTGTATCACTTAGAAATGAACTCATGCATCACAAAAACCCTGTTTGTGTAGAATGGAAACATCTTCTGTGGCAACTCAGACTTCACTCAACATCAGTGTTTCTAGCAGATTGAAATGTAATCATGGCACTGCCTGTTGTGTGCCCTCAAAAGATTAATGGATCTTCCAGGAGATAAACCTGATTGCAGTAAATTTGGTAGTGCCTTTGGTGATCCTTCAAAAATTTCTAGCACAAGATCTGGAAAGGGTATAACTAGGTAAATTCTGTGAATGTAAAGACTAAGAAAGTCTTCTTTGGAAAGATTTTATTATCAGGGCTCATCATGGATGATGAGCTTTCATTAATTGACAGAAATAGCAGTGACCATGGCAAAGCTTCTGCCCAGCAACAATACCTCAATTAGTGTCAAGTGTTCACACTGGAGAATAATTTTATGGTAATCAATATGACAAGATTTAATGAACATTCTGCTTCATTGTTTGTTAGGAAATCAGATAGAAAATAAAACTGTTCTGAACATGTTAAATGTAGACCACCTTTGGCAAAATATCGGAGAGCTTCTGAAGAAGTGAAGTCCAGTAAAAATGGATGTTTGAGGGCTTTTGAGTCTAGCCTTGTTGTATATCAGACAATACACTGATGTGCATTTTCAGGAAGGCTGCCTCAGACCTCCTTTCTAGCTGCCTTACCAGTGATTCCATGTTTTTTTTCCCACTGATGCTGGACAGCAAACCCAGGGCCTTCAAGCATGCTAGGGGAAAGTGCTCTACCACTGAGCTATACGATCTGTCTTCTAAATTCCGTAATTTAGAAAAATTGGCTCTCTACATCACTAATTTTTTCTGTATTAAAAAAAAACTTTATTTCAGAGGGATTTTTGAACTACTGCATCTTGATAAACCATGTATTCTTTTTTATTATTTTATTTTTTAAATACACTACAGCGGAATGCATTGCAATTCTTAATACACATATAGAGCACAATTTTTCATATCTTTGTATATAAAGTATGTTCACGCCAATTCATGTCTTCATACATGTACTCTGATTTTTTTTGCATTACATTTCTTATTACACATATATACCACAATTTTTCATATCTCTGTTTGTTTGTAAAGTATGTTGACACTCAATTCGTGTCTTCACACATGTACTTTGGATAATGATGTCCATCACATTCCACCATCCTTGCTAATCCCCTGCCCCTCCTTTCCCTCCTATCCCTCTTCCCTATCTAGAATTCATCTAATCCTCTCATGCTCCCCCTCCCTATCCAACTATGAGTCAGCCTCCTTATATCAGAGAAAACTAATTTTTAATGTAAGAAATATGTTTGGTCTTTGTCTCTGAATCCTTGCACAGAATTAAAACCCTTAGAATTTCATAAATGGTAGAAATGTCTTGTTATTCTCAAGGAAGTCCTTTTATTCACACCCGAGTTTATCATAATGAGATGATAAAGAGTGGGACTGGTCACCATAAAGATCAAATGATTATAGGGTAGAATCTTGGGTAGAGGGGTCTGAAGATGGAACTCCTGAATAGTGAAATTGTAGAGCTTCCAAACTAGTGAAAATACGTGCATGCTGACAGGTTCTCACACCCTAGTTCTGAGGGAACAGAGGCTTCTGAGCTCTGGGTCCTTCCATACTTCGTACCTTTTTGTCTGACTGTTCATTTGTATCCTTTATAATAGACCAGTAAATCTTAAAAAAAAAAAAATCTGTAACTAAAGGTGTAGTTCAGTGGTTAAGCACATGCCTAGCATGTGTGATGCCCTGGGTTCCTTCCCTAGCACCACAGGAAAAAGAGAATCTTCCCTGATTCTTCTTCTTCTTTTTTTAACCAGGGATTGAACTCAGGGGTACTTGACCACTGAGCCCCATTCCCATTTTGTATTTTATTTAGAGACAGGGTCTCACTGAGTTGCTTAGCGCCTCGCAGTTGCTGAGGCTGGCTTTGAACTTGTCAAACCACACTTTACTGTCATGTATATCCAAAAATAATAAAGGAAAAACTAAGGAATATGCACATCTTTTCATATATTTATATGCCATTTGAATTTGTTCTTTGTGATTTGCCTGTTTGAGTATTTGGCAATGTGTCAGATCTCTTTGTAGAAATATTTAAGATGTATACACATTCATGTATATATAGTATGCATTCACACACACACTTTGCCATTTGACTGGAAAAATTGTTTTTCCAAATCTGTAATTTCCCTGTTGGCTTCGCTTATGGAGTCCTTTATGATACATTTTTTTTTTCAAATATGCCTTTCTGTTTTGTGTTATTTTTGTTCATTTTCTGGGTTTCCTGTCTTAGTTGGAAACTTCCTTTTTCTCCTTTTACATTTAAATTTTTTTTAAAAAAATATTTCGTTGTAGATGGACACAATATCTTTATTTTTATGTGGTGCTGAGGATCAAACCCAGTGCCCCACGCATGCTAGGCAAGCGCTCTCCCATTGAGCTACAGCCCCAGCCCTACATTTAATTTGAGTTTTTTTTCTAAGCTACAAAAATGAAAAATGAAATTGTTCTTGTAAATATTGCTGTTTAGTTTTCCCAAGATAATTAAATGAGGCACCTGTGTTTTGTGAGGTCTCATTTGTTCAGTACACACACACACACACACATACGAGAGAGAGAGAGAGAGAGAGAGAGAGAGAGAGAGAGAGAGAGAGAGAGATCCGGCCTTGGGGCTATTGTGGAGGAGGTATGGATAACAGACATTTCTCAGATGGGTTATGTGAAGAGAAATTTGGCTCCCGAGAGTCAAAATTCAAAATCAGCACAAATGGCAGAGGAAATGCAACATGTTTAGAGAAATAATGACTCCAAGTTAGCAAGATCTTAAATTTGAGGATGTGTTAAACAAAAGTGAACCAATCGGAAAGAGGCTGAGGACACTGGGAAAATAAAAAGCCTGCACCAAGAAGACAATCTGAGTGAGACTGAATATTGGTTTAAGTTTTATTTTCCTTGACACAGGCGATACCTCTAATGACATTGTCTGAGGTCAGCAGACATCCTGGCTTCTAATTGAGCTCACTCAGTACTGTGAAAGCTTTATTTCCCATGTAGCTTTGCAAGGACGAGGGTATGTGATGATCTATTGCTACCAGCATTGTAGTCCACAGACAATTCATTTACTTATTCAGTCAACAAGAATTTAGAAGCAAACATAAACTGACAAAGTCCCTGTTCTCAGGAAGATAGTTCTTTAGAGGAGAAGACCATGGAGAGGAATAAAGAATAAAATAGATAGGATATGAGCTAGGGATGATAGGTACTAGGGAGAAAACTAAATCTGGAAAGGGAGATAGGAAATAGAAAGGGAAAGACCGTTTTAAAACAGGTGAGAATGTAATATCTGGAACAAGACCTGAGGGAAGTGAAGGTGTGCTCCCTTAAGATATTTAGAGAGAGAGCTTTCCAAGTGAAAGAAATAGCAAGTGCAAAGGCCCTGAGGGAGGAGGCTGCTTGTAGCCCAATGTTGGAGCCCAGTGAACCAGAAAGAAGGTGATTGGAGACAAAGGGAAGACAAAGAGAAAAAGGGGGCCAGGTACAGAAAGGTCTCAGATCATTTAAGGACTTTGAGTTTTTCCCTGGGTCAGATAAAAAGACTTTGTAGGATTTTAAACAAAAGAACAACATAATCAGGGTTACTTAAAAAAAAAAAAAAGTCTTTATTTCTTAAAAGCAGTTTTAGGTTCAGAGCAAAATCGAGCAGAAAGTACAGAGATTTGGGGCTGGCCAGGGTATAGCTCAGTGGTAGAGCACTTACTTAGCATGCTCAAGGCCCTGGGTTCAATCCTCAGCAACACACACACCAGAGAGAGATAACAAAGATTTCCCAAATAGTGTTTGTCTCTTCCCCCACAGCCATTCCCATGAATAGTTTTTATTCTTAGTGTTGTATATTTACAGATTCCGGCAAATGTCAATGTTGAGATAATACTGCTCTATTTCTAGTTTGCTGAGAGTTTTTGTCATGAATAGGTATTGGATATCATCAAACACCTTTTACTGGTTTACCTTTTAACAGTTGAACTTTTTCTGAGATCAATAAATTGACTCCCTGGAGTGTGTTTTTCATAACTTCTGGGGAATGTATTAATGTGAACTGCTCTTGACAGAGATATCTCATTCGGATCTCTAGGTGCTCATGAAAATCTGGTGCGTGGACCTGGCAGGCCAAGTTCACATCCTTGAATTGTGGTCTCTGTAAAGCAGGCTCAGTGGTAAAGAGCCCCTGGGTTAGATCCCAGTACTAAAAAATAAAAAAATGAGGGGTTATTGTAATGCCAGATTCGTGGGACCCCAACAGATCTCCAGAAGCCGAATCCGATGCAATCACACAAGAGTCTTTATTGCAAGCTCGTGCCTGGACTTAACTGTTTCCAACACAGTGGTCCCAGGGAGTGAGCCCCGGTCCTTTGTTCAGTGATATTTTATAGGTTTTGGGGGGATACTCTATGTGTCACAACATCACACAGCAAATCATTCCACACCGTGGGAAACAACAACTTTTATCATTGATTAGCACATTCACTGGAGGGAACAAGTTGGGTAGGGGTGATTGGTTAGTACAAGAGGGAGATTTGTTTGAACTGATTGGTTTAAGCCACGAGGGGTGTATGTGCTGAACTACATGGGTTCCCAACATGTTATCAACCACCATAAACTACTGGGGGTCATCTGGCATCCCAGGTATTTTCCCTGTCTCATGCTGATTGGTGGTTGCTAGGGGGTTGCTATGGGTTCTCACCTAGCCTGAGTCAGGGACACCTGGCACCTCAGATCTCTCCTGTTTTTTTTTTTTTTTTTGTCTACAGACAAACAACTCAGCAGGGTGGGTATGTGCCTAGGAGTGCTCTGTGGGTTTTTCCAAGCACAAGGGTCACGCCCCCTTCCTTGGACAGGCTTTGCTCTGAGATTGAGGCTGGTTTTTCAAAAATGGAGTCACATCAGTTTCTCATTAAGAGGAGGACAGGAGGCCTCTAGTTTCTCTTGATGACCCCCTTTCTGCCAACATGCAGTGTTGCAGGATAACCAACCTCACAGCAGGGATCCTGTTGGTTCTTTGGGTCTCTCTACTTTTCTTTCTTTTCTCCTCCCTCCCTCCCTCCCATGCTTATTTCCTTCCTTCCTATTCTGGGGCTAGAACCCAGGGCCTTGCACATGATAGGTAAGTGCTCAACCACTGAGTTACATCCCCAGCGCCCTGTCTACTTATTTCTGCACTGAGACCACACACTTTTCTTTTTTCCCTTGTTGCCAGTGGGTTTTGCTTCTTCCTCCCTTGAGGAAGGCCCACAGCCCCCACGGGTTTCCTTCCTGAGAGCTGCGGCTGTCAGCTGAGTACTATGTGGCTGACCTCAGGCAGGGATCCAGGCCAGGTCCTGGAGAAGCAGAGGAGATGGCTTTGGGTCCTGTGGTCAAGACAAAGCATTCACTTCCTCTTGAGTTTGGTGAAAATATCAGGTCAGCAATTCTCACCACACTGGAAAGAAAAAAAAAGGGAAATTTCAGTTTCCCAGTGTTAGCAATTACTCAACTATAAATAAATCCTTATGGTTAGAGACTTATCTAATGAAGAATCAAGAGTTACTGGATCTGTATTAGGTGAAGTAGCCTTGAAAATAAGACTATTCAACAGAGTCTCTGCTTATAATAAGCCAAAGAAAACCAACTTCACCTTCTACTTCATAGTACCTCATCAGGACCTCCAAATTCTACCACCAAATGTTTCTCTAGTCAGCAAACATCTTTCTCTGCCACCACCAGCTGAGCTCAAGTGATCCTTGTGCTTTAGCCTTCCAAGTTGCTGGGACTACAGGCACATAGCACTGCACCTGGCTATCCTGAAAATGTTTTCAGGGTCTCAAAAAGCTTTGGTTTATGCAGGTTCTATCTATTGATATACATACTATATCAGAAACTAAAATGGGGGCCAGGAGTGCTGGTACATGCCTATAATCCCAGGGACTTGGGAGGCTGAAGCAGGAGGATTGCCAAGTTCAAGGCCAGCCTTAGCAACTTAGTGATATCATTTCAAAATAAAAAGGCCTGGGAATATAGCTCACTCATAGTGTGCCCCAGATTCAAACCCTAGTACTACCAAAAAAAAAAAAAAAAAAGAAGAAGAAGAAAAAGAAATTATACTGGAGACATTAAAAATTATATATTTTATTTTATAATATTCATTTTAGAATATTAAATCCAGTAATATTAACATAAATGGTATATTATGAAAAATTACAATACTATTCAAATCAAAAATTGGTGAGATGTTTTCAAGTCTTTTATTGTCTGTCTGGCTTACAGAAAACAACTGGACTCTCATATCTATATTTACATTCAATTTGTTTGATTGATTCAATTTGTTTTGGTTGAAGTATATAAAGAAAATATGGCCTCTTGGGTAAGTAGTTAAGAAAGAGAGGAGTATTTTAATAGCCTTTTGGATAATCTTCTCTGATACTGCAGCAAAATTTGACAAGTGGTTGTTTCTTCAAGGTTATTTACAATGGCTGGTTGTTGTGATACACACCTGTAGTCCCATCAGCTCAGAAGGCTGAGGTTTAGGATCATGAGTTGGAGGCCAGCCTCAGCAATTTAGTGAGGCCCTATCTCAAAATAAAAAATGAAAAGGGCTGGGGATGTGGTTCAGTGATAAAGAGGCCCCTGAGTTCTAGATCCCAGTACTAAAAAATAAAAAAATAATAATAAAATTAAAAAATAAAAAGAACTGGGGATGTAGCTGAGTGGTAAAATAACTCTGGGCTCTATTTCTAGTATTGGGGGAAAAAAAAAAAAAAACGACAAACAGGTTCATTACAATGTAGGCTCTGAACCATAACAGCAAACTTTTCATACTCTAGATTAAAATCTATTGGTGGATTTTGTTCTTTGAATGGAACTTTTACCTATCAGTGGTTTTTTTAATCATGCATTGGTTATTTGGAAAATATTGGGTTTATGCAGGTCTTCCAAATGTTTACACACTTTATTATACAGCACTTAAAAATCACATTTGTTAACCAGATCTCATTAGAAATGTATTTCAGTATTGGGGAGCTATCATGCTCACAGTGGTGAACTACTGTCTTTTAAAATCATGATTTTTGCTCGGAAACTCAAATTTTATTCTCAGCAATACTGTGGGTATTATTTTCCTTGATATGACAGGCTGAATTCATTCCGTTTTAAGGAAAAAATGTCTTTTAAATACCAAGTCTGAATAGCCAGTTTGTCAGTTGTCCTTTCAAGTAAAAATGCATTCCATGAAAATGGTGGCTGACATAGGACAAACGCTTTTCCTAGAGCCGGCCATGCTTTTCAGTATGCAGAAGTGCTCTGTGTGGACTTCCCATTTTTGTCACAAACGGTATTAAAAAAATGTACTTAAGGTTGAGATCTTAGAAAATCAGTAATGCTGCACCAAGAATATTTCTTATGAGAAACTGGCTTTTTAATTTTATTTTTTTATCTTGGAAATGACATGGTGGTGAAAAACATGATGACAACTAGTACATTTTAGTGGCATTGTTCAGATTCTGCTAAAATGCCAGATATTTCATCCATCACTGATTTTGCAATCTCAGTTCACATACTGACACAGTGAAAAAGGCAAATCATCAGTTTGTATTATTATGAAAATAGTTTTGACTTCATAGAACCCCTGAATGTGTCTTGGAGACCTGCAGGAGACCTCTAAGTTCATATTTTGATAACCATTAAATTGATCTATCAACTTCACTTTTATTTGTGCAATGCTGGGAACAAAACCCAGGGCATGGTGTATGCTAGGCAAATGTTCTACCACTGAGCTACATTTCCAGCCCAGCTGAATTTCCGCCCCCCACCCCCCAGTACTGGAGATTGGACCCTGGGACACCCTGCAATGAGCTACATCCCAGTCCTTTTTTAATTTTTATTTTGAGACAGGGTCCCACTAGTTACCCAGGCTGGCCTTGAATTTGCAATTCTCCTGCCTCAGCCTCCTGAGTTGCTGAGATTATGGCATGCACCACTGTGCCCGCTACTTATTACTTTTTTAGCCACTCCTGTTTTACAATTTTTATTAGACTTTATCAATTAGAATTGATAGCATTTCTTAGCTGGTTTGTCATCCAGGGCAACAACTGCCTGTCAAGGTCCAGGACTTCATTCAGTTGTCAATATTTTAATTCCAATATTCAGATATTTATTTCATTTTCCCTTCAGTGTATTTGACATCTGGCAGTAAATATAAAATTTATTAAGGAAAGACTTAAAATGATTTACTTAATTTACAAATGTATTGTATCATCCAGAGATAATTGAATATAATGACTAAAAGCCAAATATCTGAAAATTATCTTAATGTTTGGTTGAAACACTAGATTTTCCCCTTAGTATTACACTGGCACTATCAGTACAAAATTGAATATCAAAAATTTCTTCTCGTTTTTATTTGTTTTTATGTTGGGGATCAAATTCGTGACCTCATACATGTTAAGCACATCTTTATACTGAGCTACATCCCACAAGAAAGTTTTCGTATGCATATTTCTCATTGAAATAAATTTTCTTGAGCACTGACAGTCAAATTGAATATGTGCTTAACCAGGTGTGCACACCTGTAATCCCAGTGAGTTGAGAGGCTGCGGCAAGAGGATTCCAAGTTTCAGACCAGTCTGGACAACTTAGTGAGACCGTGTCTCAAAATAAATAGAAAAAAATTGGAGATGTACCTCAATGGTAAAGTACCCCTAGGTTTGATTCCCAGTACTTGGAAAAAAATTAATATATGCTTTCAGTTATTGTTCCACATTATTTGCAAGACTCACTAAACAAACTTCAGTCTTAAAATTTGCATTTTTAAGTATATTATTAAAATGATTCTATATGGAAAAAAGAGACACAACAGTGGGGTGTGGTGTTTCATGACTTTAATTCCAGTAACTCTGGAGGCTGAGACAGGAGGATTATGAGGTCAAGCCCAGCTTGGGCAACTTAGTGAGACCCTGTTTCCCCTATTTCGAAATAAAAATTAAAAAGGGCTGTGGACATAGCTCAGTGGTAAAGTGCCCCTGGGTTTGATCCCCAGAATTAAAAACAAACAAACATATAGACAGATGTGGCATTGATAATAGTGGAAAATTACAGCCTGCCCTTCAAATTTTCTAAGTAGTTGTAGTAGCCTCAGAGATGTGCTGCCCAGACTCCCTTTGGAAGAAGGAGGTGGTTCCCACTGGGGAAACACAGACTCCAGCTATCAGCTCCTTCAGGATCTCAGCAATAGACAGTGGCATTAGCAAGATGAACCAGTATCTGTTTCTAGAGAACCCAATCTTAGACAGCTGTTTGGTCATTTTAGAAAGACTTTGTTTTATGAGAGAGAACAAAAATCTAGATTTTGATGAGACATCTGTATTGGTCACATTCTTTTTTAAAGTACTAAAAAAATCCCATAATGGCCAAAGATGCTCATTTAAAAAAAAAAAAAGAAGCACACAGTAGAGTCTGTTTAAATTTCTGATTAAATTTTTTTAAAAATTTGGGGCTGGGGATGTGGTTCAAGTGGTAGAGCGCTTGCCTGGCATGTGTGAGGCACTGAGTTCGATCCTCAGCACCACATAAAAATAATAAAATAAAGGTACTATGTCCACCTAAAACTAAAAAATAAATATTAATTTTTTAAAAAAATTTAAGACGTTTTTCATCTTAAGTTTTGGGGGCTGAGGCTGCAACTCATTGGTAGAGTGCTACATGCCTAGCATGTGCCGGGTTCTAACTTCAATCCCCAGTATTACGTTTTAAAAGTTCATTTTCTTTATTGTCTCATCAGTAAAATATCTTTTTTAAAATATGGAAAGTGGAGAAAAATATTTCTTTTAGGTGTTTTGGCATTTCAAATGTTTATTTGGGAAACAGACTCACGATATTCTTTGAAATGTATCTCAGTGATGTTTGCAAATATTCTTTTTTTTTCAAAGAGAGAGAATTTGTTAATATTTATTTTTTAGTTTTTGGTGGACACAACATCTTTTTTTTTTTTTTGACACAACATCTTTTTTTTTTATTTTTATGTGGTGCTGAGGATCGAACCCAGCACCCCGCGCATGCCAGGCAAGCACGCTACCACTTGAGCCACATCCCCAGCCCACAAATGTTCTTTATTTCAACCATTAGCATTAGTAAAACATTATTGCCATTCCTATGAAATATATGAATTTTTGAGCTACTGATTATGGCAGTAACAAAGTAAGTCACTCATATTCTGGGTTGAAATAGCTAAATTGTTGTTTATTTTGGAGTGCATTTACCAATGAGCTACGTTACCCTAGTCCAGTCCTTTTTATTTTTTATTTTGAGGCAGGGTCTCCCTAAGTTGCTGAGGGTCTGGGTTAAGTTTCTGAGTCTCTCTCAAATGTGGGATTCTCTTGTTTCAGCTCCTGAGTTGCTAGGATTATAGGTATGTGCTACCATAACCAGCAGAAGTGCACATTTTAGACTGATTTTTGTACGATATTAAAACTGCTCCTGCCAGGTGTGGTGGTGGATTCCTATAATCCCAGCAACTTGGGAGGCTTAGGCAGGATGATGGCAAGTTAAAAACCAGCCTCAGTGAGTTCTCAAGGCCCTAAGCAAGTTAGTGAGACTGTTTCAAAATAAAAAGGGCTGAGGATGTGGCTCAGTGGTTAAGTGCCCCTGGGTTCAATCCCTAGTGCCCAAAAAACAAAAACAGAAACCCCCCAAAACTGCTCCCTGCCATTCTCAATTTTGCATTGTATCAGAAGATTCCTAGGCTTAAGTTTATTATTACCACTTTAAAAGATTTATGTTTATGATTCCAAAGGTTTGTGGTTATGATATTTCTTCAAAATTTTAAGAAATATATACAAACTTCACTGTCCCTTCCTTTTATGTGCTCGTTTTCCATATTTTATTGCAACTTCCTTCACGAATAAATACCCAAACACCACACTCTTAACTATTCACAAGAAATTCAAATCATCAGCAATTCATGATCAAAGCAGAAACAATCGAACCAAAATAGAAGCAATACCAATGATGTGATTTGAAGACAATAATGAAGTGGCAACTCTCCTAAATCTCAGAATGTCTCCTGCCAAGCAGAATACTTCTCTCATTGATTTTCTTAGGAGGCCCTTCACTACCAGAAAATCCTACATCATTGGGCTGATGAACTAATGAATTTATATTAGTATTTTACATTCATCATTAATTTTGTCTCTCATTGCAGTTACTATTGTCCTTTTTACTAACAGATACTGAAACCTTTCAATAGTTTATCATATGTACCTGTTTGTTCACATACATTCACATACATGTATCGTTAATAGGATAAATTAAGAACTGAAAATGAATCAAATCAACTATTCGATTTTAGAATAAAGCTAGATCTCCTCCCTTGCCACTATGTTGAATACTTTTTGGGGTACCTATTCTGTCCCTGCTTCTGGGGAATCACCTCTTTCCCTGTTGACTGGTCTGGTGCCATGGCACATGTCTGTATCCCAGCAATTTGGGAGGCTGAGGCAGGCAGATTAAGAGTTGGAGGCTGGTGCTAGAGTCGTAGCTCAGCAGTAGAGCGCTTGCTTAGCACATGTGAGGTGCTGAGTTCGATCCTCAGCGCCACATAAAAATAAATAATTGAGATATTGTGACCACCTACAACTAAAAAAAATATATTTAAAAAAAGATTTGGAGTCCATCCAGAACCTGTCTGGGGATGTCTCTCAAAGGTAAGATGCCTCCAGGTTCAATCCTCCGTTCCAAAACAACAACAACAACAAAGACCCACCTGCTAGCTGCATTGGGAGCAGCCTTAGTTATACAAGGTGACCCAAACTTTCTCAATTCTACTCCTCAGCTTTGGATGATCGTTCACTGTCCAGCACTTTGACTGAAGTTGTAAAGATAATAATCCCTTCTGAATTTGGATTTGAGATTTAAAAATTTTTTAAAATTTGTTTTAATTAATTGTACATGAGAGTAGAATGCACTTTGATACATCATATATAATAGAGTGTAATTTCTCATTCTTCTGGTTATACACGATGTGGAATCCCACCTATGTAGTTATATATGTACATAGGATAATTATGTCTGATTTATTCTACTGTCCTTCCTACCCCCAACCCCCCTCTCCTCCCTTCACTCTGCTGTACCTAATCTAAAGTAATTCTATTCTTCCCTAGCCCCCACCCCCTTAATGTGAATTAGCATCTGCATATCAGACTGATGGCTATCAGTGCTTATCTTTCAGCCACTTTGGAGGTTTATGACAAGAGAAGAAAGTGGTCTTCTATAGGTCCCTGGTTCTATTGGTAGTTTGCTTTGAAGGCCCTGCCTGGAAACTCCAGAGACAGGTGCAACTGTACCTTTATCTCCAATTCTTTACTTTTTAAATTTTTATTTTATTTTATTTATTTTTTAGTTGTCAATGGACCTTTTTAAAATTTATTTATATGCAGGGCTGAGAATCGAACCCAGTGCCTCACACAAGCAAGCAAGCGTTCTGCCACTGAGCCACAATCCCAGCCTCCATTTCTTTACTTTTAACTTTATCACATTTGATTCTTCTTATTTGTCACCCACATAGTCCTAACTAAACATTTCTTTAGCAAAGTTCTTCCTACCCCACCATTTCTTTCTTTTTTTAAAAAAAATATATTTATTCTTTAGTTGTAGGTGGACACAATACCTTTATTTAATTTTTATGTGGTGCTGCTGAGAATTGAACTCAGGGCCTCACGCATGCTAGGTGAGCGCTTTTCCTCTGAGCCACAATCCCAACCCCCCACCACTTCTTTTGATAATGAGGGTCAATGTAAAAAAATATCCTTATATGGGTGAGCTACATGTGCTTAGCCTTGAATACACGACACAAAAGCCACCTAGAGGTGGCTTCTTAATACCTTTGTAACACCCTAGGGTGGGGATGTGATTTTTAGTGGCATTAAAACATCTCAAAATTTTATATATGTGTGTAAATATATGTATATATATACACACACATATATATACATACATATATAAAATATATACATACATATCCATATATTTACACACATATATAAAATATGTACATACATGTATAAACATATATGTGTTTCTAACAGATACAACCTTGTAAATGGGAGTTTTAGGGTCTTTTAGGACTTTGAGGGATTATGGATTGTATCTCATCACCAAAACATGGACACACAGATATGTGTAAAATATCCATCGATTCCATTGGTTCAACTGACAAAGGATACACTTGCGTCCTCATCTGGACAGTGAGGTGACCAGCAGGAGGACTGAGGGCTGCTCCAGGGACAGATGCTGAAGCCTGCGGTTTCTCTGACTCTGGCAGCCAGAGGGGGGTTCTCCTCCGGTTCCCCATGGTGGGCTATTGCTAGACACTGTATAAACTGCAGCCGGCCCTACTCCAGCTGTGTTGTCTCTCTCTGCTGCATCCCTGCTCTCCGAACGTTTACACTCATTGCTTTTGGGAAAGTGAATTCTCCAGATGTCTGCAGATAAACTGGCCTTAGCAGGTATAGATGGTTTATCCCTGAAGCTGAGAAATTGGGTCTCTGTTCACTTGTAAATCACCTGGGGAGTAGATGGAGAAGAGTGGGGATGGGATCCCGAAGGTCTGGGTTTGGTGAAGGGCTGACTCAGAGTAGCTTTGATTTCACTAGTTTTTTTTTTTTAATATTATTTTTTTAGTTGTACACAATAACTTTATTTCACTTATTTATTTTTATGTGATGCTGAGGCTCGAACCCAGGGCCTCGCACGCTCTAGGGGAGTGCCCTACCGCTGAGCCCCAGCCTCAGCCCTGATTTCACCATACTTAACCAAGACTTCAATAGTTCTTTATTGCTGCCAGGAGGTGATCTGATCACTTTACACTTTTAGCTCATTTATCATCATCATCATTGTTATTATTTTTACTTTTAGCTCAGTTACTCCCCTTAATAATCCAATGAGGTTGTGGCTGTTCTCAATTTGAAGGCTCCAGATGTTCAGAGTCTAACACAACCACCAAGGCCAGATTTTGAAGTAGGGATCAATTATGTGAGTGTGCACAGTGGTGGGGACAGAAGCCCCAAACCCTTACATTGTGAGGGTGTGAGAAAGGCGGTTTAAATATGGTTTGCTTTTTCCAAAACTCATTGAAATTTAATCCCCATCATGAGATGTTAAGAAACAGGACCTGGGCTGGAGTTGTAGCTCAATAGTAGAGGACTTGCCTAGCACATGTGAGGGACTGGGTTCGAATCTCAGCACTGCATATAAATAAATAAATAAAGGTCCATTGACAACTAAAAAAAAAACAAACTAAAAAATAAAAAGAAAAAAATTGACAGGACCTCTCACAGGTAATTGTGGTTCTGCTTTCATGAATGCGTTAACCTGTGCATTCCATGAGTAGATTAATGGGTTGCTTTGAGAGTGAGTCTGCTATATAAGCCAGATTGGGGCAGGGGATGTAGTTCAGGGGTAAAGCACCTGCTTAGCATATATGAGGCCCTGTGTTGGATCCCCAGGATTGCTGGGGGTAGTGAGGGAAGAAGGGGAGTCAATTTGGCTAGGTTCCTCTCTTGCTCCCTGTTTCTTCTGTTGTAATGACACGTGCTACCATGTGACTCTTCAGCAAGAAAGTCATTGCCAGATGTGTCCCCTCAATTTGGAGTCAAGAACTGTGAATCAGTGTAAATCTTTTTTTCTTTATGACTTGCTGATTATGGTTTGGATATGGTTGGATCTTAGCCCCCACAGTTTCACGTGCTGGAAGCTTGGTTCTTTATGTGGTGGTGTTGAGGTGGTGAGACATGTTTAAGAGGTGGATCCTAGTGAGAGGCTGTTAGCGGTGCCACCCTCAGAAGGGGTTAATATAGTTCTGGGATCCTAAGTAGTTTTCTCCAGAGTGAATCATTACAAAAGAACAAGACTGGCTTCTTCCCACTCTTTGGCTTCATCATGTGATCTCGCCATCTCCCACCACTCCCATCATGATGCAATTTGCCATGAGGCTTTTACCAGAGCTGGTGCTACACACTTTGGACTTTCAGCCAAATATTTAGCTCTTTGTGAGCTAAATAAACCTATTTTCTTTATAAAGGATCCAGCCTCAGGTATTTTGTAATAGCAATGGAAAATTGACTAACCTACTTACTCAGTTTGTGGTACTGTGTTATTAGAAACAGAAAATGGAGTGAAAACATAGAGGTTTCTCTTGGAGTTCTGAATTGATTGCTATAAGGCTGGAATTTTTTAGGGTCCTTGCTTGGCCTTCAGAGATGGGAGTGCAGGGATAGGCAATGTTATTGAGGTGGTAAGAGATAACATGAAAGCAAAACCCTAAAAACACGTTAAGTTTTTAGGGGCCTGAGTTTTCTGTCATTTTCAAGTGTATTGTTTATAAAATGGTTTCATGAAAGACTTCCTAAAAGTTGACAAAGAAGCTCCTTGTTACTTGAACAACCTTAATAATTAGGTACAAAAGAAATTTTCCTTAAAGGGGCTGGGGTTGTGGCTCTGTGGTAGAGCCCTTGCCTAGCATGCACGAGGCACTGGGTTCGATTCCCAGGCACCACATTAAAAAAATAACAATAAACAAACAAAATAAAAGCATTTAAAAAAAAAAAGAAATTTTCCTTAAAGCCGTCAAAGGTAAACCTGAGGTCAAACTTGCAGGTCACTTGCCTAGGACAGACCATACAAATATGTACAATATTACCTCTGCGGGCATATGCATTTCTCTGAGAAGGGCTTCTTGCACTGTTATCAGCTTTTCACAGAGGCCAGGGAGCCCCCAAAACGTGCGGAATCTCTGCAGGACAGTATCCTTTTAGAGACCCGGAGAGAGCAAAGCCTAAGAAGGGTGGGAGAAAGTCTGCAGTATGCATTCTGGTTTGAGAGGTCAAGGGAAAGCCCGGGTTCTGGGAATTGCTCCTTTGCCCTCCCTGGACTCCTGGGGGTCTGCACTGCACAAGCAATACCCCCGTCCCGCCTGCAAATGGTGTTCAATACGGGTTTCTCTGAAGCCCGCTTCCTGGCAAGCGGACTCAAAGCCAGGGCGTGGCCGGCTCTAATCGGCTCCCAGCGCCAGCTCGGAGCCTGCAGCGGGTAACTACCTCTGGCCTTACGAGCCCGCACCTTCCTTGCCTCAGTGCCTCTGGATTTGCTTTGGCTGAGGGCGCCGCGCCCAGATGCACGAACTCCTTTTCTCGGCGGAAGGAGCGGGCATCGCCGCGTGCTGCGTCCTACAAGACGTGCTTACGTCGCGGAGGGCCGGCAGTCGGCACCGGAGCGGCCGGCGTCCCAGTTCGTGTGCGTTGGGCGCTACCGCGAGGCGGGGAAACGAAAGGACAGCGGCTGTGCGGGTTTTAGGGCGGCGGCTGCCACAGCAGCAGCGCTCCGGGCGGAGAGGGCCTTGGCGGCCGAGCAAGCTGGGGATGGGGAGAACCGGGTGCCGCACCTCTTTCGGGTGCGAGTGCGACTCCGGAGTCGCACAGTGACGGCGACGCGCCCCTGGCCCGGCATCGCCGAGGCCGCTTCGCTAAAGAGCTCGCGGCGGGCCGGGCCATGAGGAGCGTCCCGGGCCGGGCCAGGCCTCGCTGACCTCGGCTCCGCGCGGCGGCCTCCCCCATTTCCGCTCCGGCCTTACGGCATGAGTGTCCGCCCGGGCCCGGGCCCGGGGCCGCGGCTGCCCCAGTCCCGCTGCCCGCGGGCGCGCTTGGGGTTCGCGAGCCCGCGGTGCTGATCCCGGTTCGTCGCGCCGCCTGCCCGCCCGCTGTATGCCCCCCGGGCGCGGCCATGGAGGTGGTAGGTGGTGGGCGACTTCGAGTACAGCAAGAGGGACCTCGTGGGACACGGGGCCTTCGCCGTGGTTTTCCGGGGGCGGCACCGCCAGGTGAGCGCTGCCTGCCCAGCTGGCCAGGACGAGGCCGGGACCCCTGGGCCGCAGCCCGACTAAGGGGTCCTGAAACTTGACCAAGCCGCAGGAGTCGAGGTCCCCCTATCATGGCTTGCCGCCTGGGGCCTGCCATTGTGCGCGCTGTCAGTGTCGCGGGGTTTGTTTTGGTAGTGCGAGGATTGTTTTGAGGCCGGAGCCTCTAGGCAGCGCTCCACCTACCGACGGGCGCCGGGTCATTGATGTCCCCTCCTAGTCAGTAGTGCGCTTAGGGTTTCGACCCCGTAAGCCGCCCAGGCAAGCTTTTCCACCTGAAGTTAACCCAAATGATAGCACTGTTCCTTGCATCTCTGGAGGCTCAATCATGGACCTTTGGTCCCTCGCAGCTCCAGCCCTGGGTTGCCGGGACTTGTCACCTTTGAGGATGATAATTGCAGATCCAGCGGAAAATGGGCGGGTTTCCCGCCTGAGGCTTTCTCAAACTGGGAAGTATTACTTTTCCCAGCATTTGTTCCTCTACACCCCCGAGGAGCTCCATACTATCTTCCCCTCCTGGTTAGAAGGGCCCCGAGTGGAAAAGATAGTTGGACGCTTCATTTATAATGAAAATAAAGAAGAACGCGTGTTCAACCCTTTAAGAGATTCTTTAAAAGCCTTTGCTGTTTCGCAAGAAAGGTCACATGAGGTTTTAGAATCTAAAGAATTTGGGAAGGCACATTGGGAGTGGTGGAAATTATAAAGGCTTTGACTGTTGTGATAGTTGCCAAGGGGCATGTTAGAAGTGGGCTGTCTTACTTTTCATTTGTTATGAAAGTAAGGAAAAACTCAAGAAAAAAAATTAAAACACCTATAATCTAGTCAAGCTAACAAATACTGTTTTCAGTTAACCATATCACTTTCCAAGTTTGTAAACACATTTATCCATAATTCTTAGGTGGTTGTAAACTGTATTTTATCATTTGATGCCAGTTCCTGTTATGGACTTCATATTTGCTGTTTTTAGTAGCTGTGTTGTAGGATATTGGCTTGTTAAAATATAATTTATGAGACCATTTTCTGGTTGAGATCGAGGTTCTTTTTCATTTTCCCAAGTGCCATACATTTATTTGTTAAAAGGATCTTTGTGCTTACAGATTTTTTTTTTTTTTCTGTTGAGTTGTTTCTATGTAATACTTTCCAGGAGTGACATTGTTTTTCTTTTCAGAAAACTGATTGGGAGGTAGCTATTAAAAGTATTAATAAAAAGAACTTGTCAAAATCACAAATACTGCTTGGAAAGGAAATTAAAATCTTAAAGGTATGTTACTTTTATGCAGTGTAATATTCTAGGTTAAAGACTATTCTAAATTTAATGAATATGTAATGACATTCTTTGCCATTTTGGTAATTGGGCCCAAGTTTGAGAATTCAGCTGCTGCTCATTTTTGCATGATCAGTTTTTTGAATCATTGAGTGCTCTGAAGCTGCTTTTTTTTTTTTTTCTTCTTTTTTTGGTTCCAGAGATTGAACCCAGGGGTGTTTGAACACTAAAACATGGTCCCAGGCCTTTTAATTTTTATTTGTTTTTATTTTTATTGAGACAAGGTCTTATTAAGTTGCTTAGAACCTGGATAAATTGTTGAGGCTGATTTTTGAGTTTGAAATCCTCCTGCTTCAGCCTCCAGAGCCACTGAGATTACTGGTGTGCCCCAGAGCTCCTGACTCTCTGAGGCTGTTTTTACGAACTGAAATGTATTTTTCTGTTATGTATAACTAATTAGAACTAATAATAATTTTTAAAAAATAGATACTTGTGGTTCCTGGCCAGACTTACAGGGATTCTGTGAAGACTGATTTTAGCTTCTCATAATTTCTTTTTTCTAGTTATTGTGTTACTGTTTGAGAAAAGGGCCAGGCAGTCCCATCTGATACATTGTTTTCTTCTAATGCTGACCTCTTACACATATAATTAAATTTTGGGGAATAGTGGGGACTCTTGGGGTCTTTTTTCTTTCCTTATAAATTGAAGAAAGTTATTTTCCTTAGAGGTGGTTTTTTTAGATGATTTACAGCCAGTATAATCCAAGGGAGAGGCTTTGAGGAAAAAAGGGTTCCATGGTTAAATAAATTTGGAAAATCCTGTTTACTAAATATTTGGGCAGTCACAAAACACTTGGCTCATTAAAGTGAAAAATCTTACCAGTTTCAGTGTACTTAACCCAGTGTTTCCAAAACTAAAATGAGCATGGAACCTTCACCCAACACTAACCAGCTTTCCTCATAATTATCCTGCTGAGAGTTCTTTGGAAAGAGTTTCAGTTCTTTGGGCTAAGAATTATAGTTTGTTTTCTTGCAAGCTTATAATATGCTTTTTAAAAGCACTTTGGAATTTTATCTCCGTTGCCATTACAAAGAATATCAAATTTAGAAAACTAGAAAAAAGTAGTAGAAAGTCTTTGGCCCTATTTAAGTAACATTTGCTTTGTAAAGGAGAGTACTCACTTTATTAGAAATCCAAAAAAATTATGGTAAAGAAAATATTTAGATCCCAAATAAAGTTTGGTCAGACATATTATTTCGTTGTAATAAATTGAATTATTCCAGGCTATTAATAAAGGTGTGATATGCTAGAACATATGTATACTTTAATTTGTATTTACACACTGAAATATATTAAAATTACTAGGATCTTTATTTATTTCTCAATTTCCTTAACAGGAACTTCAGCACGAAAATATTGTAGCACTCTATGATGTTCAGGTAACTTATTTTGGATTATTGTTTTTTCTATTTCATATATATTTAAGTAAATTTTAATTAAAATTGTCAGTTCTTTTTGAAAAGATACAGTATGAATGGCATGTTTATTAGTTAAGAAATTGTTAAGGTAGCACATAGCAGTAGGCTAAAAAGTGTTGTGTGAGTAAATTTATTAACAATTAAAAATATACCATAGGGGTAGTATTGTTTTAGGTCAAGTACAGGAGTACTGACATCAGATATAGCATTTCCATGATAAATGTGAAAAGGACTTTTGTGGGCTATTTAAAAACTTAATAGAGTGTTTTACTTTTCTTTTCTTTTTTTTTGGTACCAGGGATTGAAATCAGGGGTGCTAAACCAGTGAACCACATCCCCAATACTTTCTTATTTTTTATTTTAAGACAGGGTCTTGCTAAGTTATGAAAACAACATTTGTAAATCATAAAAGAAATATTAAAGAATAAAATGAATAAAAACAACACTGTGCATGTTTCTCAGATACAGCTATAGTTGTCAACATGGCATAAAATAGAATTGCATTGTGTTTGTATGTGGGAAAGCTGTGTTCTAGTCATCTTCTAAGGTGAAATTTTTCTGTTGCCAGAATTATTCTTGGAAGTCCTTTTAAGAGGCCAGCTTTGGAGAAAAGTACTGTGTTCTGGGTAGTATGCCAGTTCAATAGTTGGTCCATATTATGTTTAAATTTTTTTCTTTTATATAACTTAAATCACACGTGGCTACTGTGGTGTTCACTGTGTGAGAGCTATGGAGACAGACATAGGGAGAGAACTGCAGATTCAGGTTTTCTCTCCACTCTAGGGCAGATCCGTATGCATGATTTACATTTCGTTCGTTTTGCTTGGTTTTACAGTTGAATTCCAGTAAAGCAAATGGATATATTATGTGATTCTGTTATTTTTACTTCTAGTTAAAAACTTTTCTGTATTCATTTACATTATTCAAATTCATTCATTTTTGCAAATTTTTGAGTGGCTACCATATGCCAAGCATTGTACTAAGTGCTAGGAATAAAAAAATAAAGTTCTTGCTCTCAGGGTGCTTAATTTTAGTGGGGTGAAACAAAATGGACTGTTCTAGATATGCTTTCAAAACACGCACTACTTTTTAAAAAAGTATTTTTAGTAGTAGATGGGTACAATACTTTTATGTGGTGTTGAGGATCGAACCCCATGCCTCACCATGCGAGGCAAGTTCTCTACCACTGAGCTACAACCCAGCCCTGTGTACTAATTTTTTTTATACATTTATTTTATTTGTTTATTTTTATGTGATGCTGAGGATCGAACCCAGGGCTTTGCTTGTGCTAGGTGAGCACTCTACCCCTGAGCCACAACCCCAGCCCTGTGTACTAATTTTTGATGATGTCATATTATGCTACAAAGAAACTAAATCCACTTAATATTTGTTTTTGCCATTACAGAAAAATAGTGTATCCCTTCTGAACATATGTTTATTTTTTTTATATATATTTTTAATTATAGATGGACATAATACCTTTATTTGTTTATTTTTATGTGGTCCTGGGATTGAATCCAGTGCCTCACGTATGCTAGACGAGTGCTCTACCACTAGGCCACAACCCTGGCCCCCATATGTTTATTTCTTTAAGTTTAAGAATTGGAAGTACCAGATTAATAACCTGCGCAGGTTTAAAGTTTTTTTTTTAAATTTCATTTATTTATTCATTATGTGGTGCTGAGGTTCGAACCTAGTGCCTCACATGTGCTAGGCAAGCACTTGGCCACTGAGTTACAACTCTAGCCCCTTTCCGATGTTTTTTGAAAGCAACAATTTAACTTTAATCCACAGTTATATTTCATAGTTATATTTCAGGATGTTTTAGATAAAAGAAATACAGCATGTTTGTTACCTAATCCTAAATTAAAGTTTTTGATTATAGAGTATTATTGTGGGGCTGGGGATGTGGCTCAAGTGGTAGCGTGCAGTCCGGGTTCGATCCTCAGCACCACATACAAACAAAGATGTTGTGTCCGCCGAAAACTAGAGAATAAATATTAAAAAATTCTCTCTCTCTCTCTCTCTTTCTCTCTCTTAAAAAAAATTAAAAAAAAAGTATATTTAAAGAAAATAGAGTATTATTGTGCTTCACATTTGCAGTTTAAATTCCCCTGTACAGAATATATGAGTGCTGTGGGTATATTTTATTACCTATTTAAAAATTCCTTCATTAAGGAAATTCAAAGCAATATAGAAAAGGGGAAAAAACCCTTTAAATTCAAAACAAAATTCATCTCACAGTCCCTAGTTGAAATGTCCATTCTCTTCAGAGCTGTTTGTGTAGTTTGTCTTAGATTCTATGGATAGAGGGCACCAAGTGGTACAAGCCAGTGCCTAGTACAAAAATTGTTAAATAATGTTAACTCTTAATTTCCCTTTTCTGGAGAGGTACGGAAAACCCCAACATTGCTGAGTCTGTTTTGCTTTCATAGTGGAGTATACCTAGATTTTTTTCTATCAGAATGAGAAGTATTTTTAAGTACCATTTTTGGTTATAGAGTGAGATAACATTAGGGAGACATGTACTCAAAAACTCTGAATTTCAAGGTGACTGTTTTAAAATGTTTTATTATTTTGTACACTGTATACTAATTGGAACTAATGTGTAAAAAATAAACTTAAGAAATATCAGTGAAATAAATGTCGTTTTGAGCATTTAGCTATCAAGTAAACAGTCTCAATCTAGTATTTTAGATTTTCTTCCTTGATTCTGATTGTTTATCAAGGGGTACACTAAGTTTAGAAACTAGTACTTTTATCAACTTGAAATGAACATCATTTTTACTGACCATCAGTTTTGGAGATCTGTCTAAAGTGTATGTTTATGCTTTTTAAAATTTATTTATAAATATTGGTGTTAGAACCCAGGGCCTCAGTCATGCTGTTGCTCTACCACTGAGCTACATCAATATAAATAAATATTTATAAAATAAATAAATATATATAAATTATATATAAAATTTAGAAATTATGTGTGTGTGTGTGTGTGTGTATGTGTGTGTGTATACGTACACAGGGGTACCTAACCACTAAGTCATATCCCCAGCTTTTCTGATTTTATATTTTCAAACAGGGATTGCTAAGTTGCTTAGGGCTTCACTAAATTGCTGAGGCTGACCTTTAACTTCTGATCCTCCTGCCTCAGCCTCCTGAGTCACTGAGATAACAGGTGTGTGCCACCATTCCTAGCCCATTTGTTTTTTAAAAGAGAGAACTTTTCTTTTTTTGGTGTTGGGTTTGAATTAGCACCAAAACTGCTAAGTACATGTCTACCACTGAACTATATCCCTGGCCCCCAAATTGAGAACTTTTGACATAAATATCAGTTTAGATGACACTTAAATATTTATTTTTTAGTTTTCGGCAGACACAACATCTTTGTATGTGGTGCTGAGGATCGAACCCGGGCCGCACGCATGCCAGGCGAGCGCGCTACCGCTTGAGCCACATCCCCAGCCCCAGTTTAGATGACACTTAAAAACACATTTTGTCTCTCTGATTACAAGAGTATTTTTTGCTCCTAGTTACAATTATCAAACATTGTCAGAATGACAGATAGAAATGACAATTCCCAGAGAGCAATTTGGTGTATTTCTCTTAGATTTTTCTAAATATATTAATCCGTTGTCATTGATATTTTTATGCTTTTCATTATGAGAGATTTATTAATAATTTTATACATGAATACAACTTTTATTAAGCTTAATGTATCTTAAATATCTTTTCATAATTATAACACTGAAGGAATAAATGACAATTTATTTACGTAAAACTCGATTATTGCCCTTTGGTTTGTCTTTTCCTTTTAGATACAATGCTGCAGAGAAAGTTGTACATATCTTTAATTAGTTTTATGGTGTTCCTGAAATTGCTTGGTCAAAGATATATCATTTTGTTTTCTAAAAGGTTAAAGCAATTTATTTTTACCAATAGTGACTTTTTTTGGGCAATTTTTAGTAGGAAAATATTTTAAATATTTTATCTTTTTATTTCATTAATTTTTAGTATATGGACCATGTTGTGTTTCTTCTAAATTTTCCATTGCTGGTTTATTTTGCTTCTGTTGTGTTTTTTAAAAAATATGTTTATTTTTTAGTTGTTGATAGACCTTTATTTATTTATATGTGGTGCTGAGAATTGAACCCAGTGCTTCACACATGCCAGGCAGGTGCGCTATCATTGAGCCCCCCTTGTGTTATGATTTTCGTACTGATTTCTTTGTGATTAATATTTCTTGTGCCATTTAATGAGATGTACAGGAGTATAGTAGTGAACAAAACAGAAATGTTTTTTGTCTTTGTGGAGCTTTAACTATATAAGGGGAAGATGATAATAAGCAAATAGTTGGTAATTCTAAGTGTACCAACTGCTGTAAGGAACTCTGGGAGGGGCTTGGAGGAAACAGTATGGGGGCAGAAGAGTGGATCTAGGAAAGGTTCCCTAAAGATGTTTAAACAGACTTGCCGGGGGTTGGTGGTAGAAGAGCAAGTGAATTTGTGTGGGAGAATGAAGCTTTTTATAAAGGCCACAGGCAAGAAAGATCACTAAATTTGAGGACCAGGGAGAAGGCCAGTGTGACCAGACCACAGAATGAGAGAGAGAGAGTAGTGCTCAATGATGCTGGAGAGGTTATAGGGACCAGATGTGCTCTTTATTCTAAGGATAGTGCAAAAACCATGTTAAAGGAGGAGATTGAAGTCATGTCCGTTTTTTTTAAGATAAAGCTTGCGCATTCTAAGCATGAGGCAAGTATTGTCAGGAATACTGTACTTACCTGTTTTTTTGACTGCTGACAAAACTCATAGATGAGAAAAAATAAAGTTGGAACTGCATTCTCATCATTTCCCAAAAGAATCAAAGGCTTAACTATGAAGCATAAATAATAACAAACTTAGAATGATATTTAGATGACAATATATACTCCAAGGGTTAGAAAGACATTTTTAAAAATATTTTTTTGTTGTCAATGGACCTTTATTTTATTTATTTATATGTGGTGCTGAGAGTTGAACATGCTAGGGAAGCGCTCTACCTCTAAGCCAGAGCCTCAGCCCCTTATTTTATTTTTTAAATATTTTTAGTTGTAGATGGACATAATACCTTTATTTAGTTTTTTTTTTTTTTTTTTTTTTTTTA
>NW_025999873.1:1159454-1198822 GCF_001458135.2 Marmota marmota marmota
TTTTTTTTTTTTTTTTTTTTTTTTGGTACTGGGGATTGAACCACTGACCCACATCCCAATCCTTTTTTTATATTTTATTTAGAGACAGGGTCTTGCTGAGTTGCTCCGGGCCTTGCTAAGATGATGAGGCTGGCTTTGAAGTCACAGTCCACCTGCCTCAGCCTCCCAAGCTGTTGAGATTATAGGCATGGGCCACTGTGCCCTTCGAGCATTGCACATTTGAGGCCAGCCTTGGAAACTTAGTGAGAACCTGTTTCAAAAAAAGGGGGGTTGGGAATGGGCTGGGGTCATAGCTTAGTAGGGAGATTTTTTTTTTAAAACTTTTTATATGGCAAAAAATACCATGCAGCCATAAAAAGGAACAAATAGTACATGCTATATAACACATACGAATCTCAGCATGTTAAGAAGAGACAGAACTAAGCAAGTGTGTCTGAAATGAGGAAAATCAGAACAGGAGTGCCCCTTGGTAGCTGGAACAGATGTCAAAGGGAGACAAGGGAACTTTCTGGAGAGATGGAAATATAACATGTTTTTATTGGAAGGATAATCTCAGTATATATACACACATTTGTTATAATTCACTGAACTCTACACTTAAATTTAAGTTTGTGTTAGTGTATATAAATTATACTTCAGGAAAGTATAAAAAAGCATAATTGGCAAATAATAGTTTGAGAATGAGCTGGGGTTTTTTACTCTGGCAGAGTGCTTGCTTAGCATGTGTTCACTGGGTTCAATACTTAAGCACCATATAAAAATAAACAAAAGCATCTGTCCATCTACAACTACAAAAAAATTTATCAAAAAATAATTTGAGAAAATATTTACAACATGACAGCCATAGGCTGATATCTAAAGTGTACAAATTCTCTCAAATTGATAAAGATAATCCAAAGAGAAAATAAGCAAAGGATGTAAATTATTGGTTCTCATAAGAAAAATAAAATGACTAATAAGTATAAGTATTTATACTCACAAACAAGGACTCGGGGGAAATGTAAATCAAAGTTACAGTGAGATGTCATTTCTCACCAAACCAATTGGTGAAATTAAAATGTGCAGTCGGGCCTGGGATTGTGGCTCAGTGGTAGAGCACTCGCCTAGCATGTGTGGGGTTCAGGGTTCGATCCTCATCACCACTTAAAAATAAAATAAAAGTATTGTGTTCAACTACAACTAAAAAAACCCAAAAATATTTTTTAAAAGTGCAGTAGTTCTCACAGGTAGAGTTGAGAACAGAATAGTGTGAGATAGTCTCTTGTGCCAGTTACAGAAATGTGAATTGTGAAAACATTTTTTGAAGTACTGCCTGGTGATACTTGTTTCTGTTCCTTTGCTTCCATCCTCCGAAGAGTATTATTCTCAATGTTTTTATCAAAATGATTTTGCTAATGCAAATCAGGGTACACTCCTCCTCTAGCACTGGCTCCTCATTTCTGTCAGAGTAAAAGCCAAAGTTCCATTAACACAGCCAGACCAATTTGTACTTTTATCAACTTGAAAGAACATCGTTTTTTACTGGCCATCAGTTTTGGAGATCTTTCTAAAGTTTATGTATATGCTTTTTTTTTTTTTTTTTTTTTTTTTAGAGAGAATTTTTTTAATATTTAGTTTTTAGTTTTTGGTGGACACAACATCTTTATTTTATTTTTATGTGGTGCTGAGGATCGAACCCAGCGCCCTGTGCATGCCAGGTGAGCACGCTACCGCTTGAGCCACATCCCTAGCCCTATATATGCTTTTTTTTTTTAATATTTTTTTTTAGTTGTAGTTAGACACAATACCTTTATTTTATTTATTTACTTTTATGTGGAGCTGAGGATCGAACCCAGTGCCTTGCACGTGCTAGGTGAATGCTCTACTGCTGAGCCACAACCCCTGTATATGCTTTTATAAAGATTTTTTTTTCTTTTTTTCTCTCTTACTCCCTGCCCCCTTCCCCTTTTTTTCCTCCCCTCTCTTTCTTTTGAACCCAGGGCCTTTGCATGCAAGACAAGCAGTCTAACACTGAGCTACACCCATGTTTTTGAGATGGGGTTTTGCTGGGTTGCCCAGGCTGATTTTGAATTTGTAATCCTCCTGCTTCAGCCTCCCAAGAAGCTGGGATTACAGTTGTACACCATTGACCTGGGCTTTCTTTTTTCCTTTGTTTTTTTATTTTAGTTATACATGGACGCAATATTTTTATTTTGCTTATTTATTTTTATGTGGTGCTGAGGATCAAACCCAGTGCTTCACATGTGCAAGGCAAGCTCTCTGCCACTGAGCCACAACCCCAGCCCATTTTTTCCTTTGTTAATGCATGTATGTAAGTGTACATACACTAAACATTCTTTGGAAGCATGCAACTTTATTATTATTATTTTTTCATCCCCCATGTTGGGGATGACACTAGGGCCCTGAGCCTGCTAGGCAAGCACTCTGCCACTGAGATACATCCCCAGTTAAACATTTTTTTTTTCTTTTTAATTGGTCCTGACTTTACATTTTTCCAAATCTACCTCCTTCTTGATTTTATAGCATTTTTACTTTCTCTCCACCTCAGCGCCCCCTTAAGAAGTTCATAGGAGCAGTGAAAACAGCTTGTTGCTGTGGTTTCTCCTTCAGTTTCCCCTTCACCATTCTTCTGTGCTGAAATAAGTATAGCTAGGGACAGTCTCTAGGAGAATAATTTCTGGATCATAGGGCATGTGGGGGCCCAACTTTAGTAGATAACTGCCAGTGAATTGCTTTGTACTCCTACTAGCAGATCCTTGCCAACACTTGGCAATTTTAGACATTAATTATGATTTTCATTTGCATTTTCCTGTTGACTACTGATTTGAGCACATTTTGTATGTTTATTAGCCATATAATTATCTTTTTGATGCTGGGTGTGGTGGCTGACACCTGTAATTTCAGCAGTTTGGGAGGCTGAGGCAGGAGGATCACAAGTTTAAGGCCAGCCTCAACAATTTAGTGAGGCCTTGAGCTACTTAGTGAGATCCTATCTTAAAATAAAAGATATAAAAGGGCTTGGGGATATAGCTCAATGGCAAAGTACCTCTAGGTTCAATCACCAGTACTAATAAATAAATATCTTTTTTTTTTTTTGAAATTAATATGGAAATATCTTGCCTGTTTTTCCACTGGGTTGCCTTTTTGTTATTAATTTGTTGGAGTTTAGCCAGTCATGGTGACATATACTTGTAATATTTAAGTGATTTGGGAGACTAAGATAGCAAGCTTGAGTCCAGCCTGAGCAATTTAGACCCTAAAGTATATTATTTTAATATATATTTTTAGTTGTTTAGGGACTTTATTTATTTATTTATATGCGGTGCTGAGAATCGAACCCAGTGCCTCACACATGTGAGGCCAGCACTCTATCACTGAGTCACAACTCTGGCCCCTGTATTTCTTTATATTATTGTGGACTTGAGTCTTACCAGACATATGTATTTGAGGTGACTTATCCCACACTGTAACTTTCCTTTTTACTCTATTAGTGGTTTATTTTAATGAACAGAAATTCTTGATTTCAGTGTAGTCCACGTTATTGTTTTTTTTCCTTTTGTATTTAGTTGTTTGTGTCCTAGTTAAGAAGACTTTATCTACCCTACAGTCATGAAGATATTCTGTATTTTTTTTCTAGTCTTTATTGTTTTGCCTTTCACATTTAGCTCTGCCATCCACCAGGAAGTGATTTTTATGTTTGGCATGAAATAGAGGTCAGGATTTAGTCACATTTACAAATGGGCAGCCATTTGACCTATAACCATTTATTGACCTAGATACCCTTTTCCTTTTGTCTGGTAGTGTTTCCTTTGTCATAAATGAGTAGCCACATATGTGTGGGTTCATTTCTAAACTCTCTAACTCCAGGATTTTGCCATTGTTTTTTTCTTACTATAGTTAAGCCTTGAAACATAGTGATAAGTCTTTCAATTTTTGTTTTTATTCTTCTAGATTACATTTGGTTATTTTTGACATTTTCCATTTCCACATAAATTTTAGAATCAACTTTTCAGTTTCTGTAGAACCAAAACATCCTAGGATTTTGATTGAGATTACATTGAATCTTGGGAATTTCTTTGTAGAAAGGTTTTAAATTACAGTTCAATTTCTTTAATAGCTAAGAGCTTTTTCATTCTCTTATCATTTTGTGTTTTTCATCAAATTGTTTTTCACATTGGCTTACAATTGTTCATAATATCTCTTTTTGGTTTTTAGTAATTAGGTTTTTTTTTTTTGTGGTGGTGCTGGGGATTGAACCCAGGGCTTTGTGTATGCAAGGCAAGCACTCTACCAGCTGAGCTATATCCCCAGCCCAGTAACTAGGTTTAACTCTTATAGGTTTTAATTCTTAGTTATTAAGGAGTTTGAGTAGGGGAATGATGGAGTGAAAGTTCTATGACTTTAATTTTGTGTGTTGGAGGTGCTGGAGAGAAGCAGAGAATGAGGATTTCTAGGTATCAGGAAAGGAGAATTTATGTGAAGTGTGTAGCCATGGCAAATTCTTGGTGTTCTGATTCACTTCTCAGTCTTTCTGATTATACAAGTCCCTCTCTTTGAAGTTCTTTGGTGTCCCAATACCAGTTGTTTCAATTTGTCTATAAGTGACTTGACTGGTTCTGTTAAGAAAAAGAACATTTTCTTTTTTCTTTTTTAACTCTTTCCTGTCTCTTATGTTCCATATTACTTATGTACTTCATTTTTAAAAATGCACTATTTTGTAAAGGGGGCCTAAAAGGAGGGGGTATTCAAGAGAAAAGAATGAGATCTTCACGGCTTTGAAGGTGGGCAAAAGGAGGTGTGCATGAGAGATCAGGATATTTCATTTATTATTTATTAAATAGTGAATAAGTGGAGAAAACTGAATAGTTAGGTATACCTCTTAAATTGTGAATACCTACCAAAATGGGAATTTGACCTCTTCTGTTGAGTGAGCGGAAGTTATTTATGGCTGTTGAGCCTCTCTTAAGAATTCCTAGCTCTCTTTTCTCTGCAGTATTTGGATATGGTGCTGTTACATGAGTAAGCAACACTGATTTGAGATAATATTGTACTTTATACTTGAGAAGAAGAAAATATTATTGAAAGTTGTCAATGTTGAATGATTTTTCATTATTTTAAGGATTACATGATATTTGGTTTGGGTTTGATCAAGTTTTGTGAGGAAAACTATTTGGTTCGCAGTAAAGGTGATTTAACTCTTATAAATATATTTTGTTTTCATTTCTGATGTGAGGAAGCATTTATTTCTTACAAATTTGATCTTCTCAGCTTTTAGGTGCTGGCTGTTCTCGCCTCCTTTCTGATTTGTCAGTGGAGCCCTGCTGTTAGGAAGTCAAGCTAGTTTTGTAGGCTTTTCATTCTGGGGTCCTGCTATGGTAGAAACTGGCTCCTCCTTCCTTAACAGAAAATGGCATCTCCATTCTTGTGAACTTCTGCATACCTCTTGGATCAAAGCATCGATTGGGCAGAATGTATTTTGATTATTTATTAGTCTTCTTGAGAAATGTTTAGCAAATCATCCTGAGGTTTTTTTTAAAAATTTTTTTAGATGTTGATGAACCTTTATTTTATTCATTTATTTATATGCAGTACTGAGAATTGAACCTAGTGCCTCACACATATTAGGCAAGTGCTCTACCACTGAACTACAACTCAGTCCCAGTCCTGAGTTTTTTTATAGACATACTTTTACATTGAGGTCTTTTGAATTGCAGCATTTGGACCTGTGGTAACTGCATGGCAGTTTTTGTGTTGATCCTTGTTGCAGGGAAGAATGCTATCTATACCAGCTGTCAGGAAGCACTAGTTTATATTACTGATTTGGATGAACCGAGACTTTTGTAAATTTGAATTATTATAAAGGTGAAATAAAGAGGGCCTAAAAATGGATATCTAGTTTTTGTTGCTTTTCTTTTTTTTTGGAGGTGAGGTGCTGGGGATGAAACCCAGTAATACTGAGCTACACCTCCACTTCCAGAGTTTTTTTATTAGGTTCAGCAGACAAAATTACCTTTGTAGAATTGCTTTAAACCTTTTCAAATTCTTCCATTAATTTCTGTAGTTAACTAGTGGGCTAGTGTGAGATAATTGTTGATAATTGTTTATTAGATAGTGAATTAATGGAGAAAACTAAATAGTTAGGTATACCTGTTAAATTGTGAATAACTACCAAAATGGGAATTTGACCTCTTCTGTTGATCTTTGAACCAACTCTGAGTACTACTGCTCTAAACTGCCCCCCTTCTGCCCTGCCCTCTTCCTTTTCCCACTGAATACTTTATCTTTTGATTTTAGGATCTTGGTGAAACCAGGTGCTACCTGGAAGCACTATATTTTGAATCACATTTGAGCATAGGCTTAAACCCAAGGGAGACCCAATTTAAAATCTAGTTAATGTTATAAAAATTGTCATTGAAGAGCCAACTAATCAGTCTTTGAATTATTTACTCAAGAAACAGACCTGGAGCTATATATATATTTGAAGGACTTTGTAAAATTTCTCAAATTAGTGCCTTACAACCTTGGAACATATCTTGGTGTAACATCTGATGAACCTTTTTTGCCAACAATTTGCCTGATTATGTGATTGCCCCAAGTAAACATAAAAACCAGGAGAAAAGAACAGTGCATCCTGAGTCATGTGTTCTAGAAATCAGACTTAAAAAAATATGTTTGGAGTTACTAGGAAGGATTATAAGTCATTTTGCTGCCCACCTCATACTTTTAAAAAATTTTTTTATAGTAGATGGACACAATACCTTTATTTTATTTTTATGTGGTGCTGAGGCTTGAATCAATGCCTCACAAGTGTGAGGTGAGTGCTCTACCGACTGAGCTATAACCCCAGCCCCCAACTCATACTTTACAAAGTGCAACTATTTCCCTAAGGACCCAAGAATCTTTCCCTTTTTCATAATTAGTAAATTTACCATGCTCTTTGTCTGAGATATTGTTTTAGGTTAGATGAATTGCTCTTTAGTTTTTTTCATAAACAGAATTGAATTTCTTGATAAATTGTGTCCTCGTTATCAAACCTTGCTTTGACTTTGATGAGGAGGTGCTTAAATCATTGTATTGGGACTTTTCATTTCACTTTCTGATAGATTTTGTGTGTTCACTTTATTAATTTAATAATGATCAAGTGTGTTTTTAAAGTATCATTTTAAAATTTGGCATTTAGTTTTTTTAAGTGTGATATTTAATATGTTTACTTTTTAGGAATTGCCGAACTCTGTCTTTCTGGTGATGGAGGTAGGTATTATACAAGTTTCTATTGAATTCATTTCAATTAATTTGTACTTTTAAATTGACACTAGTTTATTATTAGAAATTTTAAATTAGCTGGGCATGGTGGTGCACGCCTATAATCCCATTGGCTTGGGAGGCTGAGGCAGGAGGATCATGGGTTCAAAGCCAACCTTGGCAAAAGTGAGGCACTAAGCAACTCAGTGAGATCCTGTCTCTAAATAAAATACAAAATAGGGCTGGGGATATGGCTCAGTGGTCGAGTGCCCCTGAGTTTAACCCCCAGTATGCCCCCCTCAAAAAAAGAAATTTTAAATTAATAAAATTGATTTGGTGATTTAGATTCTACTTTATAAAAATTTAAAATTTTGATTATGATGTTTTTTGATGACATTTATATGCAAATTTGACTTAGAATAGATTGAGTTTATCTTGAATTGCTATCTTAATTTTAATTACTTTTTCTTTTGTGTATCAGTATTGCAATGGTGGAGACCTGGCAGATTATTTGCAAGGTAATTTTGTATGTGTGAGAATGTTCAATAAAGATAATATTGCAGTCTGTTTAATCCTCAGAGATGGTTCTGAAATATGCTATCTTTTTCCTGCACTTGTGTAGAAACAATAAATATTTGTGTATTTGTTTAATTCATAGTCACTTTGCTGATTAGTTGTTGTTTATTGTGAGTTTTTTTCATATTTATTTACATATAGTTACCTTTTATTGCTGTCTCTGTTGGCAGTGAAAAAGGGGATCCTTTCCCCAGGAGGAAAGGAACCAAATAGAATCTCTCTCCTTCAAAAGACTTTATTGGAGGGGCTGGGGATTTAGCTCAGTGGTATAGTGCTTGCCTAGCATGAATGAAGGCTGGGGTTAATTGCCAGCACCAAAACAAAAAACAAGAAACAAAAAATTTCAGCTTGCCACAGTGACATGCCTGTATTCCCAGCAACTTGGAAGGATGAAACAGGAAGATCACAAGTTCGAGGCCAGCCTGATGAACTTAATGAGACCCTGTCTTAATAAACAATAAAAATGGCTGGGGATGTGGCTTAGTGGTAGTGCCAGCACCCTTGGATCCAATCCCTTGTTCTGCAATTGAACAAAAAGACTTGAAGAGGTTGCCACTAGCAACCCAAAATTAAAAAATAAAATAAAAAATTTGTAGGGGAAGAATGTATCCAAGAATCTATTTATGGGAACATTTCTTATAATAAACCCAACAAAATTCAATAGCATTGTAATGGATTAAATGTGACAAGGTGCTTGAAATTTTGTACCCAAAATGCATACATTTTGAAGCATTCAGATCAAATTGTATACCTCCAAAGTATTTTATTTTAATGATGCTATATAGGAGGCTAATATCTATTTGTTCATCACTTAAAAATTGCAAGGGAAATATGCAAAATGAAAGTAATCTGTTAATACGTTCAGCCTATAAACAGATTGTAGCAATTGGTGGTAAAAGCATTAAGGCTAGTGAATACACACACAAAATGGACAATTTATAAAAGAGAAACAATTTATTAAAAATGTTTGATTTGGTTGTAGCTCAGTGGTAGAGCGCTTGCCTTGCACGCATGAGACTCTGAGTAGGATCTTCAGCACCACATGAAAATAAATAAATAAAAATAAAGATATTATGTTTTTCTACAACTAAAAAAAAATGTTTGATTTTACCTAACAGTCAGGGAGTGCAATTAACAATGACTCAAACAAACAAACAAACAAAACAAAACAAAAAAACAACCCTTTAAAATATAGAATATTGCCCACATTCACAATCTGTGTAAAGAATAACAAAGTACACTGGTGTACACTCCAAATTAAAAAAGAATTATAAATACAGTTGAAACTTCTTGTAAGTCCTCCTGCAGTTCCATTCCCATCTTTCATCTATAGGTAACTATTGTCCTGAATTTGATAGATTAAAAAAAAATCTGTCAGTTTATAAAACGATGTTTTCAAATTGTCTTTCTTGAGTAGATAGAATGCAGTAAGATGAGTACTTTGATTCACTATCAGTGAAAGAAGTTGAAGCTAGGAAGCATCTTGCTCTGTCTTGCTGTCTGTCTCTGAATCTTGTGTTCCTTGACATCCTAAGGGTTCCTGGTACAGACATCTTTGTGCTAGGGTCAGACCAAGTGGTACGTATATCAGCTTACAGTACTTAATCAGCTTAGAGTTTGCTTCATAAACAATACAAGCATGTTATCCAGTGAAGCAGATTTAAATTAATTTTGACAGTTATGTACTTGATGTTGAACTCTTGTGTTTGATATTTCTAGAGTAGTATTGTTAAATCAGGGGACCAAATAGTGGAGTTTGAATGTTGGAATTAACCAGGCAATCATAGTTCTAGTTCTAATATTTATATCACTTAATTGCTGTGTAATTTTTGTTTTTTTAACCTCTTTCCAGAACTTCTCTGTCATAGTCCATAAGGGGATCTCCTATAGCTTAAAAATACTTCTAAAGACATAAAAAATGTTATGGTCTTTAAGGAATTGCCTGCAGTTGCATTGTCTGACACAGTAGCCACTGACCACATGGGGTCTTGAACTGTGGCTAAATTCATTTGTGCTATAAGTGTAAAATGCATACTGAGTTTTTAGCACTTAAATAGAACAAAAGAATGATTAAATCTCATTAATTTTTGGATATCATTCCAAGTTAAAATGATAAAATTTTGGATGTATTGGGTTAAATATGTTAATTTCATCTTTCTTTCCTTTTTTTGGTACCAGGGATTAAACCCAGGGCCACTTAACCATCGAGCCACATCTCTAGCCCTTTGTATTCATTTATTTATTACTATTTTTTATTCTTTTATTTGTTTTCATTTTTATATGGTACCAAGGATCAAACCCAGTGTCTCATGTATGCTAGGCTAGTAAGTGCTGTACCATTGAGCCACACCCTGGCACCCCCTTTCTATTTATTTTATTTATTTATTTTTTTGGTGGTGCTGGGAATTGAACCCATAGTCTTGTGCATGTGAAGCAAGCACTGTACCAACTGAGCTATATCCTTTCATATCTAGGCACTTAGGGAGACGAGGTTTACTTCATGTGCCCTGACTGCCATCATTCAAAATTTATTGGCAAAATATACTGTTTTTCCTAAATAGAGTNTTTTTTTTTTTTTTTTTTTTTTTTTTTAATGTGCTGGGGATTGAACCCAGTACCTCATGCATGTTAGGCAAGTGCTCTACCACTGAGCCGCATCCCTAGCCCTAGAAAGACATTTATTTTTTTTAATGTTTATTTTTTAGTTTTAGGTGGACACAATATCTTTATTTTACATTTATGTGGTGCTGAGGATCGAACCCAGTGCCTTGTGCATGCCAGGCAAGCACTCTACCACTGAGCCACAACCCCAGCCCCTAGAAAGACATTTTAAATCAAGAGAAGACAGTCAGAGCAGAAGGATTGCAAATGAATTTTTTTTTTTTTTTTTTTTTTTTTAAAGAAAGAGTGAGAGAGAGTGAGAAAGAGGGAGAGGGAGAGAATTTTTTTAATATTTATTTATTAGTATTTGGCGGACACAACATCTTTGTATGTGGTGCTGAGGATCGAACCCAGGCCGCATGCACGCCAGGCGAGCGCGCTACCGCTTGAGCCACATCCCCAGCCCCCCCTTTTTATTTTTAAAAAATACTTTTTAGTTGTAGATGGACACAATACCTTTATTTTAATTTTTTTTGTAATATTTATTTTTAGTTGTAGTTGGACACAATATTTTTATTTTTTTAATATATTTTTTTTAGTTGTAGTTGGACACAATACTTTTGTTTCATTTATTTTTATGTGGTGCTGAGGATCGAACCCAGTGCCTCACAGGTGCTAGGCGAGCACTCTACCGCGGAGCCACAACCCCAGCTCTTGTTTTTTATTTTGAGACAGGGTCACACTAAGTTGCTGAGGCTGGCTTTGAACTAGTGATCCTCCTGCCCCAGCCTCCCCAGTTGCTGGGATTACAGGTGTGTACCACCTCTCCTGGCTTCTTTCCACTTTTAAAAATATAACTACTAGAAGATTTAAAGTTACATGTATGGTTCACATGGCATTTCTATCACACAGCTCTGGTTTGCAAGGTCTGGAATGTCTGGAAGGTCGACTGCCATTGTATGATAACATGATCATTCAAACCTTTTATATGCTCTGATAAATAAAAATTCACAATTTCAAAAGATAGAAAATAAATTCTGTCAATTGGAAGCTTAAAAAAATTTCTAAATTAATTAGTAAACTGTGTTTTAACATTAGTTATAGTATTCTAAGTGTGGCATCTATAGCTGAGCCTACTCTTTTGATGTTAATTTCCTCAAGAATTCATTCAAAATAGTTTTTGACGTTGTCACTGCCTTTGCTGTTTTTGAAGTGAGAATTTCAGTTTCCAGAATTGTGTTTGAAACAGCTTAAAGTTGGTCATTGTTTTTTTTAAGTATTTATTTTTTTGTAGTTGTAATTAATTAATTTTTATGTAGTAGTAAGGATCGAACCCAAGGCCTTGCACGTGTGAGGCGAGCACTCTACTGCTGAGCCATATAACCCCAGCCCCAAGTTGGTAGTTGTTTTTATTCCTCATGGGATAAGTGTTAGAATTTGGACTCTGAATCAGATAAATTTCAGGTATATTCAATGTTATGTCACAGGACATAGATATAAGTTTTAAGCACCTGCAGTAATTTTAAAGTAGCTAAATTATTCTAAGCCCCAAACTGAAATTATAAATGAGTAAAATGAAAAAGATGTGATATCCATTTTGTTGGAATGTAATTTTAAGTAAAACATCATTGATTTGCCCCACTAGCTAATATGAAGTAATGTGTATGTTGACATTTACAAGAAAGTAGATCTGAAAGAATATGTTCTAAATTTTTTTTCTTTTTTTTGTATTTTTTTTTATTTCAGTGCTGAGGATGAACCCAGGGCCTCACACATACTAAGCAGGTGCTCTACTAAGTTTCACCCCAGCTCTGTACTCTAAATTATTCATTTTTTTGGGGTACTGGGAATGGGAGTTGAACCCATGGGCGCTTAACTCCTGAGCCACATCCCTAGCCCTTTTTTATTTTTATTTTTTTTTATAAATAAAATAAGTAAACAGATATTTGATTATTAGAAATATGACTCAAAAGAATGTCTTTTCATTTATAAGCCTATACTATTGCCTAATACCTAAACTGGGTATTTGATTGGCTTAAAGTTCCATGATCCTCCACTTATTTTACTTTGCTCCTGAACACTCTCTGCACTCTTTTGTAATCTCCAGTAAAATTTTCACTGTCTTTTTTTTTTTTCTCCTCATCTTCTCTTCTCCTGCTAATGGCCAAATTCTATTTTTTTTTTTATATAACCTTAAAAAACTATAATGAAAAGAAAAAATTACCCCTCAAGCATTAACAATAGCACCTGTAGCCTCTATCTGCTTAGATTCTTTTTTTTAAATGATTTTTTATTTATTACCATTACAATTCTTAATACACCATTATACAATAATTTATCATATCTCTGATTATATATAAGGTATGTTGACACCAAACCTTTTTTTATTTTTTATTTTGAAACAGGGTCTTACTAAGTTGCATACGGCCTTGCTAAATTGCTGAGCCTGGCCCAGAACTTGAATCCTCCTGTTAGCTTCCTGAGTTCCTAGTTTATAGACATGAGCTCCTGTACTTGGCTCAAATTCTTAACTCTGTTCTTTTCCAAGAATAATATAGATTTCATTTTTATATATTTTTGTTTGTTGTTTTTTTAACATTGAACATCAGGACAAGAGCCCCAGAGAATAAAAAGATGGAGGACAAGTTAAGAACAGTCCTCACAGGAAAAATATTTGGTAAAATTTATACCATGTTGATTTGTTTTATCTGAAGATATTAAGAACATAAATGTCAGTATGTCATTAAAGTGGTTTTATTTTATTTTTGGTACTGAGGATTGAACCCAGGGGTACTTTTACCATTGAGCTACATCCCCAATCTTTTTTGATATTTTACTTTGAGGCAAGGTCTCACTAAATTGCTGAAGCTAGCCTTGAACTTGTGATCCTTCTGCTTCAGCCTCCTTAGTTGCTGAGATTATAGGTGTGTGCAACCATGCCTGGTGATATATTTTTTTTTTTTGAAGTTTATTTATTTATTTATTTATTGGTTGTTCAAAACATTATAAAGCTCTTGACATATCATATTTCATACAATAGATTCAAGTTGGTTATGTACTCCCAGTTTTACCCCAAATACAGATTGCAGAATCACATCGGTTACACATCCACATTTTTACATAATGCCCTATTAGTAACTGTTGTATTCTGCTACCTTTCCTATCCTCTACCATCCCCCCTCCCTCCCCTCCCATCTTCTCTCTCTACCCCATCCACTGTAATTCATATCTCTCCTTGTTTATTTTCCCATTCCCCTCACAACCTCTTATATGTAATTTTGTATAACAATGAGGGTCTCCCTCCATTACCATGCAATTTCCCTTTTCTCTCCCTTTCCATCCCACATCATGTATCTGTTTAATGTTAATCTTTTCTTCCTGCTCTTCCTCCCTGCTCTGTTCTTAGTTTCTCTCATTATATCAAAGAAGACATTTGGTATTTCTTTTTTAGGGATTGGCTAGCTTCACTAAGCATAATCTGCTCTAGTGCCATCCATTTCCCTGCAAATTCTATGATTTTGTCATTTTTTAGTGCTGCGTAATACTCCATGGTGTATAAATGCCACATTTTTTTTATCCATTCATCTATTGAAGGGCATCTGGGTTGGTTCCACAGTCTAGCAATTGTGAATTGTGCTGCTATGAACATCGATGTAGTAGTATCCCTGTAGTACGCTCTTTTAAGGTCTTCAGGGAAAAGTCCAAGAAGGGCAATAGCTGGGTCAAATGGTGGTTCCATTCCCAGCTTTCCCAGGAATCTCCATACTGCTTTCCAGATTGGCCGCACCAGTTTGCAGTCCCACCAGCAATGTACAAGAGTACCCTTTTCCCCACATCCTCTCCAGCACTTGTTGTTGTTTGACTTCATAATAGCTGCCAATCTTACTGGAGTGAGATGGTATCTTAGGGTGGTTTTGATTTGCATTTCTCTGACTGCTAGAGATGGTGAGCATTTTTTCATGTACTTGTTGATTGATTGTATGTCCTCCTCTGAGAAGTGTCTGTTCAGGTCTTAAAGTGATTTTTTTTTTCCTTGTGATGCTGGGGATTGAATCTAGGGCCTTATGCATGCAAGGCAAGCGCTCTACGAACTGAGCTATATCCCCAGTCCTTAAAGTGAGTTTTTTTGGTTTTATCTGTTTTTATTAATGCCATTTAAAAAATATTTTTTAGTTGTAGATGGACACAATGCCTTTATTTTGTTTATTTTTTTATGTGGTGTCAGGATCAAACCCAGTGCCTCATGCATGATCAGTAAGCTGTCTACCGCTGAGCCACAACCCTGGCCCCCATTTTTTTAAATATTTATTTTTTAGATATAGGTAGACACAATATCTTATTTTATTTTTATGTGGTGCTGAGGATTGAACCCAGTGCCTCATGCATGGTAGAACACAATATCTTTATTTTATTTATTTATTTTTATGTGGTGCTGAGGATCCAACCCAGCGCCTCTCACGTGCTAGGTGAGCACTCTACCACTGAGCCCCAGCCCCAGCCCCCTTGTAAAGGTATCTTTAGTTATGAAAGATCCTATGAGGGTCAGGGGTGTTGGGGCAACAGAGAAGATGTGAGGAAAAAGATGAGGAGCTCAGATCCCTGTCAGGTACAAGAGGCGGTAGATGCCACACAAAGATTTCACCTGTTTTTAATTCATGCTTATGTGATGATTGAGTCTAAATAAGAATGATTATTCCAGGTGTTTGACTAACATGAAGGTTTATAAAGGAGATCTGCATTTGTTGAGCACCTCTTGTGTTCAGAGCTGTTTTTATACCTTCTGCAAGTAAATACAAGAAGGGAAAAGCAAAACAAAACAAAAAACCGTAGTGAAAACAAAAATGCAAATGCAAATCAACTCTCTTTACATCAGTTTGGTTACCATGTTGGAGAAATCTTATATCCCTTCATGGTAGACTTAATTATTAAAATAAAAAAGGAATAAGTATGAATCCTAGTTCTTTATTCCTTTCATGCCCTCCTTCACAACTCAATTCTCTTGATGGAATATACAGATGGTATTTGATTTGTGTGCTTAAATATTTATGTGACTCCTTTTCTACCAGCTAAAGGAACTCTCAGTGAAGATACTATCAGAGTGTTTCTACATCAGATTGCAGCTGCCATGCGAATCCTGCACAGCAAAGGAATAATCCACAGGGATCTCAAACCGCAGAACATTTTGTTGTCTTACGCCAATCGCAGAAAGTCAAGTGTCAGTGGTATTCGAATCAAAATAGGTAAACAGCTATGTTTTGCTTTATGGAAAGGATGTTTCTGAGACTTAGTATTTTTAGATAATTTTAGTTCAGCTTCTTTTGTCAGTTTTTTGGTGCTCTGGTATAAAATTTACTTGAAGCCGTCAGTAAGAAAACAGTTCAAATTCTGTATCTGGTATTGATACTTAATGAGAGCTATATTAATAAATCATTTATTATATTAGCATTTTTACTTGGGAAGATTGGTATTCCTTGGTTACACAACTTGTTGAGTAGTGAATTGTACAGTTGATTATAACTACTATTTTTTAGTTTGTTGAAATTGAGATAGCTACTACTTTTCCTTCAGTGGCAGACTTATTCAGTAAGTTCTTTGTTTTTCACAATTCCTGTGTCTTAAAGAATCATATGATATTTGTTAAGAGTGAGCCAAAAGTATCATTTGTTTTTCTACTTTTTATTTTGTGAAATAGCGGATTTTGGTTTTGCTCGTTACCTACACAGTAATATGATGGCTGCAACGTTATGTGGATCCCCAATGTACATGGTAAGTAAGTTTGTGCACCATAAGCATTGAAATTTAAATATAATGCTTGTTTCTGAGTAATATTGATTTTTATATATGGTTGAACATTGTTATTTCTATTATTGATGTTAATTATAGTACCAGTACTGCAGTTATCTTTTGCTTTAGCATAGTGGGCTATGAAATTAAGTCATTTTTGTCCATTTGCCTTTATTTTTTAATAATTTTTATAACTAATAAGAGAGAAACCCTATTAAGTTGAAAATAAAAATTCATTAAGTATAAAGATGCAATAGTTGACATAGTTCTTAGGAATATTTAAAAATACCTCTTCTGCTAATACCATTTTCTCCATGTTTTCTGTCTTGACAAGATCCCTGAACTGTAGACAGCCCCACACTTAATGATAAAAATCTTATCTTTTCTCTTTATGCTTTCATGTACCTATTATTATATCTGTTAGTTGTAGGCTATGAAACTTCTAAACTAATGGGAAAAACATTTTTTTTCTTTTGGTACTGGGAATTTAACTTAGGGCCCCGTATGTATATGCTAGGCAAGTGCTCTATTGCTGAGCTATATGTATAGACCTAATGTGAAATATTAAGTTTAGAAATAACTTAATTCTGGAACTTCAGAATTATGTGACATAAATAAATGTCTGTTCCTGTTCTATATATAAGATAGGTTTATATTCTTCTAATTGGGCTAGTGTGGTATACCCCTATCTCCTTATTTTATGAGAAGTGGGAAAAATACCTGTAACAAGTAGTAGAGAAAAGCCTTTGCTTTTAAGATTCATTTTATTTTTTTAAAATATTTATTTTTTAGTTATAGTTGGACACAATACCTTTATTTTTATTTATTTATTTTTATGTGGTGCTGAGGATCGAACCCAGGCCCTCGCACGTGCAAGGTGAATACTTTACCAATAAGCCACAACCCCAGCCCGTTAAGATACATTTTATTATTGTGTTTTACATCATAATTTTTCTGTAATTGGAAAAGCTTTCAAAATGCAGAAAAAATGTAGGGAAAAATGTAGCATATGCCTGTGAACCTACCATCCATATTTAATGAAGTTAATATTTTGCCATGTTTGGCTTGAGCTTTGTTTAGAAATTAAAATATTTCAGACAACCCAGTTACCTTCTCCCTAATCTCATTACCTACACTCCACCTCTCATAACTTTGAGGGAATCTTTGTTCTGTACTATAATTGGTGTGTATTTTTCCTTCTTATTTTAATACTTTTACTGTACTTTGTGTCCATCATAATATGTAGAAATATTTGTTTCTCCTTTTCATGTGGCATTGTTTTTGAGATTTGCTAGCAAATCTCAAGACCTCATAATTATGTCGATCTAAATTCATTGCAGTGTCATTTGATTAGAGAAATACCACAGTGTGTTAATTTTTTAAGTAGTTATGAGTGTGACCATAGCCAATCAACTAATACATGCATGTTAATTATGTATTTAACATTCATTCATGTTTCTTCAATTTTCTATATTCAGGCTCCTGAAGTTATTATGTCTCAACATTATGATGCTAAGGCAGACTTGTGGAGCATAGGAACAGTGATATATCAATGCCTAGTTGGGAAACCACCTTTTCAGGTAGCCTGATTTTTTCTTTATGTCCTCAGTTTTGGAATCTTCTCATTTTGTAGTTGCCTTTGACTTATAAAATGAATACCTTGAAAGCAGTGTTTTTGGATCCTTTGTGACTTACTTTGATTTTGTTCCAGGAAGAAACTGCTATGGTCAGCTAGAACATCTTTTGCTTTTCATTTATCTGCCTGCCTTTTGTAATTAGACTGGGCATGAAAGCTGGAGGATGTTTTCCAGGCTAGAGAAAACTGGCTGGAGTCTAGCAGTGGTGGGAGGTGGGTGTGAATATTGACAAAAGCACTTTCTGCTTAGTCTGGTTTTGTGGTCTTAGAATCCATGTGAGGATTGGAGCTGATCTGGGAGATCCTTGGAAATCCTATCTCCAACTCTGACAATGTTGGGTGAGAGGGAGTTAATTGTTGAGGTTTTTTTGTAAATTACTTTGGGTTTTTCTTCTTTTTCCCTACCATCCTGTAAAGAAGTGGCCTTACAGATAATAATTATGATGAATTTTGTTGAGTTCATATTTCGATGTTATAATTTCTTAGTTACAAAGATTTTTTTTAATCTGAAAACTTGGAACAAAGTGAAATTATTTGCCCAAAATGTTTTAAACAAAATCAGTGAAACCATTTTAATAATTTCTAATTTTCCAATCTAATTTGTATGTAGAGTCAGTTTCACTAATCCTGCAGCTCTTGCTATAAGGATGCTATTTATTCCTATGGAGATTTTGGATAGTGCCAGTATACTTAGTTCCTTTCCTTGAATTCTTTGAAGGTCCTAAGTTAAATACACTTCTATTTTACACAATAATAATTTACCTTTTGGGTAGACCATGTAACCTCCAGAATAGTAGATTTTTTTGTTTGCTTGTTTGTTTTGCAGTGCTGGGAATCTAACCTAGGACACTGCACATGCTAGGCAGGTGTAATTCCAGAGTTTCATTCCCAGCCCTAGAATAACAATTCTTAACTTTAACAGTTTGTCTTTAGAAAAGGTACAGTATATCCATGTGTAGAATTTGCACAGTTCCTTAATGACTAATCCTTCAGCAATTCAAGGCTTTCAAGTTAAAATTCTAGTTCTCAAGAATACAAATATTGATCATATGATTTGGAAGTTCTAAAATCCCCTCCCACATCACCACTTTTGTCAGGAAACTAAGCTCCCCACCCTTCTTTCTTTTAACAGGCCAATAGTCCTCAAGACCTAAGGATGTTTTATGAAAAAAACAGGAGTTTAATGCCTAGGTATGTATTTAGATTACACTGAGTTTTACTCTTTGTGAGCATTGTGTTATTTATTTGAACCCTAGGTGTTTTATGTAGAATTTTACTCTTTGTGAGCATTGTGTTATTTATTTGAACCTTAGGTGTTTTATGTATTTCTGTGAGTGTTTTTTCAATTGACAGTGATGTTATGGCAGGAAATTAGAAAATTGCTAACACAGTGGAGGTACTTGTATAGTGCTGGACCATTTTATTTTTTGTTTTTTAAATATAAAGTAAATTTAAGATAAAAAATTACAGAAGTTTTAAATGTGTTCTTTGTGGGGAGGCAGACAGAATAAATGTGCATAAAGTAGAAAGTAAATTCCTGTCTATGCTTTGCCCTGTTCTGTAGGATTAACGAGAGTTTGCTCTGGGTCTTTCCGAATCTTTTATGTGGGAGTTTTTTTAATACATGTTTGCTCATTTATGAGTATGTTTACACATACACATATAGTTCAAGACAAGTTACACTGTATTTTATGAATTGTTCTGAAACTTAACTTTAGTATTTCTTACTATATACATTAGTATATACATTCAATGACAATATATAGAGAGATACTGCATCCTTTTGAATGGCAATCTAGAGTCCTATAGTTAGGTGTTCCATATTTTATTTAATCAGGTCCTTATTGTTTTCATTTTTTGGTTGCTACAAGCACACTTTAGTGTGTGTGTGTGTGTGTGTGGCGTGCACTTGTATGTACACAATATCATGGTGCATTTCTTTAGGATGGATTCCTAGAAATAGAATTATTGGACTGAAAGGTATGCTTTCCAAATAGGCTGTCCCAGATGAAATAGCCATGTAAGCTTTTTTCCTCACATTTTTTTTTTTTTTTTTAAAGAAAGAGTGGGGGAGAGAGAGAGAGAGAGAGAGAGAGAGAATTTTTTAATATTTATTTTTTTAGTTCTCGGCGGACACAACATCTTTGTTTGTATGTGGTGCTGAGGATCGAACCCGGGCCGCACGCATGCCAGGCGAGCGCGCTACCGCTTGAGCCACATCCCCAGCCCTCCTCACATTTTTTAAAATTATTAAAAAAATTTTTTTTTTGTAGTTGTAGCTGGACATCATGCCTTTATTTTGTTTATTTTTTATGTGGTGCTAAGGATCAAACCCAGTGCCTCACATGTGCTAGGCAAGCCCACTGCCACTGAGCCCCAGCCCCAGCCCCTTTCCTCACATTTTTACCAACGTGTAATGTTGAATTTCCAGACTTGATGACTCATAAATGGAGTAGGACAAAGTAGATAATAATTTAATTTGCATTATTCTCTTCATTAGTGAAATTGGCTGTTTTCTTCTCCTTTTGATGTTGGGTATTGAACCCAGAGCCCCTTGCAAGCTAGGCAAGTGCTCTACCTCTGAATTATACCCCAGCAAAGCTAGCTACCTTTTTTTTTTTTTATTTGCCTTAATATTCTTTTGTGGTTTTTATTTCATTATTGCTATATTACTGTTACTCATTTTTCCATTGCTTTGCCATTTTCATATTAAAGAATTATATTCTTTTTTTAAAAAAATATTTTTTAACTGGGCACAATATCTTTATTTATTTATTTTTATATGGTGCTGAGGATCGAACCCAGGGCCTCGAATGTGCTAGGCGAGCACTCTATCATTGAGCCACAACCCCAGCCCCAAAGATATTATATTCTTACTTGTACTTATTTAAGCTCTGCCCCTTTCCAGACAAAACTGGATGTGGCTCTTTTTCTAATAGAGAGCTTCATAGTAACTATTTGTGCAAGTTGTGTTAAAACTCAGAGATGTTGGTGTTGTGCTTCTGGAGTGCTTTATTCTTGTAAATACTTTAAACCAATAACAATAATAGTCACAATTGATGTTATTTCTCAAGGGCTATTGTAATGCTCTACCCTCTCCCACCAAAATATTATGCTTTGCTGTGGTCTTTTTATATTTGTGAAACTGCATATACATTTTCCATATTTGCCATAATGAAGGCAAAAATAATGTATTTAATATAAATAAACTTACCACTTAGGTTGTTTTTTTCCTTTTCCCCAGTATTCCTAGAGAAACTTCACCTTATTTGGCTAATCTCCTTTTGGGTTTGCTTCAGAGAAACCAAAAAGACAGAATGGATTTTGGTAAGTAATAGTTTCAAATTTTGTGTGCTTTCTAATTTTACTTTTATGTACTCTGAAGAGATTGAAAGTTGATACTATAAAGATGTCAGAAGAAAAGTAGTTAATTTATTTATTTATTTTCTCTTTTTTTTATTAGTTGTTCAAAACATTACAAAGCTCTTGACATATCATGTTTCATACATTTGATTCAAGTGGGTTATGAACTCCCATTTTTACCCCGCATACAGATTGCAGAATCACATCGTTACACATCCACGTAGTGTCTGTTGTATTCTGCAAATTACAGTTAATTTAAATTTTCTTTTTTTATCATTTTATTATTCTGCCCCTCTTTATTTTCTTTCACTAATTTTGTAGATATTTATTGAGTCCTTATTATAATCTAGGTACTGAGATAAACAAATTAAAGAAAATTCCTGTCCTCATTAGCATATATTCTATTGGGGGGGGAGACAAATTATAAACTATAATTGCATACTATATTAGAAGGTACAAGGTACTATGAGAATAATAGGGACAGAGGATTGAAATTTTAAGGTCAGAAGTAAGGTCTTTACTGAGAAAGTGGCATTTAAATGATTTGATCAACTTGAAATGAGTGTGAGCTATGAGGATAGGTATGGGAAGAGCTGTTCAGGCAGAGTGAATAGCCCGTTCAAAGTTTTAGAGTAGAGAGCATGCATGAAGCTTGAGGAACAACTAGAAAGCGGCTAAAGACAGGCTTTTCTCTAAAAGTGTAATGGGAGCCATTGGAAGGTTTTGAGTTGAGGGAAATTGATCTGACTAATGTTTTTAAAAGGATAAATCTGGCTGCTTCTTGAGCATGGACTGTGTATGAGGAGAAGGTCAGAGGCTGGGAGACTCTTCAGGACATTCTTGGTTACCCAAGTGAGACAAAATGGAGCTAGTAATTTTTAGTTGAATGCAAATTTTTGATTAACACAAAGATGTAGTAATTTTGACAGCTTATTAGGCTGGTATAATAGCAGTGGAGGTTGTGAGAAGAAGCTGGGTTCTGCGTTTTTCTGAGGGCAGAGGCAACAGTGTTTACTGATGGTTTGAATGTGGGGTGTGAAACAAAGAAAATATTCAGCAACAACTCTGAGGATTTTGGCCAGAGCAGCTGTAAGGGTGGAGTTGTTGGTTACAGAGTTAGGGAAGATTATGGATAGGGCAAGACTGTGGGGATCAGAAGAGGGGTTCCAGCTGGATATGTCACATTTAAGATAATCATTAGATATCTAAGTGCAGCTGTCAGAAGCCACTTGAATTACGGAGGAAAGATTGGGGGTTTATTTTTGAGAGTTGTCAGTTGATGGGGTGATATATATTAAACAGATTGATTTCTAGTATAGCGTTTAAGTTCCTTTATTGATTCTTTTTTTGAATGCTGTTGAGTCATGGTTGCTTTATCGATTACAGTATGCATCGTAAGTTAGCATAGTCTATTTCATATAAATACTAGCTGAATCCCAGTATATATTAAAACTTTGTTTTTCTGATATTGCTCCATTCCTTCCTCCCTTTATTCTGTAATTGTCACATATGTCACATCTATGTTATAATCTCAACAGTGTGGTATTATACCTATTGCTTTATATAGTTTTATGTCTTTTTCAGAAGTTAAGGGAAGAAAGAAAAAAATAGTGAAAAATCTGTATATCTGTCATTCTTGGTATTCTTCATTTCTTCTTGTGGATTCAGATTACTGTTTAGTATCACTTTTTGGCTCCAGCATAATTCCATTCCTTCTTGCCTGTCTCCTTTGTGCTATCATTGATTAATGTCTGTTTAAAGATTACATTCTCATTTTTCCTTGCAGAAGCATTTTTTAGCCATCCTTTTCTAGAGCAGGTTCCAGTAAAAAAATGTGAGTACTCTTTGTTTTTCCATTTTTTACTTAAAAGAGTGAATATAAGCTAATAAAAAAAATTAGTATTTTGTATTACAAAATAGCAGTTGTTTTTCTATCCATATCCAAGTTGAAAAAGATCTAGTAATTTTTAGTTGCCTCCATGGCAGCTAATTAAGTAAGTAGTTGAATGCAAATTTTTGATTAACACAAAGATGTAGTAATTTTGACAGCTTATTCTATTAGGCAGTGCTTGTAATGTACTATAGTATGATATAGCTCTTTGGCTGTGTTTATTCCCCAGCTTGCCCAGTCCCAGTGCCTGTATATGCTGGTTCTGTCCCTGGAAACTCCTGTGGCAGCTCTCCATCTTGTCGCTTTGCTTCTCCACCAGTAAGTTCCCATTTTATTAGAATAATTCCAGAATTAGTGCTATTGCATTTATTCACAAATGGAGCTTGCTCTGGAGGCTCTTTTTTTATTAGTGTTTACTAATTAAGCTGAAGTTTAAGAGAAAGTGTTAGAGTTGGATCAAATGGACCTATTTTTGAACCGCTTTCCTTTCTTCACTGTGTAGCTTCAGCAAAAAATATTACCTCTCTGGGCCATTTCCTCTGAACACTGAGCACAGTACTACCACGTTTTTATACTCTATAGGATTTTGGTGATGATACTTGCAAACAAAGACTACCCATTACAGGTGAATAAGCAATAAAATTTATTTTACCTGCATACTATAAATGTTGGGATTATATAGGATTTCTAGTGTGGAGTAGTGACCTTGGAGTCATATTTTTATTGGTTTGATTGTGATTACTGACCCCTTAAAGTTTCTTCTCAAACCTCTTTTCTTCTTCTGAAGTTCCCAAGCCATTTCTTCCATGACTCTGTTCCCTCCAGTTTAAGTACTTTGTCCTGATCCTCAGGACTTCTGATTACTCTTGTCACCACTTCTTATTTATTTATTTTTATTGATTTAAAAAACATGACAGCGGAATGCATTACAACTCTTATTACACATATACAGCACAATTTTTCATATCTCTGGTTGAATATAAAGTGTGTTGACAACAATTCATATCTTCATACATGTACTTTGGATAATGATGTCATCACATTCCACCATCCTTGCTAATCCCCTGCCCAATCCCTTTCCCTCCCTCCCCTCTGCCTTATCTAGAATTTATCTATTCCTCCCATGCAACCCCCTCTCTGCCCCACTATGAGTCAGCCTCCTTATATCAGAAAAAACATTCGGCATTTGTTTTTTTGGGATTGGCTAACTTCACTTAGCATTATCTTCTCCAACACCATCCATTTACCTGCAAATGCCATGATTTTATTCTTTCTTATTGCTGAGTAATATTCCATTGTGTATTTATGCCACATTTTTTTTAATCCATTCATCCACTGAAGGGCATCTGGGTTGGCTCCACAGTTTAGCTATTGTGAATTGTGCTTCTATAAACATTGTTGTGGCTATGTCCCTGTAGTATGCTGTATGCTGTCACCACTTCTTACTGTACTCTCCTAGGGTGTTATTTTATTTTTAAAAAATATTTTTAGTTGTAGCTGGACATAACACCTTTATTTTACTTATTTATTTTTCTGTGTTGCTGAGGATCAAACCAGTGCCTCACATGTGCTAGGCAAATGCTTTACTACTGAGCTACAACTCTAGCCTCTCCTAGGGTTTTACTTAGCTCTCTTATGTTCTTCTTCTTCTTTTTTTTTTTTTTTTAATTGACCCTTCCCCCAAATCTGTGTTGCAGCCTGTGACCTTGAGACTTTTACACAGCTGAAGGTCCAAGGCTCTGTGTCAGCTATTGTGAATATTTTTCAGGTTAGCCTGACAGACATGAATTTCTTGAATTCTGTTGGCAGAATGGTGGAGAAGCCATAAAAGGAAGTAATTTTGTGGTTAGCCAGTTGAGACAACTCAGGTTTAAGAGCATGGAGTTTGGGAGTTCCTACTTGGCATAGTAACTATTAATTTCTCTGAGCCCTCCTCATATTCAAAACGAGTATAATTTACTTCCTTAATAGGGTTCTTTAAGGATAAACAGGCTTAAGCCCTTACTACTGTGTGCAGTACACAGTAAGTACTCAAGCAGTGATGACAGCTGTTATTATTTTTCAGCGAAATCTAGTAGTTCCTAGTTAAAGCAGATGGGAAAGTAACCTATTGCTAACAGACAAATCTTGAAACTGGCAAAAACCTTTCTTGTAGAACCCTGTAAATCCAAACCAAAAGTGGATGTAAGACTTACTTTATATTCCTGTGAAGGTGAAAAATTAAGAGAGGAGAAAGAACTTTGTATATTTCCTATGTCAGTCTGGAATACTTGAAGAACACAAGAAAAACAAAAAAAGCTACTCTGGATTTGGAGCTTGTCAGGGAGAAAGGTAGAGGAAGTGTATTGACATACAAAACTTTATCTGGAGCCTGGTAGACTGGCCTCATCCTGGCCCCACTACTTTCTCACTGGTAACTTTGAGCTGGCCACTTAGAGAACTGAGTCTGGATGTTCTCCTGTGGAACTAGGTCTGGTTAACCTTTGCGTGCAGGGTTTTTTTTTGTTTGTTTGTTTTGGTTTGTTTATTTAATTCATTAATTAGTTTGCTTTTCATATTATGTCTCACATTGTGTCAAATATATACTTTATAATAAAACTTAAAATTACTATGGGGTAGGCCCTTTTCACATATAACCACCACCATTAAGGGTTTTTTAAAAAATTTAATTGGGTGACAGTAGGTAGGTAAGTCAGTCGTGTGTGTGTGTGTAAATTTTACATATAAAAATTATATGTATAAATGCATATACATATATACATAGTATATACATACAGAGCAAGGGGCTGGGCATAGTGGTACATGCCTGTAATCCTAGCTATTTGAGAAGCTGAGGCAGGAGGACCATAGATTGAAGGCCAGCCTGAGCAACTCAGTGAGACCCTGTCTCAAAAAATAAAAGGGGATGTAGCTCAATGGTAGAGTGCCTCTGGGTTCAGTCCCCAGTACCACCAATAAATAGATAGATAGATAGATAAAATAGATAAATAAAAAAACTAGGGACATTGCTCAGTGGCAGAGCACTTGCCTAACATGCATGAGACCCTGGGTCTAATTCCCAATTCCACCAAGGTATATAAACCTCAATTGCCTGTGGGAATAAGGATTAGGGGCATCATAATCAGACTGAGGATTCAGGAGGGCTTGTCTAAAGAGAGTATTGTTTGAGCTGAGTTTTTAATGAATGAATTAGCAAAAAGATGGTATATAGACAGGAACCCCCATATAAGAAGTGATGGAAATGTGAACCACTGAAGGAACTCTAGCTCTCCTTGGGGACTTGCATTTGAGATGTGAGAAAATTAAACATATTTATGTGTAGAGGTACAAAAAGCCAGAATCAACAGAGAGGGTGAAAATGTCAGGAGCTGATCTGTGTCCTTGGGGAGTTGGCATGGGTGGTGGAATGAGGAGCAAGACCAGGTGGAAAGATTAGTTTTGAATAAAAGGGAAGCATCTCTTCTGTGAAGATGAGAAATGAGAGGACCATTTGTAGGTGTAGATACTTTCATTAATAGCAGGGAAAGAAATTGAGAAAGTTCTTGCTTAACCCACTGTCAAGAAATTGTGGAGTTTGATACTTGCAATCACATCTCAACTCGACTGCCTTTTAGTTATATGGTCTCAGGAAAATTACTTAACCATCTGAGGTTTTGTTTAGTTAGATGCAAAAGAGAGTTCAGAATAAGGCTGGAGTTAGATAACAAGTGGAAAGCTTTGAACTCCTCTTGCCTTTTCTTATTACCTTCAGATATAAAGTCTTCAAAAAGATTTTACGTATGTCACATACAGAAAAGGAAGTAATAAGATGCTTTGAGACTGATTTCATTGCATGGTGATATTCAGAGGAGCAGCAGGAATAAATTGGGCATTTAAAGCTTGATGTTAACAGCATGATGTAGTGCAAATTCAATTTTTTAGAAAACCATTGTATAATCAAGACATTCAGAGCTATCACGAGAGAACTTGATTGAGGCAATTGCTGAAAAGTACATAGCTAGTGATACCTAAGTATTTGCTTAAATAGATTTCTCTGCTTTTCTTCTCTTCCTGACCTGTCTTCCACAAACTACCTCACCTCATAACAAAATACAAACAAAAGTAACACACCCACACCTGTAAAGTTTTCCAATATTTTTTTCTGTGAATGTAAATGAATTTCTAGTCTAACATAGTTACCCTTATTGACTTATCTATTTTATCTTACATAATATGTTAGTCTTTCACTTCCTGTTTATCATGTTTTCTTCACGGCAGATTTAGAACTTGTTTTTGTTTGCAAGATGTGATTAATTTAAAATCCCTGGACATTTTGTGTTATTAAGTGAATAGTTATTGAGTGTCTGCTTTGCTGGGCCACAAGCTTGGGCAGGAGATATTTCAGTGATTAAAAATTCACCTCAAAGGCTTCACAAGAGGCAGATAGGTACATGTGATAAGTTGTATTTTTAAGTATCATTTTTGGAAAATATTTTAGAAGTCTTTATGGCAATACTTCTAAACTGTGCTCTTCTAAAAGAAAAACTTTCCAGAGAGATTTTTTTTTTTTTTTAATCTTAGGTTGAATTCAACTTTGTGCCCCATTTCATGAAAAAAAAAAAATTCCTTAATCTAATGGCTATTCTGACTTGCATTTGATTATTAGGCCAGTTTTAATTTTATGTTGTTAATTTTAGTCCCTTCCAGATATGCAGCATATTCAGGAAGAAAACTTATCCTCCCCACCATTGGGTCCTCCCAACTATCTACAAGTGTCTAAAGATTCTGCCAGTACTAGTAGCAAGAACTCTTCTTGTGACACGGATGACTTTGTTTTGGTACCACACAACATCTCGTCAGACCACTCATGTGAGAATCTTTCTACTTGTACACATTATATTTCTTAATTTGCTAAATTAGCAGTTTTTAACCTGTGTATCACACTTTCTTGTGTAGGACACCTTTTCAAATGGGCATTTTATTTAGTTGTTTGAGTTCTTAGAATTACTTACTTGCCTTTCTAAGATCTGTTCAGTCATCTATAAAACAATTTTGGATGCTGAAGTTACATGAAAGTTTTATAAGAAATTATCTCAAATTTTGTATCCAAACAGAAAAAAAGAGAGAAGCCATCATAATAAGTAAAATTAACTTTAAGGGAAGGAATTAAAGGAATAACTCATTTAAGAACAAAACCTAAGATTGGAGTCTTTTAGGAAATACATTCAGGAGTAAGTTCAGGAACAAGCTTCATAAATATATAGAAAGAATTTTTTATAAAGGAACTAGAATGAAGATTTATACTATAAGTATAGTCAGTGTTCTTTGGAATAGTAAAGTGTACCAGAAAATCTACAAGAGAGAGAAATTAGACAAAAGTGTTAGATGAAAACCATGATTTGAGTATGAAAGAATAGATCAGAGAAGCTAGAAGATCTGATTCCTTTAGCAGTTGAGTAGTACTAAGTACTAACTATATGCAGAAGTTTGCATTAAGAGGTTTATTTAGTTGTTTGTCAAATACTTACTTCATAGGTACTGCCAGGTGTTGTGTTCATCATTGCAAAGGTCAAAATCCCCAGATTAACTTAAGGATTTTATTACCCAGGGAGGGAAAACATGGACCACAGCAAGTATATGTACAATTTATAGTCAGAGCTGTGAGAATCATAAGTTACCCTTAAAAATCATCCACTACAGTGGTTTGATTTCTTTACAAAAATTTTAAAAACTTTTAAAATTATGAAATATTTTAAACAGAAAATAACACTCAAGTTACCTCCCCCATGCTATGCTGCTTTTTTAAAAAATATTTACTTTTTAGTTGTAGTTGAACACAATACCTTTATTTTATTTATTTTTATGTAGTGCTAAGGATTGAACCCAGTGCCTCACAGATGCTAGACGAACATTCTGTGGCTGAGCCACAACCCCACCCCCCTATGCTGCTTTTTATACATGTCAACATTTTGCCATATTTGTTTTAAATGTTTTCCCTAAAGGTATAAAAATTCTATAAGAACATTCACATTTTCTACTTTCTATTTTTTCTAGACAGATATTCTTCCTATAGATATTTTTATCCTTTAATATGTATTCATATATAATAGACAGTATTTTAATCTTTTCATAGTTTTAAGTAAATGGTTTATAGAATGCTTACTTCTCTAGTTTGCTTTTTCCTGTTTTTATTATAGATCTGGATACATACTGTTTGTGTTTTGTTCATATTTGAATCTTATAGCACAACTAAAGCCCAGATTGCCCATTTCCCTACTGATTTATATTAGATTATTTCTGCCATTTCACTGTTTAAATTGTACTCTAATAGGTGTCCTTGTATACATGTGCCAGAATTTCTTCTAAGTAGATACACTAGATGGGGACAACTTCCAACTCTATAAAATATTGGTACAAGCAAATTGTACCGGTGATCTTTATCCTGCTGCTCCAATGTTAGAATGGTATTCTCCTATATTTCCTTCTGAAGGTTTTTAGTTTTTTTCATATTTAACTTTACCTGGAATTCATTTTTGTAAATAGAGTAAGGTGTAGGGATCTGTAATTATATCAGTATTATTTATTGAATGTTCTATCTTTCTTCCACTGATAATGCAGTGACAGAGTTGTCATTTCAGGTTTGAATATAGGATTGAATTTCTTTTGAGATTCTCCATTCTATTGCATTGGTCTATTTGTATTATTTTATAATAATTTTTATATTTGTGTGTCAAGCATATGTGTGATCTGGAAATGGTGGTAAGGGAGTGATAGTGTTGTTAAGAATCACTCTGGCAATTGGCTTTTCTCAGTATCAGCTTCCATAAAAAATGCCTTAAAAAACCATTTTGGGATTTTGCATTGATTCAATAGACTTGTTCAAGGATAGTTAGGATTTTTACAGTGTTAAATTATCATCAGGATGTTTGTGTCTCCATTGTTTAAGTTTCTTTAATTTTTTAATGCTTTTTAAAAATTAAATTTGTTTATTTATTTTAATTAGGTATATATGACACAGAATGCATTTTGATTCATTGTACATAATTGCAGCATAACATTTCACTTCTCTGATTGTACATGATGAAGCGTCCCACCATGTTATGTGCTCTTTAATGTTTTCTGATACATCATTTTATATGTTCCTATATGAAAGTATTTAATTTTTAATTTATTTTTTGTGCTAGTGTTACTAGAGTCTTAGGCTAAAGAGCTGACTCTAGTGAGGATTTAGGGTCCGCAAAACACAGGTCTGGCCTGTTTGCCCCAAACAAACAATAGTAATACTGAAAGACAGAAAAGCAACTTTAATCACTGTAGCCATACCAGCAAGACTTGGGGATGGGTTGAAGCCTTTCCCACTTCTAACAAGCGGGCCTCTATGGTAGTCGATCTGTTGCTTACTCACATAAATCCATTTCTATCCAATCAGACAATGGCCCAGAATTCACCTCGCAGATAACTCAGGGACTGGCTCACGTGTTTTCACTCCCTTGGCATTTCCATTGCCCTTACCGCCACCAGGCTTCTGAAAAGGTTGAAAGGACCAATTGGTACCTTAAAGAGACCCTCACCAAGCTCACCATGGAATTAAGTGCCACAGTCTGGCTGGGCACAAATAACCGAGCCGCCACAAAGCCTTGTAGGTTCAAACAGCAGCTCTTTATTCCCAAACTCTCACTGGCACTCTACACACACTTCCCGGGAACACACTCCCTCCACTGGGCTAAGGGTGCCAATTCTCCCGGAACCCCGTGAGAACTCAATGGGAACTCCAGGGAACTCCAAAGTAGCGGGTGCTACTTTTAGGATCCGCCCTAATCCCAAAGCTGCCCTATTCCCAGCAGGATCCGCCCTAATCCCGGAGCAGGGTCACCTTTCAACCATTCCTTCTGGCAAAAATGCCAGGCATCATTCTGACTAAACTGTGGCTCTCAACATCTCCCCCCTTCTGTTTAATTAAGCAACAAGCATGTGGCTTAGGGACCGTGTCTGTCTTAGGTTGTCCAATACTACATATGGTCCTTACCCGTCATCGGATGAGCTGACCTCAAGGCGTCAGCCTCCTGTCTTAGGTTGGTACCATTGTAATTGGATCTTACCCGTCATTGGCTACCGGTCCAGCATACAGCCATACTTGTGGATAGGCCTTTGCACCAGTGGGGGGGTGAGGTTCTTTGCCTCACCTCTGTTGGCCCCCAAATTTGGCCTTGGTGCCAGTGGGGGGGTGAGGTTCTTTGCCTCACCTCTGTTGACCCCCAAATTTTAGACCATCAAAAGCAGAAAGGGAGGAGGATGCAAAATGCCACGGCACCAAGCCAAATGACGGCTCTTATTGGAAAAATTGTACCACCGATGACACCATCAGCAAAGATACCCCAGCAATACCACAATTCACTGTACCAACAGATAGTTCACAATGTATGCAAGTGATACATAGTCCATGGAAGTTCTGCAAGCAGTTTAAAGCAGAGGAATGTATTAATATGTCCATTTCCTCCCAAAGTAAATCAACTCCTTGATTGAGCATCACTTGCTGAGTTATTATTCATTGATGCATCAGTTTATACAGTTTACTGTGATAGCTTTCGAAGAAGCTGTAGCTTAGTTTTATCTTTGTCTTCACCGGCACTGGGATGAAGATAGGAATTCTGGCAACAATGGCTAAAAAAAAAAAAAATTATGTAACATTCCAGCAGGCAATAAGAAAACAATTTTCTGAACAATTTACATTATCCTGAACAGAATTATTAAATATAATGAAAAGGAAAGGTAAAAATAAACAGATCTGTTAACCTCCTTTTTTGTTCACATATTAAAACAATCCTCAACAGCTGTTTACCCAATTTAAATTAAACCATTTAAATCACGTGAATAAAAAAAAATTCGGATCCATTTTTTCATGAGCACTCCTCATATATATGGACGTACGCACATACAGACATACAACACAAAACAGAAGTGTGCACACATAACACAATACATACAACACATAACATAATAGTAAAGTCCTTGTAGCTTTTCACAGGTGAAATCTCCATTGCAATGTTTAAAAACTCCATAGTCAAAAAATAGAACTGATCAGCAAAATATTAACCTAGGTCTGTATGAGCTCAAAAAATAAAATAGAACTTCATGATGTGGGAAAAGGCAATAATAAAATAGATATTGAAAAAAAAGCATCCTGGTTACCACCTGGGTTTGACTCTTCTTATGATATCCTTCTTCCTGTAACTTGCATATGAGTCTGAAGGTATTCCCACAAGTAAGCCTCAAGGTTTCTTACATTGGAAATAGGCCTTAATGGTGTTCATTATTCATTAGTTTCCAGGTGTGGGAGGATCACTGTCGCAGATGTAAGAATAGCCAAACTGGAGTTCTGAATATCAGCTGTTATGGATTTGAGCCAAATCGTCTTCTTTTTAGTCTGTAGAAATCGCTTTAGTTAATCTCTGTGGAATCCAAATCGGCTGCTGTTCTCCCTGTGGAAACACACAAACAGACCCCCCGACTCCAGACAATCACTGGGTCAGGACCTGTCCTGTTAGAATATCCTTCCAAAGTACCTTGGGCTTATGTACATTTTTTGGACACATATGCCTTTCCGCAGCACTAAGCCCTGATGAATCCAAATTTAAAAAGTTTAGAGTAAAAAGGGTTATTTTAAGTTTATCTTTGGGGGATATATACCCCTTTCCGATTCCCTCTTTTTGTTTTAATAAGTACATTTTAATAGTTTGATGAGCTCTTTCAACTATGCTTTGTTTCCTGTGGATTGTATGGGATTCCTGTTAAGTAAAACATTAACTGATTTTTCTTCAGGGATGATGTTTCAAAATATCCTATATACATCCTTTGGAAATTTAAAGATCCTTTTAAATTCAAGTCTTCCAAAAGCATTTTGCCTTAGTTTTTAGAATTACTTTAGTCCTTTTAATTTTTTGATGTGGTTTTAAACCAATTTCCTTCTATTTTAATGTTTTCTAAATTGGCTCTTGTCTATAAATTTTAACACCCTCATCTGAGACTTCTAATTTCTGCACCACCAGAAATTAAAGTTGATGGGCTTTTTGAAAAAGTTACTAATAATCTCCTTGTTCTTCTATTTTATCCAATATTTGACTTTAAAGTTCTCTCTTATTTTTTTCTATCTTGAATGTCTGTATCTAATAGTTGTCTTAGCTTTTTGCATTTTTTATCTGAAATACCTTTATTTGACATTTTTAACCTTTTTTTATGTTTCTATCTTCTAGTTTTCTTCTAAGGTTTGTACATTCATCATTAGTTGCTTTTTTTCCTCCTAGTTTTTTTTTTTTGCTTCCTATTTTGTGGGTTTAAAATTCTTGTCTTCCTACATCTTCTATCTTTCTCTTTTTTTTTACCTTTCTGTACTTTTGTCTTTAAAGTTTTCCACTTTAAATTTTTAATCTTCTTTATCCAAATTGCTTTTATCCTATTATCTTTCCATTTTCATTTTTTTTTTTAAGTATTGCTTTTAAGATTAACTAGGCTTCGAATGATGCAATCTTTCCTCTGCCATGAAGGCATCTTAACCACCTTTAATTTAACCTTTTAAAGCCTTTTGCAACTTACTTAGACATTTTACAACTTTTTACTTTATCACACAAAGATTATCTCATCTAGAAACATTTCTGTTTCCTTTAACCGTCCAATTAAAATATATTTCTGCATCTTGAATCTTTCTATATCTCTTTTCTAGCCATTAACCCTTTTTATAAATTCACATTCTGAAACAACCTTTATAAAATTTCTGAATTTAGACAAATTACTCCACTTTAATAAGATGAAATATTTTTATGTTTTTTATGGTACTATAATACTATAATTGAAACCCAACTGAAACTTCTTTTACTCTTTGTATATAAATTACACCTGATAGAATCTTAACTCTTAGTAACCTTGTTTCAGCAAAGACACAGACACAAAGCAATATTAAACTTTTTTTTTCCGTTTACCAATTTATGAAAACACACGTTTTATTTTATAATATTTTAAATATATTACCTTATGTAACTTAATAAGTAAAGAGTACTTGATTTTATATTTAGTGGTTGATGTTTCAACACTTTAGCTTTGTAAATTAATCAGATGTCTGTAAAAACCAAGATCTTAGACAAGTGTAGTAAACAGAACTAGCCATCTCTTTCTTGTTGAATAAAAATATTTTTACAGGATACCATGATGGTCCCATTGTGATATATTCAACAACTCCTCTTTAAAAAGCCATGGGCTACATTTTTGTATTGTATCAACATACGCCTTAACTGTTCTTGGTCTTACTGGGGTGCCTCCTTCCTCTAACAATTTCAAACCTTGAGTCAACCATTTCCCCAGTTTGCCTGAGAAAGTACTAGGGAAAGTTAACTTGAAATAAAAACAAAATAAATCAAAACAAGAACACATTGTTTTTATGGTCACCCATTCTTTCGCTCTTCCTCAAGGGCGAGCAATTTCACTTACCTCCAAGCTTCAAGCTTTCCCCGCACGGGCCACCAAATGCAGCAGTCTGGCTGGGCACAAATACTGAGCCGCCACAAAGCCTTGTAGGTTCAAACAGCAACTCTTTATTCCCAAACTCTCACAGGCACTCTACACACACTTCCCGGTAACACACTCCCTCCACCGGGTTCCACAAGCCAATTCTCCCGGAACCGGGGAACTCCAAAGTAGGGGGCACCAAGGCAGCAGGATCTGCCCTAATCCTGGAGCCGCCCTAATCCTATCAGGATCCACCCTAATCCTGGAGCCGCCCTAATCCCGGAGCAGGGTCACCTTTCAACCATTCCCTCTGGCAAAAATGCAAGGCGTCATTCTGGCGTCTCCTGAACTGCCTACAGAACCCCTACCCATCTCCGAAAAAGTATCTACCAATACAAGAAGGTATTTTATGTTTTTTACTTGGGGCATGTTGGTGAAATCAATCTGCCAGTCTGCAGCCGGGGAATGACCACAAGCTGGGAAAGGTTTAGGTTTTAATGGATATTGGTATTGGTTCTCTGGCAGATCTGACAAGCGGAAGTGATCTGTTGGAGGAGGGTCTTATCACGTGGGGAAAGGGTGAAAAGGGAGTGAAGGAAAGTAGTGAGACTCCGTGGACTTGAATGGAATAGAGAGTGAAGAAACCAGAAGAGTTGTTGGGGATCTTTGGGCCGATCCCCCGTGGTAACAAAGAGTAGCCGAGAGGAGATAAAACTCTGTAGGGTGGCTGATTGAGTCGATTGATTGGCCTTGGAATTCCCCATAGTAGTAAGGGAGGAGTCAGTTTGATGGCCCTTGCAATGGATTATTCCCAGTTGGGAAGGCAGCCTGGAGTAGGCCAGAAATAAGTGTGGAATTAATGACTGCTATCCCTCTGGTGGTCAATAGCCCTCTTTCTTTCCAAATGGCTGTGTGGGAGATCAGGTTATGGAATCTGTATATAGGGAGAGGGTTTTTCCCTCTGCTAGCTCACATGCCCTTGTGGCAGCTATGAGTTCAGCTTGTTGGTTGGTGGTATTGGGTGGGAGAGATTTTGCCTCTATGATGGATGAGAGGGAAATGACAGCATAACCCGCCACTTTAACCCTTTTGTATATAAGAGGGCAGGGGTCCCTCAGAAATGGTGGTAGGGCAGGGTAAAATCGACTCTAATACCTTCAGGCATTTGTGGACGGGATCTTATGAGGGAGAAAATGGGAGGAGGGAGGCAGAGTCAAGGAATGAGACAAGGAGGGATAGAACCCTGGAAGGAGGAAGTGACTGTAGCCCCTTGTAAGTGAGGAAATCCTTTAGATGGTGAGGAGATAAGATGGTTAGCCCGGGAGCCAAAGGTAAGTTTGTGTGCTTCTCTCTGGAGGTCATGGGCTGCTGCTAGGGCTCTGAGGCATGGGGCCCAGCCCCTGATGGTGGGGTTGGATAGGCAGGCCACTGGTGCAAATGTGGGTCCATATTCCTGACCCAGAAAGCCCAGACTTTGTCCCTGTTTTTCATGTACATAGAGGGTGAAGGGTCGGGGAGATGCAGGGCATATGCCCGAAGGAGGGCCTTTTTTTTTTTTTTTTTTTTAATAATTTTTTTTTAAAGAGAGAGAGAATTTTTAATATTTATTTTTTAGTTTTTGGCGGACACAACATCTTGTTTGTACGTGGTGCTGAGGATAGAACCCGGGCCGCACGCATGCCAGGCGAGCGCGCTACTGCTTGAGCCACATCCCCAGCCCAGGAGGGCCTTTTTAAGGATTGTAAAGGGCTTCCCTATTGCTGAGGGTAGGGGTTCATCTTGGGGGCGCTTGGCCAGATGAGCGGCCTGGCAAGGTGGGAGAAATTCCAGGCCCTGAAGTACCCAGCCAAACTCAAGAAGGAGAGTATGTCTTTGGTGTAGGTATAGACACAATAAGCTGTTTTCTGTCTACTGTAATGACCTTTTTCCCTTGAGAGATAGAGAACCCTAGATGTGTGACCTATTTACTGCTATTTGGGCCTTTTGTGGAGTGGCCCGATATAAGTAGGAGAACTGTGTCATCTGTTGAGCGCCCTTTGGACGGGCTAGAAGAATTTGTAGAGGTTTGCAAGAGGTGTAGAGAGCAGGGTTAGATCGGAGCAAGAAGAAAGCCTGGACATAAGCGATTTCTACCCATTTTTTTGCACAGTAATTGTAGAGATCCCTTAGAATGGAGGGATCCAGGGATCCAAAAAGGTGTCATCTGCTTTGGTTGTCTAAGGGATAAGTGGGCCAGGCCTGGGTGCTATATTTGATCCAAAAGTCATTGTAGGGGAAAGTTGACTGGCAGAGAGGACACATTACCCATGTAAGGAGGAGGGAAGAGGACGCAGAGAAGGAGGAAACTGATTTTTTGGCAAAAGGGGCCTCCCTGCTAGAGCCAAAAAATCAGGAGTGCCTAAGTGGCAGGTTCGAGCTGCAGAGATTGGTCGTCACCGAATCCTGACAGTCGAAGCTCTTGTCCTGGACAGAGCCAGAACCGTGGGAGACCTTGGCCAAGGCTTTTCGGGACCCCTCCTGGAGAGGCCGGATACTCCCAGGGCTGGAAAGAGGGGGAGAGGCAGGGCATGCAGAGAGGAAGGGGAGGGTAAGTGTCTCTCTGGCAGCCCGAAGGTGAGAGGACTAGGACTTTAGGAATCTGCCCGAGGAGGGAGTCCCTGAGGGCTACCATAGCCTTAAAGGCTGTGGTGGGGTGCTCTCCTCCCCGCAGGTGGGCAAGGAGATTTGCCAGACGATAATAGTCCCTGAGGGCCTCTGTAGCCTTCAACATATTGCAAGAGGGTGGATTTGGGGCACTGGGGGTGAAAAGATTGAAGGTCGGAGGCCAAGGTTTGTCCAAAGAGGTGTGGACTATCTCAAAATCCCTGAGGAAGGACAGTCCAGGTTAAAGGCAAAAAGATACCTTTAAATCTGTGACCGAGAAGTGGGTGGCAGTGTGGGGGATCTGAGACAGCAGGATGTATGGGTTGGGAACCAAAGGATGTATGTGCCTAATGGAGGTGTTGATGAGTTGTAGGTCCTGAACTAAGCAATAGGACCCATTGGGCTTTTTTACCGCTAGCATCTGGGTTGGCTCCACAGTTTAGCTATTGTGAATTGTGCTTCTATAAACATTGTTGTGGCTGTATCCCTGTAGTATTCTGTATGCTGTCACTTCTTCTTACTGTACTCTCCTAGGGTGTAATTTTATTTTTTAAAAATATTTTTAGTTATAGATGGACATAACACGTTTATTTTACTTATTTATTTTTATGTGGTGCTGAGGATTGAACCCAGTACCTCACACATGCTAGGCAAGCGCTCCACCACTAAGCTACAGCCCCAGCCCATGATTTTCTATCTGTTTGACTTAATACTCTATATTTTAGGAAATATCATTAATGTTCTAATCCTATCAAAGGATAAAATTACAACAATTTAGTTTAATTTTCTTAATTGGATTTATTTTCAATTCTAGAATCGAGCAACACTTTGTTGCATGTAACAGAATGTGTTGTTCCTATAAACTGAGCAGAGGAGCTTGATTTTAGAGACAGAAAAGGGCTGAAGAAAGCAGAAACAGGGCTGGGGTTGTGGTTCAGTGGTAGATCAGACATTTGCCTAGCATGTGTGAGGCACTGGGTTCGATCCTCAGCACCACATAAAAATAAGTAAATAAAATAAGTGCCTATTAACAACTAAAAAATATGAAAAAAATAAAAGAAAGCAGAAACAAAAAACAAAGAGCTAATTATTATTTCAAAGTTACTTTTCCTGTAAGGCTCAGACTGGGAGACAGAATAATGAAAAAATAACTGATGAGTCAACATCAGATAACCTAGAGTAAAAACTTAGGTTACCTTTCCTGTGAAAGGATTAAGGCAGAGAAAACTTATGATCACACCACTTGAAACTAGTTTGGTTGGGAAATTTGACTGTTATCTCTCTAATCCAGATTTCTTGGAAGGTCAGATAAAAGCTTAAGTATCAGGTTGCTGGTGGAGTTTCAGCATGAGTGACTATTTTTAGCCTGGTTGTTGGTTGGGGTCTAGTATAGAGCTTAGACCAAAACAATGGCCTCCTGTAAGTTTTATTTAATACCACTCTGTTGAGTTTTTCATTTATGCTGTCATGTTTTTAATTTTCAGTCCTTTGTCTCCCCGCTCTGACATTGTTCTTATTTCAAGGTGTAATATTCTGTTTTGTTGTTTGATTATCATAGTTAAGAATGGAGGATTTAAAAACTGAAATCTCTGTATAGAGCTAGGTCTGATTGATAGTACTGGGTACTATGGCTGGGGCATTTTCTTGGACTATTTCCTTTTTGAAGGGCTACTTAGATACCTCAAAGAAGATTTATCCAATCTTCTGCCTAAAGAGTATAAATCTGATACTGTTTAAGGGAACCAGTAAAGTAGTATGTCAGGAGGACTCAATTGTCAGTGTAAAATTTCACTTACTTACTTTCCCTCATTAACCTTTTTAAACCATAGTACCTTTGCCTTTAATTCTTCCTTGTGCTCTATTATCTAGAGACCCAGTTTTACTCTGTCCCAATAGAAACATCCAGTTTTTCGCAATAGTGGGGTCTGGGCCTTTCTACATTGAATTAGAGAAAGGACATGAAATTCTAATGCTTTTTAAAAATTCTGTATTTTAAAAAAATATTCTGTATTTTTGAAAATAAATTTTACTGTGTTTATTTAAGGTACACATCTGATGTTAATGATATAGATATATCCGTATTTAGTAAAAAGGGTACTCTAATGAAAAAAATCGACACATCCATCCTCTCATATAGTTACCTGTCCCCCCCCCCCC
>NW_025999873.1:1199595-1201277 GCF_001458135.2 Marmota marmota marmota
CCCCCCCCCCAACCCGGGTATGAGCAGTTATAATTACTCATTTAGTAAAAAAATTTAAAGACATTACAATGTTATAATTTACTGTATTTTAACTGCTTCTAAATAGACTTTCAAATAAGCCTGTAGGGTTTTTTTTTTGTTTGTTTTGTTCCTACTTTCAAGGTCTCTGGTACTGCTAATTACTCAAGCCTTTTGGGGTTCTGTGATTAAGTTGCTTTACTTCTGGGGTTAAAAATTCTATCTTCTTGGGTCAAGTAGGTCAATATCACTTGTCCACCAGCTTTCTATCTTCCAAATTTTTGTGGCAGTGGACTTTTCTGTGTGTGTGTGTGTGTGTGTGTTTTAATCTGTGTGAATTTAGGCTGTAATCTTTTCTCTCTTTGGAGTTTCAAAATAGCAATATTGCATTGAAATAACAATATAAATATTACTTAATGTATAATTACTAAAGTCATTTAAAATCTCTTTCTGGGTTTCTTTGTTCTAGAATAATCCATTAGAGATACACAAATTACTGAGTTTAAAGTCATTTGAAGTAATTTCCTGCTGTTGATTAAGCTACCAAGATGATCTGTGGTTAGGTTCCTTTGCTTCATTTTATTTGTTTCTTGCAGTCCTGGGGATTGAACCTAGGGCCTAACATATACTAGACAAATACAGTATCACGGAGCCACATCCCCAGTCCTTTCTTGTTTTGGAACAGGGCTTTGTTCTATTTCCCAGGCTGGCCTTAAACCTGGGACAACAAGTGTGTGCCACTATGCCAGGCTTTATTTTACTTTTGATTTCTAGGGATTGTTTTGTTTTCTTTTGATTTAATTTTGTTTTATAGTAATATGTGGCTCCAAACTCAAAGCTACAAAACAAGGGAAACCTAGCTTCTAGGCTTGCCTCTTTTTCCCTTTTTCTTCCTTTCTACTTATAGGAATTATTTAATATCTTTAAAATAGACTCTTCTTTTATCCTACTACTTGTTGTTCCCTTGCCCTGATTTATTTTCCTTTATATTTCCAATCACTACCTGACATTATTAGGTTCTTTCACTTCTAGAATATACCCTTGTTGAGAATAGGGACCTGAGATGTGACAAATAAACATCTGTCTCACTTCCTATGTAGGGTTATTCAAAAGAATATTTGTGATTCTTCCCTCTTTTGAGTATAGGTTAGCAGCATGGTTTATTTGTAAACATCTATTATTTGATCAACACTTCTGTTGCATATCACATAAAATGACATAGAGCAGTGTGTTAGTGAATATAACAGTGGCAGGGAAAGAAGGGTCCCTGAGTTTTGAGCTGTGCAGTACTCCCACATTCAGAGGAAACGTAAGAGTAGACTAAGATGGCCTGTGGCATGTGCTACTGTGTCCAGGAGTCCTCAGCTTCCATAGTATATTCAAAAGAGTTATTCAGGAGGATGGGGTAGTTTAACATTAGATTGAGATAGATTGAGATAGACTTTGTTATATGATAATTTCCGGTATAGTGTGATATATGTGTTCTTTGCAGAATGGTACAATAAAAACCACAGAGCAAGCCTGATGTGGTGGAGCATGCCTGTAGCCCCAGCTACTTGGAGGGCTAAGGTGGGAAGATCGCTTGAGCTCCCTGAGTTAGAGACTAGCCTGGGCAACATAATGAGAGCCCTATCTCAGCAACAACAAAGCCCCCCCCCCTCTCC
>NW_025999873.1:1201302-1287892 GCF_001458135.2 Marmota marmota marmota
CCCCGCCCCGCAACACACACATACTATTACACAAACCTAGTGAAGGAAAAAAGGAAAGGTTTTAAAAAACACAGAGCTTATGGGCTAGCTAAATGGTAACACTCAAAACTTGTCAGTGACCTATGGAAAGGAATCTAATTAAAAATAAAAGCACAATTTCTACACATGTTGGATGGTGAAGAAATACTTAAATACTGCAACAGATATGGCAGTTTACCTTGGAAAAGGCCATAAGTTTGCTGGTAGAACTGGCATGGAAAGATCAACATCCTGTATATTCAGATGGGTGCAATTTTCTGTGTTCACCTATTATTTTCATTGGTTGAATTGAAACATAAATGGATCATTCATGTTGTACTCCGAGTGTTTTATAATAATCATGTTGGAACAAATTTGCATTTTTTCAAAGCATGGGGTATAACAGAACTGATTGTAATTTTCTCTTTCTTCTTAGATGACATGCCAATGGGAACTACTGGCAGACGTGCTTCAAATGAGTTCTTGGTGTGTGGAGGGTATGTTTGCTTGTATTTTATTAAAAGTTTTGTATTTTGTTATTTTTGCAAGTTTATAGAACTTTTGGTATTTGATTTAATTTAATTTAATTTTGTTTCAAAATTTATCACTTTGAAAAAAATGATGTGATAACCAACACACAAAATCTATGCTATTAACCATTTTAAGATTACAGTTCAGTAGTGTTAAATATATATATTGTGCATCCAGTCTTTTGGATTTTATCATCTCACAAAACTGAAACTTGATGCTTACTAAATGATACAACATCTCCCCATTTCTCCCTCCCCTCTGTTTATGTGAATTTGACTAATTTAGATAACTCATGTAAGTGAATATTTGTCTTTTTGTGACTGGCTTATTTCACTTAAGGTACTGTCCTCAAGATTCATTCATGTTGTAGCATGTGACAGATTTCTTTCTTTTATAAGGCTGAAAAATATTGCATTATAAAAGACACTTTGTTTATCCATTCACCCATTGATAGACATGTGGGTTGCTTCTACTTCTTGATTATTATGAATAATGCTGCTGAATGAATGTATAAATATCTCTTCAAGATCCTGTTTTCAGTTTTTTTTTGGTATTGGGATTTGAACCCAGAAGTGCTTTACCACTGAACCAAATCCCCAGCCCTTTGTATTTTTCTTTTGAGACAGGATCTCACTAAGTTCCACAATTTTCATTTGGTTCTTTTTAATAGTTTTTTTTTTCTCTTTTTGATTTTCTCATTTCGTTTGAAGCTTCATTTTCCTGATTTCATTTGTTATCTACCTGTTTTCTTTTTTTGTTCATTGAGTAACTTCATGATTATTACTTTAAATTTTTTCTTGGGCTCTTCATAGATATATTTTCTTAGGATTGATTTCTGGACCTTTATCTGTTCCTTGGTTGAATCATGTTTCTGTGTTTTTTTTTGTATGCTTTGTGATCTTTTGTTGAAAATTGGGTTGAAGACAGTCTCCTCTCTTAATATTTATGAACTTGCATTATAAAGGGAAAAATATTTATCAATTAGCCTGGCTAGAGATTCTAAGACCACAGACCTTTTCTGGGGTATGTTTTCTGTGGGGTTGTGCATGTGCTTTTATCCTAGCATTCTTTTCTCCTCTCCTCTCCTGTCCTTTCCTTGCAGTGCTGGGGATTGAACCCAGAGCCTTGTGCATGCTAGACAAGTACTGTAGTACTGAGCTACAGTCTCAGCCCTTATACATGTTGTTTCTGACTGTTTTAATTTCCTGTTTTTTTCTTAGGGTGTTTTGGTTTCATGTGTGTTATATTCCTCTGCTTTTAATCTCTTGCTCCTTTGTGCCTGCTTTCAGAACTACAGTCTCTGCTGCTCTAATGTACTCTGGAGTTTGCCTCTGCTTTCACTGGCCTCCCATCTGGTAATCAAATTGTGTCACCTTTTCCATTTATACTCTGAGCCAGGCAAGATAGAAACCAGTTCCTCAGACAGTCCCCATATAAGCCATAATGCTAGGTGCAAGTTCTTACAGGAAGAGCTAGGAGTTGGGTTAATATTCTCCTGATCCTGCCTAAACATGCCTGTAGGTAGAAGGAATTAGGGCAAACAAAATGTGAACTTTCTTATCTTCTCCTTACCATCTCCTCTTGTTTATGCGCTCAACTGGGTGTTGCTACCCCATAACTAGTTTCTAAAGTTTCCCCCAAAATGCTTTATTATACGTATTGCTATTTATTGTCCCCATGGAGAAATGAGGAACCTGTAGGTTCCTAGTCCTCCATCTTATTGGCATCATGTGTTATCATTCTTTTCAAAATGTGATATTTTAAGCAAAGTATGGAGAAAAGTAGAGTATGAAGAATGATATATATTTAATCTGTAGCTAGGTGTGGTGGCCCAAACTTGGAATCCTAGTGACTTGGGAGGCCAAGGCAGGAGGATTGCAAATTCAAGGCCAGTCTAAGAAATTTAGTGAGACCCTGCCTCAAAATAAAAAATAAAAAGGACTGATGTAGTTCAGTGGTGGAGTCTCAGTGTGTTAAATTCCCAGTACTCATCACTATCCCCCACAATATTACCTATATAGTCACCCCTCAATTCTCTTCCGATTTAAAATTTTGCCTTTAAACAGCTAAGAGAGGTAAAAATATCTTAAGGTCAGTCAAAACAATGTGTTTATATGTTATCTATAAATAGTATATAGTACTTTTGCATGTTTTATATTAGTGGCATTATATATGTTTTATCTTCAAACACTTGTTTCATGCAACAAGGAAGTGTTGAAAGGTTGAACTGAGGTTTTAAATGTCCTGGGCCACAGTGGTGAAGTCAGTAACGGAAATTAGACAAGAGAGATGTGAATATAGTAAGATAAAGGATTTCTTAGCTTTTAAAAGAGTGGGAATGGAGGGCTTTGATACCAAAGATATGATGTTTGTTAGGTTATTGCTATAGTATTGACCCCAAAACTTCATTGGCTTGCAACAGGAGCTTATTTTTTATTCATATTACTTCCAACTGTGGATCAGCTGTAACTTTACTTCATTTACCTTCTTTCTGGCTTGCTGGTTGGAAGATCAGCTCCTATTTGGGACATGCTGAGGAAATAAGAGTGAAGGCAGAACTTCAGTGGCCCTGAAGGCTTCTGTCCTGCCATTCATTACTCTCTCACCCCCCACTCTGAGGACAGCATGTCCCAAATGGGAACTGCTTTTCAACCTGTTTTCCAGAGAATTGTGGCAGGGTGGGAGGTAAATAATGGAATGTAGAAATGGGTCCAGAGAGAGGTTATGAATACTTTGAAAAATATTAATAATGCATTCTTTCATAACATGTTAAATATAATTAAAAACAGAAGTAGAAAGGGAGTATTAAAAGTTATGCTGTATACAAGATTAAAATAGTCGATACAGGTGAAAAACAGATTTTTCTTGAAACCATTAAGATTTTGTATCCATATCAGTGGTTCGTATTGCCTGACAATCTCTGTAATTTTAGTAGTGGTATGTGCTAAGATATCTCTCATTGTGACAAAATACTGAGAAAGTCAGCTTAAAGGAAGAAAAGTGTATTTTAGCTTATGATTTCAGTGCATAGTCGCTTTGCTTTGTTGTTTTTGGGCCAGTGGTAAAACAGAGCTTTGTGGCACAGAGGGATTGGTAGAGCAAAGCAGCTTACCTCATGGCAGTGAGGAAGCAGATTGAAGGAGAGAGGGAGGGGAAGGGGCTAGGGACAAAATACACCTTTCAAAGACATGTCCTAGTGACCCACCTCCTCCAGCTAGCTCCACATCCTTCCACCACTTCCCAGTGGCCACCAAGCTTTAATACACGAGTTTTTGGGAGACATTTCAGATTTAAACCACAACATGGTATATTTAATTCTTCTCCTAGAGCCTAGCTCGTTGAAATTTCTTGGAAATACTTTGTTGAAATGAGTGATTTTTGTCTAAGAGTGAGAAAAATTCCTAGAAACAGTAGTTCCAGTCTTTTTTTTTTTTTTTTTTCTTGGTAAAGTGGATTGAACTCGAGGACACTCAACTGCTGAGTCACATCCCTAGCCCTGTTTTGTTTTTTATTTAGAGCAGGGTCTCATTGAGTTGCTAAGTGCTTTACCATTTGCTGAGGCTGGCTTAAAAAAAAAAAAATTCTTTTTTTTTTTTTTTGTAGTTGGACGCAATAGCTTTATTTTATTTAAATATTTTTATGTGGTGCTGAGGATTGAACCCAGTGTCTCACACATGCCAGGCAGGCCCTCTACCACTGAGCCATAACCCCAGCCCTGAGGTTGGCTTTGAACTCGCAGTCGTCCTGCCTCAGCCTTCCCAGCTGCTAGGATTACAGGTGTGCACCACCGCGCTTGGCAGTAGTTCTAGTCTTACAATATTATTTAGAAAAATATAATTTAGGATATAGAATTTTGTATTAGGAAAACATAATTCAATATATAGAATTTTACTTCCTAGAATCCATTAGAGAACATAATTGAGGACAAACACGCACATGTTGTATAACTAAAGCCTTCACAAGTCTTTGAAGACCTAAAGTTTTTGGCCTACAGTGTTCTGGCATTATTAGGCACAAAATTAGCCTGCCATTTCAGGAAAGTATTGCTTAGTGCTATAAAATATAATTAGGCAGTGTTGTGAGCAACACTTAAATGGATAGTTATTTCTTTTGGAAATATTAGTAGTAAAATGTTCCACTTAATACCTCCTCCTCTGAGGTTTTCATTTCATCTGTCTTTAAAAAGGGTATAGAAAGTTGTTCTTGATATATATATTCTAATTAGTTATACATGATAGTAGAATCCATTCTGACACATTGTGCACAAATGGAGCACAACTTCTTTCTCTAGCTATACATGATGCAGAGTCACACCAGCAGTGTAATCATACAAGTATATAGGTAGAATAAGACAGCCATTGTTACCCTATATACATGTACTTGGCATTATTGATGCTTACTCACCTTCATTGGATGCCAGCTGGATGATACATGGCTCCTAGGTCACTCATGAATGCTTACCAGGTAGTCATGAAATCTTGCTACACTGCTTCTAAATAGTATTGATGCTCTGTTTTGGTGAGTTTTTTGGTCAGATTACCAAAAAACCTGACAAGAACAACATAGAGGAGGAAAAGTTTATTTGGTGCTCATGTTTTAGAGGTCTCAGTTCATAGATGGCCAACTCCATTGCTCTAGGCTCAAGATGAGGCAGAACATCATGGCAAAAGGGTCTGGCAGAGGAAAGCAGTTCAGAATATGATAACAAGGAGGCAGAGAGAAAGCTCTGGGACAAAATGCGTACCCTAAAAGCATGCCCCCAGTGACCTGCCTCCTCCAGCCTCATCCTCCTTATGGTTACTGCTCAATTAATCCATTCAGGTGGATTAATGCCCTGATTTGGTTAAAGTTCTCATAACCCAGTCATTGTACCTCTAAACTTTTTCTGTGTTTTCCCACACATGAGCTTTTGTGGGGGACACCTCATATCTAAACCATAACATGCTTTTTACTACTTTGAAGGAATTTTTTTTAATAGGAAAAACAGAAAAAAGTATAAAAAGAGCTCCAAATTTGAGTCTAGGAATTTTGGAATTGTGGGATGTTAGTTTATTGTAAAATAGGTTCAACTAGAGGTTCCCTTAATGTCTCAGTAATTTTTTTTTTAGTGATGTTTCTAGGCTAATAGGAATATAACAATTTATTAAGAAGTTCCATTCAAACAACTTGGTACTTTTAGTTTACATTAGTAATAGTAGTTAGGTCTCCGTGTGTCTTTTTAAAAAATTTGATGTACTCTAGGGGATCCCTTGAATAGCAGTGGCATCTTGAGGTCCCTTGGTACATGGTGTGAGTTCCATGGAGGTAAACAAGTCTTATACAAACTTGTTTGCTGCCTTTTTAGAGGATAAAGGCATTAATTGCACAGTGCTAGTTTTTGCTGCTTTTGATTTGCTGCTCTTTTTTCTTCTTGAATAATTTTTGATTCCTTTCATCTTCTCTTCCTATTTGAATAATCCTTTAACTTCTTTCTAAAGAAACATTTCTTGGTAATGGTTTCTTCATTGTGTATATGACAGTGTCCAGTAGAAACTGGAATATAATATCCATTCCTTGTGTATCCAGGCAAAAAGTAGGCAAAGGCATGAAGTTAGTGTATCAGAATTATGAGACTAGTTGTTACCAGCCATTGATGAAGGCCACCTGCAAACACAGCCCCTGTTTTTTCTTGCTGGACCATTCACCTGATTTTTTCTGCAGCTCAGTATTCTTGAGAGTAGATAGAATGATATGTGATTGTGCTACTCTGTGGTCAGACTGCTTAGTCTTCATAGTAAACCATCTAAACTGCAGGACTTCTGGAGACTCAGGACATACATAGACCTCTCTTTTCACGTTGGGCTCATGGAGTTGAATGATGGTTCATATAAAGCTAGATAGAAAAATGGTAGCAGTGATCTTATCTAACTGGAAATTCAGAGAAGACTCTTTTCTTTTATTCTTTTTAAAAATTAGTGTAGTTTCTATATTGGAATGAATTCATTGTATGTATTTATGGGATGCAGTGTGGCACTTCAAAACATGTATACAATATGTAATGATCAGATCAGGGCAATTGGCATACCTATAACTGCAGAACTATATAATTTCTTTGTATTGAGATCTTTCAAAAATCTCTCTTGTTGGGCATGGTGGTGCACATCTGAGATTCTTGCTACTCTAGAGGCTGAGGCAGGAGGATTTCAAATTTGAGGCCAACTGGGCAATGTAGTGAGTCCCTGTCTCAAAATAAAAAATAAAGAGGACTGGATATATGTCTCAGAGGCAGACCTGGGTTCATTCCCTAGTACCATGCCACACCAAACAGAACAGACAGGAAACAAACAAACCCAGATTCCTCTCTCAGGTATTTTGAAATGTTCAATTTATTATTGTCAACCATAGTTATCCTTTTGTGCTATAGAACATAAAAATTATTCCTCCTATCCAGTTGTACCTCTGTAGCCATTCACCATCCTATTTCCAACTATCCCTCCCCTGCGTACTCTCCTCAGACTTGGGTAACCAATATTCTGTTCTCTCACTCTTTTTTTCTTTTTGTTTTCTTTTTGAGATCACCTTTAGTTTTCACATGTGAGAACATGCAGTGTTTGTCTTCCTGTGCCTAACTTATTTCACTTAAGGTGATGTCCTCCAGTTCCGTCTGTTTCCATAAGTGACAGGATTTCATCTCTTGATGGCTGAATAATGTCCCATTGTGTATATGGTACTGCATTTTCTTTATCCAGTGACATATCAGTGGACAATTAGGTTGATTCTGTATCTTGGTTATTGTGAATAGTGAGTGCTACAGTAAATGTGCAAGTGCAAATGTCTCTTTGATGTACTGATTTCATTTCCTTTGGGTATGTAACCAGTAGTGGTACTCTTGGGTCATATGGTAGTTCTATTTCATTTGTTTAAAGAAACTTCATACTGTTTTCTATAATGGTTTACTAATTTACATTTCCACTAGTAGTATATAAGAGTTCCTTTTCTTTACATCCTTACCAGCATTTATTGTTTTTTTTTTTTTTTTGATAATACATGTCTTTTTGACAATAATCATTCTTTTTTGGGTGAGATGTTAACTGCCGGGTTTCTGTTCTAGTGACTAAAAGGCTCAGGGGTCACTCCAGTTAAACTGGGCTAACTGGGCTGCACGAAATAACCATACAAGAGACACAATTACCTTTTTCTTTGGGGTTGTTATGACGGCTCCTCTGACCTTAAGGGTCCGCAGAAAGAGAGAGAGTGAGAGCATGCGCTGACCCCTTTTATTGAGGAAAAGCTATTCAAATGAGGCAAGGGGTCAGGTTTCAGGGGGCTGAATCTATCTTCATGATGTCCACTGTCAGCAGGTTGACTGATACCTGGGTAGGCCACACCCAAGGGCACAGTAAGAGAAGGAGACACACACAAGGCACTTCCATGGAAGATTCTATCCTAAACAGGGCAAGGGATTATATTACAAAGGAACAGGTGAGCATAGCTTCACCCATGCAGCTATAGCAAGACACACCCATGCATGAAACACCGACCCTCGCACCCAAGAAGGGTGGGGAAAGCTCTGCCACATTTCTGTGACTGAGCGCCTCAACACCCAGCCGGGGAGTGTGACTCAGTCACACGTAAGGTTGGTCTCCCACAGTTAATTCACTGTGGTTTTTTAAAAAAATTTATTTATTCTAATTAGTTATATATGAAAGTAGAATGCACTTTTCTAATACCATACATATGTCATCTGAGTGTAATTTCTCATTTTTCTGATTGTACATTATGTAGAATCCCACCTGTCATGTAGTTATATATGTACATAGGGTAATAATGTCTGATTCATTCTACTTTCATTCCTACCCCCATAACCCCTCCCCTCCCTTCATTCCTCTCTACCTAATCTAAAGTAACTTTATTCTTCCCTAGCCCCTACCTTATTGTGAATTAGCATGCATATATCAGAGAAAATATTTGACCATTGTTTTTTGGGGATTGGTTTATTAAACTTAGCATGATATTCTCCAGCTCCATCCATTTACCTGCAAATACCATAATCTCATTCTTCGTTAAGATTGAGTAATATTCCATCGTATTTATATATACCACATTTTCTTCGTCCATTCATCAGTTGAAGGGCACCTAGGTTGGTTCCATAGTTTAGGTATAGTGAGTTGAGCTGCTGTAAACACTGATGTGGCTGCATCACTGTAATATGCTGATTTTAAGTTCTTTGGGTATAAACCGAGGAGTGGGATAGCTGGGTCCAATAGTGGTTCCATTCTAGGTTTTTTGAGGAATTTCCATACTGTTTTCCATAATGGTTGCACCAGTTTGCATTCCCACCAGCAATGTATGAGTCTACTTTTCCCCCTACATCCTCGCCAACATTTATTGTTGTTTGTATTATTGATAATTGCGATTCTGACTGGGGTAAGGTGAAATCTTAGAGTAGTTTTGATTTGCATTGCTGAAGATGTTATACCATCTTTTCATATATTTGTTGATCAGTTGTACTACTTCTTCTGTGAAATGTGCGATCAGTTCCTTAGCCTATTGGGCTATTTGGTTTTTTTGGCATTAAGTTTTTTGAGTTCTTTATATATCCTGGAGATTAATGCTCGATGTGAGGTGCATGTGGTAAAGATTTTCTCCCATTCTCTAGGCTCTCTGTTCACATTCTTGATTGTTTCCTTTGCTGAGAAGAAGTTTTTTAGTTTGAATCCATCCCATTTATTTATTTATTTGTGACTTTCTTTCTTAGTTTTTTTTACGCACTACAATTCATATTATACATATAGAGCACAATTTTTCATATCTCTGGTTGTGTACGAAGTATATTCACACCAATTTGTGTCTTCATACATGTACTTTGGATAATGATGTTCATCACATTCCACCATCTTTTCTAACCCCTGTCCTCTCCGTTCCCTTCCCACCCCTCTGCCCTATCTAGAGTTCATCTATTCCTCCCATGCTTCCCCTCCCTGCCCCACTATGAATCAGCCTTCTTATATCAGAGAAAACATTTGGCATTTGGTTTTTTGGGATTGACTAACTTCACTTAGCATTATCTCTTCTAAGTCTCAATAATTGGGATGGATTCAAACTAAAAAGTTTCTTCTCAGCAAAAGAAACAATCTGTGAGGTGAATAGAGAGCCTAATCTTGGGAGCAAGTTTTTACCCCTCACATATCAGATAGAGCACTAATCTCTAGGGTATATACAGAACTCAAAAAGCCAAACACCAAAAAAGACCCAAATAACCCAACCAATAAATTGGTCAAGGACCTGAATAGACCCTTCTCAGAAGATGATATACAATTAATCAACAGATATATGAAAAAATGCTTATCATCTCTAGCAATTAGAGAAATGCATATCAAAACTACTCTAAAATTTCATCTCACTCCTGTCAGAATGGCAGCTATTGTTAGGGTCTGTAAACAAGTCAAGATGGCGCCTGGCATTTTGCCAGAGGGAGTGGTTTGTGAAGTAACGCCAGCAAGCCAATAAGTGTGGAGATTCCTTATTGGTTGACTGCTGTATCTAGTTTATGTTAATTAAGATAGGCTGTGTGTAATGTATATATACCCCTCCTTTCTTACAATAAACGGCTCCCACTCCTGCTGTATCAATCTACACAAGTTGCTCGTCACCCCCGGTTATTTTGCCCAGCCAGCCGGGCTGCGGCAAGCTATTATGAAGACAAACAACAATACTTGTTGGTGAGGATGTGTAGGAAAAGGTACCACTCATACACTGCTGGTGGGACTGCAAATTGGTGCAGCCAATATGGAAAGCAGTATGGAGATTCCTTGGAAAATTGGGAATGGAACCACCATTTGACCCAGCTATCCCTCTCTTCAATCTATACCCAAAGGACAAAAACAGCATACTACAGGCATACAGCCACATCAATGTTTATAGCAGCACGATTCACAATAGCTAAACTGTGGAACCAACCTAGATGCCCTTCAGTAGATGAATGGATTAAAAATGTGTCATTTATAAACAATGGAATATTACTCAGCAATAAAAGAGAATATTTAAAAATTATTTTTATTAGTTTTTGATGGGCCTTTATTTATTTATTTATTTATTTATTTATTTATTTATTTATTTATAGTGCTGAGAATCAAACCCAGTGCCTCACACATGCTAGGCAAGTGCTTTACCACTGAGCCACAACCCCAGCCCCAAATCCATCCCATTTATTGATTCTTGATTTTATTTCTTGTGCTTTAGGAGTCTTGTTAAGAAAGTCAAATCCTAGGCTGACATGGTGGGAGATTTGGGCCTACTTTTTCTTCTTTTAGACACTCATTGTGGTTTTTATTTGTATTTTCTTGTTGATTAGTGACATCGGATTATGTTTTTATATATTTGACCATTTGGATATCTTCTTTTGAGAAATGTCTATTCAGGTCCCATTCACCCATTTTCTAATTGGATTTGTTGTTGAGTTGCTTGAAATTCTTACATATTCCGGAAACTAGGGAAGACTGTCTAGATTCTGAGCAAGCCTGTTTGCAGGTCCTGTCCAGAGACTTAGACAACATTTACAAAATACTGGCTATGGCTGTTCTCTTCATATGCTGATAGGGAGATGAATTAGAGTCATTAGAGAAGCTCACTGGGGTTCTCTGAGAGAGGTACTTTGAATTATGAGGTTGCTGGGTTTATAATTGTAGGGTACCTTTATGTAGTTTCTTAACTTTGCTTTGGAGATTAATAGTATGGGGGAGATATTAGAACTTGACAATGTGTAAGTTAAAAGAATTCCCAGTGTACTTTTAGAGAATGAATGTTCAAACAAGTTTTTATTTATTTCTTAAGTTGAAATAGAAAGATACCACTTGTTTATTTGTATCTGATAACTGATGGTTGTACTGATTGTCTTTTTATTTTTAATGAAGAAACTTAGGTTGTGTGTGTATTGTCTTATAGGCACCAGAGCTGGTTAGTAAAGTTTCAGGTGGTGGATATTTGTTTTTCTTTTCTCTTTTTTCCCCCTGCTTTTAGAATGCAGGCAAACTAGCCGGTCAAGGTGGTGCATGCGTATAATCCCAGCAGCTTGGGTGGCTGAGGCAGGAGGATTGCAAATTTAAAGTGAGCCTCAGTAATTTAGTGAGGCCCTAAGCAGCAAACTGAGATCCTGTCTTAAAATGAAAAGGGCTGGGGATGTGGTTCAGGGGTTAAGTGCCCCTGGGTTCAATCCCTGGTACCACCCCCCCACCCCAAACAAAACAAAATAAAACAAAACAAACCATTGCAGGCAAAGCTCAGAATGAGATGGGCAGATATTGAAAATACTAAACATTGTGTAAACAGATACTTAATGCAAATACCTAAATGAAAACTAGAGCATATAGAAGCACACTAATTGGTGAATCACTTAGTATTTCCACTTGACTATAAACAACTGGGTCCTGACTGTTGTGTGGTTAAACACTTTGCTCACATCAAGAGAAGTCAAAGATTCTACAGAACCAAAAAATACAATTAATAATATGGACTGAACAGACATCTACAGAATATTACATCCCTCACAGAATTTACTTTTTTCTCAGCAGCACATGGATCATTTTCTCTCTCTCTCTCTCTGGATTGGACCCTGGGGCACTTAACCATTAAGCCACATTCCCAGCCTTTTTTTATATTTTATTTAGAGACCAGGTCTTACTGAATTGCTTAGGGCCTTGCTAAATTGCTGAGGCTGTCTTTGAACTTGTGATCCACCTGCCTCAGCCTCCTGAGCTGCTGGGATTACAGGCGTGCTTCACTGTGCCTGGCCACATGGAACATTTTCTAAAATAGATCATATTTTAGGTCACAAAATAAATCTTTTCAAATATAAAAAATAGAGATAATAACCTTGCATTCTATCAGATTGTAATGGAATGAAATTAGAAATCAATGATAAGATAAAAAATAGAAACCACTCTAATACCTGGAGATTAAATAATACAGGGCGATTTGCTGAATAAGCAGTGTTACCCTCCGTGCGACAAACCTCTCGCGTTTGAGTCCCCGTAGCCGATCCTCGTGCGATGGAAATCCTTCCTCCAGGTTCCGGAGCACCCCACTATTGCTGGAAATTCCTAACAAGATAGCCTTTAGCCGTCCTGACTTGTCATACTCCCACACAGTGAAGCAGCGCACGGGGGCAATGCACTCCCCTCGCCGCCATCTTCCTTCTCCCCAAAAATTTTTAATAAAATATTTTCAATCCACATACAAGATGACATTAAAAACAGTGCATCATGATCAAGTGGGTTTCATTTCAGGGATGCTAAGGTTGCTTCAATATATAGAAATTAATAAATGAAAGCGTCAAGGTCAAGAATCACATAATGATCTCAGTAGATGCAGAAAAAGCATTTGACAAAGTACGGCACTCATTAATGTTTAAAACGCTAGAAAAACTGGGGATAGAGGGATTTACCTCAACATTTGTAAAGTCTATATAAGACAAACCCCAAGGCCAACATAGTACTGAATGGAGAAAAACTTAAAAGCTTTTCCTTTAAAAACAGGAACAAGACAGGGATGCCCATTTCCACCAATCCCATTCAACATAGTCCTTGAAACTCTAGCCAGAGCAATCAGGCAAGAGAAGGAAATTAAAGGGGTACAAATAGGAAAAGAACTCAAATCATCTCTATTTGCTGATGACATGATCATATATTTAGAAGACACCTCTGCCCCCCAAAAAACAAAAAACAAAAACCAAAAAAACCTTCACCCGAAGACTTCTGAGACTGATAAATGTATTCAGGAAAGTAGTAGGGTACAAAATCATTACTCATAAATCAATCGTGTTCCTATACTTAAATGATGAATCTGCTGAAGAAGAAATTAGGACAACTATCCCATTCACAGTAGCCTCAAAAAAAGGGGAATCAATTAAAAAAAAAAAGGTGAAGAGCCTCTACAATGAAAACTATAGAACACTAAAGAAAGAAATTGAAGAAGGTCTTAATAGATGAAAAGACCTCCCATGTTCTTGGAGAGGCAGAATTAATATTGTCAAAATGGTCAGACTACCAAAAGCACTATGCAGATTTAATGTAATCCTGGTCTGGATTCCAATGATATTCTTCACAGAACTGGAAAAAACAATTCTGAAATTCATTTGGAAAAATAAGAAACCCAAAATAGGCAAAGTAGTCTTTGGAAAAGCAAAGCAGGAGTCATCTCAATACTGGACCTTAAACGATACTACAAACTATAGAAACAAAAACAGCATGGTACTGACAAGAAAATACACATGAAGAACAATGAAATAGAGCAGAAAACATGGAAAGAAATCCACATAAAAATGTATGTTGGAGAAAAGGTAGCCTTTTATACAAATGGTGCTAGGAAAACTGGAAATCCATATGTAGAAGAATGAAATTTGACTCCTCTCTCTCACCCTGCAAAGACCTAGGAATTATACCAAAAACCCCGTAACTGCTAGAAGAAAATGTAGGTCCAACTCTCCAACATGTTGGTACAGGAACTAGCTTTCTTAAGAAGACTACCAAAGAGCAAGAAGTAAAGTAAAAAATAAGTGGGCGGCTGGGGATGTGGCTCAAGCGGTAGCGTGCTCACCTGGCATGCATGCGGCCCGGGTTCTATCCTCAGCACCACATACAAACAAAGATGTTGTGCCCGCCGAAAACTAAAAAAAAAAAAAAAAAATTAAAAAAATTCTCTCTCTCTCTCTCTCTCTCTAAAAAAAAAAAAAATAAGTGGGATGGCATCAAATTAAAACACTTCTGCACAGCAAAAGAAACGAGTGTGAAGGGAGACCCTACAGAATGGGAGAAGATCTTTGCCACCTGCTCCTCAATTAGGGCATTAATATCCAGAGTGTACAAATAACTCAACACCAAAAAAACAAGTAACCCAATCAATAAATGGAAAAGAACCAGGTGCAGTGGCACATGCCTGTAATCCCAGTGGTTTGGGAGGCTGAGACAGGAGGATGGTGAGTTCAAAGCTAGCCTCAGCAATGGCGAGGCACTAAGCAACTCAGTGAGATCCTGTCTCTAAATAAAATACAAAATAGAGCTGGGGATGTGGCTCAATGGTTAAGTGCCCCTGAGTTCAATGTCCGGTAACTCCCCGCAATGGAAAATAAATAATTCTCAAAAGAAGAAATATATGAAAAAATATTTAGCATCTCTAGCAGTTAGGAAAATGCAAATCAAAACTACATTGAGATTTCATCTCACTCCAGCCAGAATGGCAATTACAAATAATACTGCTGAGAATGTGGGGGAAAAGGTACACTCATACATTGTTTGTGGGGACTGCAAATTAGTACAGCCACCCTGGACAGAAGTATGGAGAATCTTCAAAAAACTAGGAATGGAACCACCATATGACCCAGCTATCCCACTCCTCCATATATATCCAAAAGATTAGAAATTAGTATATTACAGTGATGCAGCCACATCAATGTTTATAGTCACACAATTCATAATAGCCAAGCTGTGGAACCAACCTAGGTGCCCTTCAACAGATGAATGGATAAAGAAAATGTGATGTATATGCACAGTGGAATATTACCCATAATGAAAAATGACATCATGACCTTAAGTGTAATAAGCCAGTTCCCAAAACTTGAAAGGTTGAATGTTTTCTATAATATGTTGAAGTTAATCCAAAATAAAAAGAGGGGATGGGAATTAAGAAAAAAAAGGAGAGAGAATTTCATCAAAATAGAGGAAAGATAAGTAGAGTAGGCAAAGGGAGAAAGAAGGGAAAAGAAAAGTGAAGTACAGTGGAATGAATCTGATGAACTTTTTTATGTGTGTGGATATGTACAGTGGGTCCCAGCATAGGGTGTATTCACAGGACAATAATTAAAAAAAAAATGTAAATGGATTGAAGAGGGATCCATTGAGTGGAGGGAGGGGAGCTAGATGTGGGTGAGAAGTACTGGGGACTGAGTTGGAGTGAATTGTATTCCATGCTTTTGTGATAATTTCAGGGTGTATCCTGGTGTTGTATATTACTAAAAAAAATAAATAAAAAAGCCAAGATCAATAGTTGTTGCCTTTGTTTCTGTGAAAGAGAATATCTTGAGTTAAATATCTTGAGTTCTCTTGACCTTTTCTTTGTGGTTCCAAGGTAGCTGCTAAAGCTCCAGCAAGCATACTTACATTCTGGGCAGGAAGAAGGAATAATGCACAAAATACTTCCATTTGCATCTCATTGGCTAAGAAACACGTGGCTACCCTTGGCTATAAGGGAGTTAGGGATATGATGTCATTTAACTAGATACATATTACATCAATACATTCTGAGTTCTGTTAATAAGAAATAATGGGTAAATAAATATTGAAAAACAACTAACATCTGTGCTACAGATGAAATTGTTATTTCAATATAAAATACTTTTTAATGGTTCAAAAAGTTCTAAAGTAATACTTCAGAAAATAACCATATTGTTTGTTTGAATGACAGCTGTGTGATTGGGTATGTGTGTGTGTGTGTGTGTGTGTGTGTGTGTGTGTGTATATATATAAATATACATATAATTTTTAATTTGTTGGTACTTGGAACTACACTTGGCTGTCATTTTTATTTTTAAATTTGAGACAGGGTTTTTCTGAGTTCCTGAGTCTGGTCTTGAACTTGCAATTCTCCTGCCTCAGCCTTTCGAATTGCTGGGATTATAGGCATGCACTACTGTGCCCAGCTTAATCCCGTTATGTCTGAATTATAATTGAGAAAAAGTGAGATGCATGTCTCTTTTTTAGAATTGTAGGATAGAAGAATGAAATAAATCATCTTTCTTAAGGCCCAGTATTATCCTTAATATATTTCTGGATATGTTGTAAAACAAGTTGAAAGTCGTCTGAGGACATACTATTTCTGAATTTATGAAAAGTAAGAAGCTATTAAAGAAACCAAATAACTGACAGTTAAATGTAGACCTCAGATCATCTCTACGCTTTGAGAGTTATAAAATGTGGACTTCCTGGTAGTTCTATGTTTTGAGAGTTATACAATATTTTCAGTCTTTAAGAAGAGTTCCTTGAGAATGTTTACTCCATGCATGACTTGTAAACATTCCAGTCATCTCTGCTCTTGAATTCTTATTCATGGAATTTTTTTCCTTTCATATGTTAATGAAAAGCACACTGTGAGTGGATGAAAATCTTGCTGACTTTGCCTGTTGTAAGGGAATTTTTCCCCAGGTTTGTGATAGAATTCTTAGTTCTTAATATGCACATGAATGCCAAGAGAGTTATAGATGAAGATGTATATATGTGTGGATGTTGGTGTGGATGTGTATTGGATTTTTTAATTTTTAACAAGATTATTTCTTGTTCACACACAGAAGTGATCATTTTGGCTCTTTCTAGAATTTTCTATCACTGACAGGTCAAATGAAAGAAAAGCAGTCTTTCTGATACTTCTTTCCTTTTTTGATAAATTATGGTGGCAGGCAGTGTCAACCAACTATGTCACCTCACAGTGAAACAGCCCCAATTCCAGTTCCTACTCAAATAAGGAATTATCAACGCATTGAACAGAATCTAACATCTACTGCCAGCTCTGGCACAAATCCGCATGGTTCTCCAAGGTAAGGCAGTGTCTGGATTCCTTTTTTAAAATTTGTTTCTTTAAAAACCTTGTATTTTTCTTACTGAAAATCTGTTAATTTCAAATATATAAATATATTTGCCCACAGGTATAATTACTTTTGAGAATTTGAGAAAGAGCTTGTTAAAAAATGAAATCCCAAATTGCAGTAAATTATTTATATATTGTTTATTTCCCATTTTGAGACCCCATTAAGATGATAGTAAAAGAATAACAAAGTCTGAGTCCACAAAAATAAGCAAAATAAGAAAAAAAATATTTATTGGTGACAGTTTCCAGTAAATTTTTTGGAAATGAAGAGGACTGAGGAAGGGTTCCTGCTTTAGCAGGCAGACGTAAATGTGCATGTAATCAAGGATTCTGACAGAATGAGAATCACTATGCCTCTAGCCCCAGAGAGACCTGAATCTCAGAGAACTCAAGTAGAGTGGAGGAATTAGCACTTCAACTTCTGGTAACTTATTGTACATATACATGTACCTAGTCAGTTACATATTCTAGATATATAGCCTATGAATATAAAATTGTATATATAAAAAGTTATTAACTGTTATGATAGCAAAGAATGAAAAAGAAGCCAACTGCCCACCAACTGCTCACTGATTTGCTATAATTCATCTAAGACAATGGATTCCTATGTATCTTCTGTTCCTAAAGGGTAAGGAAGCTCTGTATTGAGGCAGAAAAATTACTATAGTATAGTATAAAATGAAAAAGAAAAAAAAAAAGAATGGTTATAGTATATCAAGTAGTGACCCATGAGGTTAACAGTGTTTTCATAATAGTGCTAGGACATTGTTTCCTTTTTTCACTGCATGATACATGCACTGATGATGCAGAAAACAAAGATGAGTAATACTGCTGGTGCCTTAACTTGAACCAGGGTGATGACACTCAACTGTACTGTCAGTATTTAGGCTCTTTACCACCACATACTTGTGTTATAAAGGAATGTCCTTGACAAATTATTAAAGGACTAAATTAATTCTCATTGAAAACCACAATCATTGAATAGAATGTGCATATAAAGCACTTTTGCTATTACAGTAGTTTTAGGAAAAGCACTGGTATGATTGTAAGCTAAATAATCACTTTTTTTTATAGAGCACTCTTTTTACTTCAATGAATGACTGACAAACTATGATATGTTTCTAGCAGTTGTTTTGTAAACATAAACTAAGTTTTATTACTTTGGAGAAAACAAGTGACAATAAATGTCTTTTTAAAATTTTTGGTGATATTAGGGATTAAACTTGGGGATACCCTACCACAGAGCTATGCCAGTCCTTTCTGTTTTTCACTTTGAGACAGGGTCTTAAATTACCCAGGCTTGCCTCAACTTGTGAGTCTCCTGCCTCAGTTTCCTGAGTTGCTGGTATTACAGGCATATGCCATGTAGTGGCATAAGTGACAATAAATGTCAGTGATAAAATTGGAGCATTCAAGTAAAAAGTAGAATTTTGGAAAACTTATATTAACCCCTGTGATCTTGAAGATCAGAAGATCTTGTGATCAGAAGAGTCTTGCCAGACATTTCTGTTAACATTGATGGTGACATTTTGGTATGAATGTGACTTTTTGACATTAAATATTTGGAATATCTGCATAATTAAATGAACCATTATTATCCAAATGATGAATGTTAAAAAAATCATTGAACAGATAAAAGGTTCATTCAGAGTAAAAGATACTTTGCAGAACAATGAAGTTTAATGTAACAGTGCAAGAGTTCACGGAGGTTGGGTATGGTGGCCCGTATTCTTGTGTTGTAGCACATTTGAAATAAATCACTGGCAGTCCTGAATCAGGATATGGGACTTTATTCACTGGTATGCCAAGTGACCAAGTTGACTTTGCCCGCCTTGACCCTTTGCAGAAGGCAGGGTATCTCTTTTACAGTCAAAACCCTCAAGCTACCAGTAATTCAATACATAGCAACCTAGGAAGTGGGTCTGAATGATTCAGTTCAGGGTACAGTACACTGCCCAAGAAAAATGGGAATTAAAAAGGAACATCTTACAAATGCATTTCTTTCTTTTTAAAAATATATTTTAGTTATACATGGACACAATATCTTTATTTTGTCTATTTTTATGTAGTGCTGAGGTTTGGACCCAAGTGCCTCACATGTGTGAGGCAAGTGTTTTGTCACTGAGCCACAACCCCAGCCCGAAATGCATTTCTTAATAATACATTGTATAAGAATAACAGAAACATTTTTTAACCACCCTGCATTGTCAGGGTGTGCTCAGCAGGAGGTGGCAGAGGTGGGATTTTCTCATGGGAGAAGCATTTCTTACATGAAATGGAGTCTCAGGGTAAAATGGAGTTTGTCTGGTCAAGGCATAGCATTCTCCCCTTTTCTGGAAAAAAAATCAAACCCTTGATTTACCTTCTGATTATGTAAGGGATTATAATGGCCACACATATATATATTACTTGACTAACAAAATATGTTGTTTTAGCAGTTTGGGCCTTGTAACATAATCTGAACAAGAGGAAAAACATGATTATCATTTTTTTTCAGTTTTATCTTTAGAGGGTGGTTGGGGTCTCAGAGGGCTGTCCATCTTCTGCAGGAGACATTTTTGTTGTCTTGACTCAGGTGTGAAACCATGCTATGAGTCCTTCGGGGTAGTAACTGAATAAGGTCCCCTCCAGCTGGATGTTAGTTCTTCTTTTTTTGGAACCATTTGATGTAGACTAGTCTTCTGGCTAGAATGGTTGTTGGAGATACGTAGTCTCTTGGGGCTGGTTTTCTCAAAGGAATTTATGAGCTTTAAGTTGAACCTGTTGTAGAGACTTAGCAACAGGAGCAGGTTATCTTGGTAAGTGTGGAAGAAAGGCTCTGGAGGCATTAACATTTTAATCCCCCAGAGGCAATTTCTAAATTTTTGGACTCAAACTGGCCTCTATTTTTGTGATCTGATCTGATTACATATCTACACTGACTGACTCTTTAATTTTTGTTTTCTTTTGTCTACTTTTCCTAATTTTAGGGAATTTTTCATGCTGTGGAGAAAAGGACGATGACTGCTCTTGCTGCTTTGAGCTGAGAGGGGGTGATGTGGGGTGGGGCAATCAGTTTGGAGTCCCCTTTTAGAAATCAGTTCAGTCAAGGGGTCCACGCTAAAAGTCTGGTTCGGGAAGAACAGGTTGTAAAGTCATCTAGGGGTGGGTGCTTCTATGAGAGAGAAACAAAAAGACATTAGTACTGAAATGAGATTAAATGTTGGGGCATCTGGAACATGTCAATGAATATCACAAAGATGATAGAAATCAATAATCTCTTCCTTAGGATGTGGAAGAGCTGAGAAATTGTTCCCATCACAAGGCCTAACAAAGCCTAACATGGCCTTTATTTGGGAAGTAAATCTTTAACATTGCCAGAGTTATCAGGAAAGTAAACACAACATTTGGTTAAATTGCTTAATGTCATCTGATTTTTATAAAATATTTTATTGTCACAACCTGTGTGGTTAATAGGGGTCCCTTATCTTTGTTACTTAGGGCTAGATAATTATACTAGCAAACATTGATTAAGCCTATCTGTGTAGGAGGTTGGGAAGATCTGTAGGCCTTAAACTGACTAAAAACTCCTGACTCTGGCAGTTTTTCTTGATAGTTATCAGGCACTCCTGCCTAAGAATCTCTTTTGTCACCTCCAGTCTCATTTATTCTTGGGGGGGCTAACCCAAGTGTACATTCTAAGTTACATTAAGATAACTGTAGTTTTATAAGTGTCCAGGAATGGCTGTGTTTTGGTTTTAACTGTTTTTTTGTTAGGTGCTTAAGATGAAGCTGGTCAAATTAACCTTGTTCCTTGGGGGTTACTTGTTCCCTTGTGGGTCACTCTGGGGAACTTATGAGCAGCCTTTAGTTCTGCTAGTGCCATCCACCAGGATAACTCAAGGTTTTGCTGACCATGTGGCTTCCCTTGGAAGCGTCAGGGATGTCTGCATTTTCCAGTTATCCTCCTCTTTTGCAGTATGGGCACTGATTAGCTTTCTTTTTTGGGGTCCTAGTAATCTCCCTGATTGGGAGGTTCATGTGACCCAGAGTTGATGAAAAGTTCCTTTGTCCCCTGGATTCAAGCTGACTCAGAGGGCAAGAACCAAATATTGGTTTTGTTGGCCCTTTTTATTTTAACCTTAATCTTTAAGCCTTGGTCTTAAACATCCAGCAAGCCAGTCCTACAAGTCTTAATGTATGAATACTGGGCTTTAAATTTAATGTTTAAAACTTTACAGTCATTTTTACCCCTTTTATTTAATTGGGGTCTGTATTAGTACTGGAAGTTAGCATTATATACTGTCTATAGATGATGGCCTAATATCTCATATTAACTTAGGTTATTATAAGGCATTAGCAGATAGCAGTTAAAGTTTGCAAGGAAAATTTAAAATGAAATTAACAAGACTAAAAGCATATTTAGTTTGTATACAATCTTGAACCTTGGCTGGTTATATGTTATATCCCCTGTTTGAGATCACAATAATTTTTACAATAAATATCAATCTTTTGAATATAACTTTAAATGAGCTGAAGCCTGGCCTATTTTGAAGCCATTCTAACATGTAGTAAGGTGGGAGGCAGAACCTTTACTCCGGTAAGGTGGGGTTCTTCACAAATCTTAGGTGAAGCGTTCTAGTTCTGAAGTTGATCTTTGCCTCTTTCTTAGATCCATTTTATAAAGTTTACATAATATTGTTTCCTGAGTCTATATAAATGTTAGTTAACACAATATAACATTATATTTAAAACATGAATCAAAGGCTGAGAGAGCTTTTAAGTTTTTCTTTTGTGTGGAAAAGTGGCAAAATATTTTTGTTTTACATTTTTAACCTTTAAACAGATCAATCTCTCATTGTCTTTTGAAAATACCTTTAAATTTTTTATATCCCCTTGATCACAGAACATTGATTACAGAATATTAAATGATATAAATAAATCTCCAATTAAACTTCTTATTTTTATAAGCCTAAAATTACAATTACAGACTACTTCAGTTTGGAGAACACCAGCTTGATAAAATGCTCTTTTTAAAAAAATATTTATTTTTTAGTTGTAGGTGTACACAATATCTTTATTTCATTTTTATGTGGTGCTGAGGTTTAAACCTAGTGCCTCATATGTGCAAGGTGAGCACTCAACCACTGATCTTTGCCTCTTTCTTAGATACCATTTTATAAATGCTCCCAAATGCTCTTTTAAACCTTTTACTTTAAAGACGTGTATACCTGGAAGATATGAATACATTTAATATGTAAAGAAGATTAATAGCATCATAATTACATTGATGTTTTTTATTAACCTAGTTTAGCTTTTAAAGAAAATTTAGACTTTGTAATGTATAATACTCTAAAATAATAGTTGTTGTTTAATCAGAGTTGTACAAACCCTAATTTTTTCAGACTAGTTGCTCTAGAGAATGAAATATAACAGACACAATGTTAGGAGTAAATTAATGTTTTAAGAAATTCTTGTTATTTTAACAGATTAAACTTTGGTTTATATTAGTACATTAATATTTGATCTTGGGGAAAAACCTGGAGCTTTAACTGATTTGTGTTACTTATAATCAACTTAGTTACACACAAACCTTTTTTTTTTTTTAAATTTGCCTTTTATTTATACAGACCTTTTTATCACTTAATTAGACTCTCTTGTTTATGTAGATGTATTACAACTTTATTTTTACCACATAAAGACTTTCTTACCTAGAAGTGTTTTTTCCCATATTTTATTAAATATATTTTAATACCTAGAACATTTTTTTATTATCAGTTTGTGAAAATACCAATAATATTTAATTATATTACCCTATGGAATTTAAGGAGTTAAGAGTAACAGTATTTTAACTTTGTAAATTAATCAGATGTTTTTAACAAATACATTTATGATTAATCTCAGGTGTGTCAAATCTAATTTACTTATTTTTAAAAACCAAGATATCAGACAAGTGTATTGAACAGCATCAGCCATCTCTTCCTTATTGAAGAAAAATCCTAGAAACAATGGATATTAGACATTTTGTAGACATCAACAATTTATCAGTTGTTTGACCATCTAGAAAAAAAAAATACAAACTGTGAGTTAGTAACTTTAAAGATATCTTGACTTTTATTTGTTTATACCTGTTGGGACTTCTAACTCTTCGTTACCTTTTTCCCAATGATGGCACAAAGCAATTTAAAACCCTTTTATATTTTCTAAACACATGTAGACATGAAAATTAACTGGTATATATATATATATACACACACACACACAAAACAAAGGCCTTGTAGCTTATTTTTTTGAATTAATTAATTTTTAAATTTATACATAACAGTGGAATGCCTTACAATTTTTACCTATATAGAGCTCAGTTTTTCATATCTCTGGTTGTATGCATAGTATACTCACACCAACCTATTAGATTGAGAGCTAACCTTTGTAAATTGGCCTGTGACTTTAGAAGGTTTTAGACACTTTATTCTTTCTTCATGGGCTCCTTCCTGTGCAAAGAAGCTTAAACGTTACATTTTGCTACTGGGCTAGTATGAAGATGAATATGATTTATGACAGAGTGCATTTATTTATTTTTCGTAGGATTTCAAAATAAAACATTTCCGTTGGATTTAGGCATTGTGCCTATTCTGTCCAATGGATATACCAAATCTGAAAAAAACAAAAAAACAAAACTGGCCTCTGAATGAAGCAGAATGTAAAAAAGAACCTCTATAGTTGGATAAAATAGGTCTGATCAGAAAAACACATTAACCTAGGCATGCTGGATCAAAATTATGAGCTCAAAAAATACAGAATTTTAAAAGCCTACCAGGCCTCTGTCCTCTGTGGTCTTGCTCATCAGAGGTGAAAAGAGTTCGAAAAAAGAAATGAGGGCTTGTGGACTCATAGGGGCCCAGAAGTCTGTCTGTCTGTCTGTCTATCTGTGTGTGTGTGTGTGTGTGTCTCTCTCTCTCTCTCTCTCTCTCTCTCTCTCTCTCTCTTTCTTTCTTTCTCTCTATCAAATCTGATTCTAAACTGATTTGTCTGGTCTCTTGGACAGCAGCCACCAAAATTTTTATCCTGGTGTTGTGCAGCTTTATCAGCTGGGCTGTCATGATTGTTGAAAAACCTTTGGGCTGCCTCTAATAGTTGAGAGGTATTCATGACTGCAAATCCTTTAAGGTTTTGGAGTTTTCTGTGAATATCTGGGGTTGACTAAGAGGCAAAAGCCAAATGTAGGCCTGAGAGTTTTTTCCTAGACAAAATGATATGGCCGTTAATTATTTTAGCATGAGAGAGTGAGAAAGAGAGTGACAGAGAAAGACAACCCTGAAATCATTTTTCTCCCTCAGCTGTAGCCAGGGAGAAGTTTTCAGATTGGTCCCCTGCTGAGTCTGTCAGCAGTTGTTCACTTTCCAATGTAAGCTTTAGTGAGCTAGGGCTTTTTAACCATTTTTTTCTCAGTTGGTAATCAGGCCAGGTTTGGATTAGGTTTCCCATGACAAGGCTAACAATTAAAACAATAGGCAAAAATTCATGAACAAACAAGAAACAGATGTGGACCAACAGAGACAGACATGTACAAACAGACCAATATCCTGTCTTCCATCCCCCAGACACCAGACTGTCACCATGGTCTATTTACTGGCTCTCTGGATTTAGGTAAGAGACAGAGCATGGATAAGACACTCTTTCCTCCAATACCCAGATGTCAGACCATGAAGATCACAGTCTGTTTATCGGCCCTCTGGGTCACAGCCCTGGATCTCCTCATACACCCTACGAAACATCAAAAGGAGAGAACAGATGAGGTACCTCCAGACACATGCAGTTGCACATCCTCCCTCATGGGCAGGCTCAAGTCGGTCACTACAGAAAGCCTAGACCCTCAGAAGACCAAGAGATCCCACAACTAGAAAGGAGAGCGCCTCTAAATCCCTGTGTGCCTGGAAGCCATAACCCTGACTAAATGTTGTAGTATGTTTGAAATAAATCACCGAATCAGTCTTGAAGCAGGACATGGGACTTTATTCGTTTGCAGGCCAAGGGACAGTGACCAAGTCGACTTTGCTCCCCTTGACCCCTTGCACAAGGCAGGGTATCTTCTTTATAGCCAAAACCTACAAGCTACCAGTAAGTCAACATCATAGCAGCCTAGGAAGTAGGTCTGATTGATCCAGTTCGGGGTATAGTATACTGCCCAAGAAAAATGGGAACAAAAAAAGAACATCTTAGAAATGCATTTCTTAATAATACATAAAAATTTTTTTAACTGCCATACATTGTTATGTGTGTGCTCAGCAGGAGGTGGCAGAGGCAGTGTTTTCTCATAGGAGAAGCATTTCTTTTATTAAATGGAGTCTTGGGGTAAAATGGATTTTGTCTGGTCAAGGCACATATAATTTGGCCCATAACACCTGTAATCCCAGCAGCTCAGGAAGCTGAGGCAGGAGGATCACAAGTTCAAAGCCAGCCTCAACAACTTAGGCCCTAAGCAACTCAGCAAGACCCTGTTTCTAAATAAAATATAAAGAAGGGCTAGAGATGTGGCTCAGTGGTTAAGTGCCCCTGGGTTCAATCCCTTGTTAAAAAAAGAAAGAGTTCAAGGAGATAGTTTCAGATTCCCCATTGCAACCAAACTAATCTTTTAGATAAAACCAACACTTATTGAGGTTTGGTTTAGTATCAAAAAGAAGAGTATCATTGATTTGAAAAGACTGAAATACTCCTTCCTTTTTCTGTACATATGTGTGTTAGGCTGGATCTTCTTCATGGAAAACTTACCTTAGAATGACATATTGTGTAACAGACTGCAGAATCAGTTGTGAGAATCCAAATGTCTTCTGTTAAACCAGATATTAGAGATTTGCAGAAATGTATAATAATGTCATGCTAATTTGTTCTGGAAAAATACATATTTTCATAATATTATATTAAATGTAATGTTAATTATTTTTAGTGAATTTATAAAATTTTAAATTTCTGAATTTTATTTTGAATACATTAAGATCAATACATAAGGTTACATAAACAAAATGCTCTGGGATCTTTGGACCTAAGACCCAGAAGATTGAAAATAATTGGTAGCCAGGTACGGTGGCGCACGCCTGTAATCTCAGCGCCTCGGGAGGCTGAGGCAGGAGATTGTGAGTTCAAAGCCAGCCTCAGCTACAGTGATGTGCTAAGCAAATCAATGAGACCCTGTCTCTAAATAAAACACAAAATAGGGCTGAGGACATGGCTCAGTGGTCCAGTGCCCTTGAGTTCAATCTCTGGTAACTGCCCCCCACCCAAAAAAGAAAATAATTGGTATGTAATATATCACCTTTGGTGTTGAAACAAGGTGAAAGTGCTTGTGTGTACATTAAGGAACTCAGGAAAGATACACTATAAAAAACAGTGGTAACCTTTCCAGTAGATTGGGAAAATATTTAGAATTTATCAGTGGGGATAGGTAGACTTTACCTTATATCATTTTATATTTTATATTTGTTCCATGTGACTGTTACCTGTTTTTAAAAGCTCTTCTTTGTGGCTTATTGTTAGAAAATTTCAGGGAGGGGAAAAAAAAAAACAGAAATAAAGAAGAAATCCTAGAACCTGCCAGAGAAGGAATAATTCTCTTTTTCTCTTTAGATCTGCTGTGGTACGAAGGTCTAACACCAGTCCCATGGGCTTCCTCCGGTTGGGATCTGGCTCCCCTGCACCAGCAGACACAGCTCAGACAGTTGGACGAAGACTGTCTATTGGGTCTTCTAGGCCTTATTCACCTTCCCCTTTGGGTAAGGAGAGTTTAAAGCAATTGTTTTTTAATCTTCTCTGTAACAAATTTGGTATGAAATATTATTTTTAGGGACATTGATTCATCATGGCAGTGATTCTGAGCTGATTTGAGGCCATCCCTCCTCCACTACCCTATTCCCAGTTCCCCCTTGAGAATCTCTACATAAATCTGTTAGGATTGATGTTGAAAATATAATAATATAAATTAATTTTACATGTCAAAAGCATCCTCATTGGCTTTGGCATCCAAATACAATGTTAGAAACTCTAGATTAAAGTGCATAAAATGCCTATCTTTCTTATTGCTCAGACACATGAGAATTAACATTGCATCTCTGAGTCACATTCACTACACACCTTCCAGCTCTAATAGGAGTATAGTAGCAGCTTTGTTACATATCTCCCCATTTTGCCTAGAAAATGATTTTGGAAACAGAACCTTAAACAAAGCAACAAAAGAAACCCTACCAAGCCGAAAACCAAAGAGACCAAATAGTGAAATGTAAGAGTCAGAATGCTCAAACTCAGAAAATGTGTGAGAACAAAGCCACTGAGGGCAGTATCTGTGAGAAACACCATGAGGTAGTGGGAAGAACAGATGGTACAGAGGAGCCCCATCTATAGTTAAAGCTGCTGAAATCTTAGTAGACAGAGCAGGGTTGTAGGTAGTCCCCCAGGAACCCCAAGATGATGTGTGGGGTGTGTGTGTGTGTGTGTGTGTGTGTGTGTGTGTGTGTGTAATGTTTAAATTGCCTTATCACTTGTTGCAGTGATTTCAGCTGAAAAATCTTTAAACAAAATCTTGGCACTCCAGGGTCTCCAAAGACAAAGATTATCCTTGCATGTCAGTGAAAAGGTCCTTAGTATCTAATCTCTGCTTATTGCTTTATCACCAGGACATTGCTCCTTCTTGTTTTAGATATGCCTCTTGTCTGTTTAAATTCCCTGGTACTGTCCCTGATTCTCCCTCTGTGTCAGTTTGGGTTTTCGGGAAGGTGGATGCAAAGAAGGTATTAGGTATGTAAGAGGCTGAGGGAAGTAGGGAGCCAGGGAGGGTCCTCAGACCAAGATTCAGGTCTGACATCTGGGAAAGGAGGGTAATAAGGGAGACAATAAGGCAAGAAAAGTCTGAGACTATAGCATAGGTCTAAGAAAGTTTTAACCATACTATGGGAATAGCCCTAAGCACTGGTCTGTCAGAGGCATTCTATGACCCACTCTCAACATGCCTGAATCAGTTGTTGACCCCTGGGGGAAGCCTGGCTTCAGACAAATGTGAATCCATAGGGACAGCTGCTGGGCTGTCATCTGTGTCCTGCAGCTCCACAATCCCCAAGCACTTTGTATAAACTCTTACATGTCTATATAGACATTTATTTATTTATTTAGACTTTTTTCCTAATGATTTTGTTTCAAGGATGGATGTATATGGTACTTTTTATCTTAGCTTACCTACTGCCTAGCATATTGGTTATTCAGTAAGTACTGGTTCAACTAAATTTTTGATAATTTTTGCAAATTATGTACCAAGCAATTTTTGCATGCATTGCCTGTTTCCATTCTTAATTAGTTTTTTGAATAATTTATTCTTCTTTTCTCCATGTCTCACTTCATAGTTGGTACCATTCCTGAGCAGTTTAGTCAGTGCTGTTGTGGACATTCTCAGGGCCATGAATCCAGAAGTAGAAACTCTTCAGGTAGGAAAATACATTTGGTATATTAGAAATTTGAATTTTATTATGAATGGACTTATTTTGTATTTCTAGCCTTATCAAAAGGACAGCATTGGTAAGAAATATTTCCAATGCTATCCTGATTTTTAGAATCTTTTTTTTAAATGTTTTTTAGTTGTAGATGGACATAATACCTTTATTTTATTTTTTTATGTGGTGCTGAGGATCGAACCCAGGGCCTCGCACATGCTAGGCGAGCGCTCTACCACTGAGCCACAACCCCAGCCCCTGATTTTTAGAATCTTGAGCGCTTGCCTAGCACAGGGTTCGATCCTCAGCACCACATTAAAAATAAATAAAGTAAAGCCATAAAAACATATATATTAAAAAAATAAAGAAAATAGTCAAAGGAATTAGACAATTAGATAAATTTTGGTCATTGTTACAGATGATAATTTAGAAAGTGAAATTTTATTATGGCATTTGCTGGTAAATAGATGGAACTGGAGACTATCATGCTAAATGAAATAAACTAGATTCAGAAAATTAAAGGGTGAATTTTTTTTTTCTGATATGTGGAAGTTAATCCAAAAAAAGGGGGAAAATTAAAAGATGGGGGGAGGTGGGAATTCCATCAAAACAGAAGATCATGGAGTTTAGGAAGGGGATTGAGAGGGAGGGAGAGGGATGGAATAAGGGAAGGACAGTGGAATGAATCTGACCTAACTTTCCTATGTACGTATATGAATATACCACAGTGAATCTCATGTGAATCCACAAGACACTAATTAAAAAAATAATAATAGCAGAAAGATCAATAGAATAGAGGGAAGGAAGGAGAAGAAGGAAAAGGGAAGCACTGGAGACTGAATTAGAGCAAATTATATTCTGTGTTTAAAATTATGTTAAAATGAATCATTATAGATAACTAAAAAGAACCAATAACCAGGTGCTGTGGCATATGCCTGTGATCCCAGAGGCTCAGGAGGCAGAAGGATTGCGAGTTCAAAGCCAGTCTCAGCAACTTAGCAAGGCACTAAGCAACTCAGTGAGACCCTGTCTCTAAAGAAAATACAAAATAGGGCTGGGGATGTGGCTTAGAGGTTGAGTGCCTCTGAGTTCAATCCCCAGTACCAAAAAAACAAAACAAAACAAACAAAAAAAACAAGAACAGAAATTTAATGTTGCCGTTTGTTGTTTTCATTAACTTTAACTATTTACTACATAATCCCTTTAGACCTTGTATTAATCTGAGTTGTTAGCTCTTGACAAAAATAGCTCATATATTCATCATCAATATATTTCATCTCATGCCCGGCATGTATTTCCGAGATAGAGCACTTGCCTAGTACGTGTGAGGCACTGGGTTTGATCCTCAGCATCACATAAAAATAAATAAATAAAACTATTGTGTCCCATCTACAACTAAAAATACTTTAAAAAGAATAAGACATTCATCAGAATTCTCATTTTAAAACTTGCCCTCTTGTTTCCTAAGTTTTTGCTGTATACTTCACTATTGGTTAACCTTTTCATTCGTTTTCTTGGTAGGTTCTCCAGTGCCACAGGCTCAGTCACCACAGTCTCTCTTATTGGGTGCTAGACTGCAGAGCGCCCCTACCCTTACTGACATCTATCAGAACAAACAGAAGCTAAGAAAACAGCACTCTGACCCTGTGTGCCCATCCCATACTGGGGCTGGATACAACTACTCACCTCAGCCCAGTCGGCCTGGCAGCCTTGGAACATCTCCCACCAAGCATATGGGATCTTCTCCACGGAGTTCTGATTGGTTCTTTAAAACTCCTTTACCAACAATCATTGGTTCTCCTACTAAGGTGTGTTCCTTAAATCTTTTTGTAGATCATGAACTGCTTTAGTACTTTATGGAAAGAATATAAGATAACCATAATTTTAATGAGCACTTACTTACTATGCACCAGACACCGTGTAAATATTTGTTGAATGCTTTATGTGCATGATCTCATTAGTCTTCAGAAAAGGAAATTGAGATTTAGAGAGCTTAAAGAACTGTCCAAGATCACACAGGCTGTAAATGGAAGAGCCAATGTTTGAATCCAGTCTGACTAACTTAAAAGCCTGCCAAAATTTATACATCATATTAACTAGTTTACATATGTTTGTTTAGACCACAGCTCCTTTCAAAATCCCTAAAACACAAGCATCTTCCAACCTGTTAGCCTTGGTTACTCGTCATGGGCCTGCTGAAGGGCAGTCCAAAGATGGGAATGACCCACGGGAATGTTCCCATTGCCTTTTGGTACAAGGAAGTGAGAGGCATCGATTTGAACAACAGAACAAAGCAGTGTTTGGCAGGTAAGATATTGTTTCTTCTCTAATCTTAAAAATGAAAACTGAAATAGCAAAATAAGTACATTTTTGTTATAAAAGCAACCAGACTACATTAGTAGCCAGCATAAGCTATATGATTGTTAATGCACATGGTGTACTTCAGAAGGTCCGAAAACTTACTATAACTGTGTGAATACAGAGCTTTTCCCTGAATTTGAACATTTTATTTCTGTCTTTTATTTTATTTATTTATTTTTTACTTATAGTTGGACACAATACCTTTGCTTCATTCATCTATTTTTATGTGGTGTTGAGGATTGAACCTAGGGCCTCGCATGCACTAGGCGAGCGCTTTGCCGCTGAGCCACAACCCCGGCCCCTGTCTTTTTTGTTATGGAAGTTTATCTTTACCTTGAATTGTTTGGCATCGATTTTTTTGTGTCCTTGCTTTATAATGTCCTATTAACCCTTCTATTTTTAAAAAGTGAATTTCCCATTAATAGCATCACTGTTCTTTTTAGATCTGTCAGTACTGGGAAGTTATCAGATCAACAAGTAAAGGCATCTTTAGGTGGACACCAGGGCAGCACTGATAGTTTAAATACAGAACGGCCTATGGATATAGGTAAGAAAAATCTAGTTTCTTTTTAGGTAGGTAATTTGTAAGTATATGCATTAGTTTCTTATTACTCTTGTGATAAATCATCACAAACTGGTGGCTTAAAACAACTCAGATGTATAATCTTAAAGTATTGGCAGTCATATCTCATATCTATGATGACAGAGGCTTATTTGGTATCTTGATGATCAGCAGCCTTTGAATTGGAAGAAATTCCTTCCAAAAATGTTTTTTATTAGTAAGATTTTATAGGCCAAAGTTAGCCTAAAAACACATGTACTCCTGAGCATTTCTTTGACAGCAACTTGATCCTATAAAGGTCTGATTACTGAGATCTCTAAACCTTTCATAGTTGTTTTATTGACTGTTACATCCATAGACACTCACATCTAGATTTTGTGAACTATTTATCACAAACAAAAACAAAAACAAAATGGATGTTCCAGACCCTAACCTAGACTTGCTTAATCAAATTTTCTGCGGATGGATTCTGGGAATCCCTAGGTAATTATTATGTATATTAAAATTTGGAGTCTATTGTAACTTCTTTGTTCTTATTTTCTCTGATTTTTAAATTGACTCACTTCTGAATATCTAAAGGACAAAGTACCTGGGCCAACAAAATATCTGATTGAATGTGGTTTCTAATCCAAAGGGATATTTCACAGTGCTCTCTTCTTGTCTGCAAGGTTTTTGAAGAGAAGGCCGGTGTAATTCTTATGATGGTTGTTTGCATGGTGTCATTTCCCATTTTTTTTTTTTTTACTTTCAGCCTTGCTGTATCGTTGACACTAAAGTATGTCCTCTGTAAACACAGAGTTGGGTCTCCTTAATCTGATAATCTCCACCTATTGTTTAGATTATTTAATTTGTTTACATGTTAGTATCATCGACACAGTTGTTTTTACCTATACATTTTACTTTTTGGTTTCTTTTCTCAGTTTTTGGTACTGGGGCTTGAGCACAGGGGTGCTTAACCACTGAGTCACATCCTCAGCTCCTTTTAATTTTTTATCTTATGACCAGGTCTTGCTAAATTGTTTAGGGCTTCACTAAGTTGCTGATCTTTGTGATCTTCCTACCTCAGCCTCCCAAGTTGCTGGGATTATAGGTGTACATCACCACGCCTGGCTTGTTTTCTTTTTCTTTCTTTTTTTTTTTTCCTTTTGCATTAAGTGAATATTTCCTAGTTTCATATTTTGGTCCCCTTAATGATGCTTGTCACTTCTATCTTCCTTTCTTCCTTCCTTTTAGGATTGAATCCAGGGATGCTTTACTACTAAGCTCCATCCCCAGCCCTTTATTTAAAATGACAGAGTGGCCAGGCATGGTGATGCATGCCTGTAATCCCAGCAGCCCGGGAGGCTGAGGCGGGCAGATCTCAAGTTGAAAGCCAACCTCAGCAAGTGAGGCACCAAGCAACTCATTGAGACCCTATCTCTAAATAAAATCCGAAATAGGTCTGGGGATGTGGCTCAGTGGTCGAATGCTCCTGAGTTCAATCCCTGTACCCCCCCGCCAAAAAAAAAAAATTGTAGATGGACATAGTATCTTTATTTATTTTTTGTGGTGATGAGGATTGAACCCAGTGCCTCCTCACACATGCTTTGTAAGTGCTCTCCACTGAGTCCCATCCCCAACCCTTTTTATTTTTTATTTTGAGTCAAGATCTTGCTAAATTGCTGAGGCTGGACTTGAATTTGCTGTCCTCCTGCCTCAGCTTCCTGAGACACTGGGATTACAGGCATGTGCCACTGTGCCTGATTAGTTCTTTTCTTCCTAGTTGCTTTTGGGCTTATAATAATCATGGTAAGTTATCACAGTTGACTTAAGATTTATACTAATTGGATTCCAGTGAAACAGAAACATTACTCCTAAATAATTCTTCCCTCTTTAAGTACTATATTTTTGCTTTCTTTTTTTAGTGCTATTGTTATTATTATATAGAAACTCAGTGATACATTATTATATTATTACTTTGTATGTTATGTCTTTTAAAGAAGCTGCGGTAGGAAAAGAAAACATGGTTTTCTTTATAGTTATCTTACCTTCTTATTTACCATTTCTTGTTCTCTCCATTTGCTTTTACGGATTTGAGTTGTCATCTGGTGTCACTTTTTTACTGCAAGAAAGCTCTGCTCCCATCTGCCTCCTATATTCCATTTCTATTTAGGTCCAACAATGCAATTAGATAGATAGATAGATAGATAGATAGATAGATAGATAGATAGATGATATGTTGTTTTATACAGTTGCTTTTTAAATCATACAGTTGCTTTTTAAATAGTAAGAGAATAAAGGAGAAAATGATGCAGTTATAATGTTTTATAATTATATATTTACCTTTATCTGTGTTCTTTTGTTTCTCTTCACTCAGATAAAATTACTTTCTGGGGTCATTTACTTTAGGCTTGAAGAACTTTCCTTGGTTTTTCTTGTTAGAATAACAGGTCTGCTAGCAATAAATTCTCTCAGCTTTTGTTTAGACATTTTGGGATATCTTTTTGGTTTCACTTTTGAAAGAGTTTTGATTCATAAAAGATTCCCAGTCAGTCATGGTAATGCATATCTGTAATTCCAGCAACTCAGGAGGATCTCAAGTTTGAGGCTAGATTCTGCAATTTAGTAAGAGCCCTGTGTTTAATCCCCACTACTGGAGGAAAAGAAGATTCATGGTTGATAGCTTTTTGTTTCAGTAGTTTAAATATGCCATCCCACTGCCTTCTGGCTTCCACAGTTTCTGCTCATAAGTTATCTGTTACTCTTATTTGATTTCTTTTTTGACAAATTATTTTTTTCTTTCTATTCTCAAGGTTTGTGTCTTTCACTGGTTACTGTGATGATTTTGGGTATTTGCCTTTATTCTCCTTGGAAATTCTTGAACTTTTTTGATATGTAGATTAGTGTTTTTATCAAATTTTTAAAGTATTTAGCCATTCTTTATTTGGATATTTTTTTTCTATTCCTGTTTCTTCTTAAATTCTCATTATTTTTATATTGGTATACTCAATTGTGTCTCATGTTTCTCCAAGGTTCTGTTCACTGTACAGTTGGCCCTTGATCAACATAGTTTTGAACTATCTGGGTCCATTTATACACATATACACAAATTTTTTTTTTTTAGATTTACAACAGTTTGATAAAAACTTAAAAGACAAATCATGTAGCCTAAAAATATTGAAAAAATTAAATCAGGTGTAGCATGAATGCATAAAATACATGTATATAAAAGTCTATTTTATCATTTATCACCATAAAATATACACAATCTATTTTGAAAAGTTAAAACTGATCAAAGATACTGAAAAAATGTACAAGGCTGCCTTTACTATTGAGAGAAATATAAACAAACATAAAAATGCAGTATTAAATCATAAAAAGCATAAAGTTAACTATAGCATATACGGTACTACTTTAATAATTTCATAGCTACTTGATACTATTGCAGTGAGTTTAACTATTATGAATATCTGCTTAAATTACTGTGTTGCTGTAATCATCTTCACCTGAGCAGTTTGTCTCTCCAGTGAATTGCATATTGCAGTGCCAAGAACATACAGTGAAGAAAGGATAGCCTGTTCAATAAATGGTATTTGGAAAACTAGATATACAAGCTAGGAGCAGTGGCACACACCTGTGATCCCCGAGATTTGGAAGGCAGAAGCAGGACGATTGTAAGTTCAAGGACTGCTTCAACTACTTAGTGAGACCCTATTCAAAATAACAAATAAAAAAGATTAAGGATATGGCTAGATTCAAAAATCTAGTACCAACAGAAGAAAAAAAAAAAGAAAAAAAATATATGTGCAGAAGAATGAAACTAGACTCTTACCTCTCACCATATACAACATATCAACTCATGTCAGTTGTGTTGGATCACAAGATTGAGGCCAATCTAGGCAATTTAGAGAGACTGTCTCAAAATAATTAAAAGGCTAGGAGTGTGTAGCTCAGTGCTAAAGCATTTGCCTTGCATGCATAAGGCCCTGTGTGGCATCCCTAGTAGCACACACAGCACACAAGATCAACTCAAAATGGATCAAGGACCTAAACAAGTAAGAACTAAAACTAGCATAAGAAAATAGACAATTTAAAACATTGTTATAGGCAATTTTTTTGGGGGGGGGGGGATAAGAACCTAAAAATAGCGATGGGGTTGTGGCTCAGTGGTAGAGCACTCGCCTAGCATGTGTGAGACCCTGGGTTCCATCCTTAGCACCACATAAAAATTAATAAAATAAAGGTATTGTGTCTAACTACAAGAAAAAAAATACATTTTTTTTTTTTTTAAAAAAAGAACCCCCAAAACACAGGCATCAAGAGCAATGAGATTACTATCAAATTAAGAAACCCTTCACAGCAAAGGAAACAACAGTAATACCTAGTTCTCTACAGAATGGGAGAAAATATTTGCAAACTATTCGTCTGGCAAGGAGTTACTACTCAGAATAATATGAACTCAAACAATTCAATAGCAAAAGACCTTAAATAATCCAATTTTTTAAATAGGGCAAATTTTTGAATAAAAAATTCTCAAAAGAGAGGTAAACTGCTCAAAATCACTAATCATAAAGGAAAGGCAAACCAAAACTACAGTGAGGTAACATCTCGCCCAGATAGAATAACTGTTATCAATAAGACAAGTAGTAACAAATGCTGCTGGACTCAGTGGCCCATGTCTCTGATCCAGTGACTGCAGTGACCGAGGCAGGAGGATTGCAAGTTTGAGGACAGCCTGGGTAACTTAGCAAGATCTTGTCTCAGAATGAAAACAATTATTAAAAAAAGGATTTGAGCCAGGCACAGTGGTGCATACCTGTAATCCCAGCAGTTTAGGAGGCTGAAGTAGGAGGATCATGAATTCAAAGCCAGCCTCAGCAACTTAGCGGGGCCCTAAATAACTCAGTGAGACCCAGTCTCTAAATTAAAAATATATATATGTGTGTGTGTGTGTGTGTGTGTGTGTGTGTATGGCTGGGGATGTTGCTCAGTGGTTGAGTGCCTTGGGTTTAATCCCTGGTACCAAAAAAAAATTATTAATGAAGAATTAAAAAAAAAGAAAAGGACTTGGGATATAATTTTTAGTGGTGAAGTTCCCCTGGTCCAATCCTTAGTAACCTCACCCTCCACAAAAATAAATAAATATATAAAAAATAACAAATGCTGTCAAAGATGTAGAGAAAGGAGAATTCTCATACACTATTGGTGGGAATGTAAATTAGTACATCCATTGTGGAAAACAGGATGGAGTTTCCTTAAAACTGGAAAACTACCATATGACATAGCAATCTCACTACTGGCTAAATATCCAAAGGAAATGAAATAAGTATGCCAAAGAGACATATGTACTTGCATGTTTATTACAGCACTTCTCCCAGTACTAAAGATGCAGAATCAGCATAGGTTTCCATTGATTGTTGAATGAATAAAGAAAATATTTCAGTGTTATTCAACAGTAAAAGGGATGAAATCCCTACTTTTTTGGCAACCCAAGTAAACATTATGTTAAGTAAAATAAGCTAGGGACAGAAATACCGCATGTTCTCAAAGCTGATCACATAGAAATAGAGAATAGCATAGATATCACTAGAGAATAGAGAGAGTAGTGGGAAGGAAGATAGAGGGCAGATAATGGATACCAAAATACAGTTTGGTGCAGGGAGAGTAGTTCTCATGTTCTTTGGCATAGTAGGGTAATTGTAGTCTACAACAATTAATTATACATTTCAGAATAACCAGAGAAGAATTTGAAGGTTCTCAACACACAGAAAAGATAATATTTGAGGAGATAGAAATGCTAATTAATTAGCCTAATTTGATCATAACACATTGTATACATGTATAGAATTATAATACTGTACCCCATTCAATAAGTTCAAATATTATGTCAAGTAAAAAATAAAAATTAAATGTAAAAAGTAATCTCTTGGGCTGGGGATGTGGCTCGCCTGGCATGCGCGGGGCACTGGGTTTGATCCTCAGCACCACATAAAAATAAAATAAAGATGTTGTGTCCACCGAAAACTAAAAAATATATATTAAAAAATTCTCTCTCTCTCAAAAAAAAAAAAAGCAACGAAGTAATCTCTTGTCATTCCTACATATTATTCATCATATATAATACATGTACAAAATATTTGTTAGTTGACTGTTAATATTATTAGTAAAACTTGCAGTCAATAGCAGGTTATTACTAGTTAAGTTTGGGAGGAGTCAGGAGTTACACTCAGATTTTCAGCTGTGTGAGAGTTGGTGCTCTGCTGCCCCACAAACTCCATATTGTTCAGAGGTCAACTATACTATGTTCTCTTTCTCTGTTTTTCAGATTACCTAGTTCTCATTGATCTGCCTTTAAATTCAGAGATTCTTTATTCTGCCAGTTGAAATCTGCTTCTGAGCCCTTTAGTGAATTTCATTTTATGTTATTATATAGTAGTCTCCCCTTATCTGCAGCTGGGGGTACATTCTAAGACCTTTAGTGGATTCCTGAAGCTTCAGGTAGTACCAAACCCCATGTGTCCCATTTTCCTATGTATACATACCCAAGATTAATTTATAAAGTAGGCACAGTAAGAGATTAACCATAACAGTAATAAAACAGAACAACTATAACAAATAAAAGTTATGTGAAAATGTGAAACATGGTTATCTCTTTCGCTATCTTAGTGTTTTTTTTGTTTTTTTTTTTGGCAGGGGCTCGGGGTTTGGTGTATATTCATTCTTCTTGAAAGAAGAACTTCATGGCTTCTCTTTGGCTAGCATGACTACTCTTTCACTTTTGGGTCACTTTTAAATAAAATGAGAGTTGAACACAAGTACTGTGATACTGCACCAGTGAATTTGATAACCGTTAATTGACTAATGGGTGGGTAGTATATCACTCTGGATATGCTGGATAAAAGGATGTTTCACATCTTAGACTGGACATCATGAGATCTCATCACACTTCCCAGAATGGAGAGCAGTTTGAAACTTATGAACTGTTTATTCTCCATTTTTGGACAATTGACTGATAATAAATTACAGAAAGCAAAACTGTGGATAAGGGAAGATGGCTGTATTTTTAAATTCCAGACTTTCTACTTCAAAAATAATTTCTATTTTTTCTGAATGATGAGACATTATCATCATACATACGTTTACTTTCTATTTTATTTTTATTTTTTTGTGGTACTAGGGATTGAACCCAGGAGCACTCTATCACTGAGCTACACACCCAGCCCTTAAAATTTATTTTTTTGTTTGAGACAGGGTCTCACAAAGCTGCCAAAGCTCTTAGCCTCCTGAGTAGCTAGGAATATAGGCATGTGCCTCCATGTCTGGCTGCTTTACTTTTTAAACCTTGATTTCCTTTCAATATTTGAACATGTTTAAAATAGTTACTGTGAAGTCTTTGATTAGTTTGACATTTTAGACTTCAGGTAGTTTCTTTTTTTTCTGTGTAGGATTATACTTTATTAATAACTTTAGAAAAATACCTTTATTTATTTTTATGTGGGCTGGGGATTGAACCCAGGGCCTTGCACAAGCTAGGTGAGCACCCTACCACTGAGCCACAGCCCAGCCCCTAATAACTTGTTTGTATCATAATTTTTGTTGAAAACTGAACATTTTATGTAATATTTTGTAGTAATTCTAAATGTGGCTCTCTTCCACCCCAGCTTAGGTTTTTCCTTTCTTATTTGTTTAGTCATGATGGACTATTTCAGTGAAGTCTGTTTGCCTTGCATTATGCAGCCTGATGTCAATCCTTAAAGGGTACAACCTTGGCTAAGTAGACAGTAATTTCAGGTTTTGTTTTGCAGTGTTAGGATTTGAATCCAGGAACTTAAACACATGTTAGACACAGTAGGTGGTCTACCACTTAGCTACCTGGCCTTTCTTCACAGTTCTAGCAGGATTCTTTTTGTTCTGTGATCTCTCACCTCTCATGGTATCACACTCAACTGTTTGCCTCCACTAATTACCAGTTGATTGCTTAATTGTTTTTAACAGTGCCCTGGGAGATAAATTGTTTCACAGGTCTAGTTAAATTCTAGCCAATTTGTAAGAATAGTCTTTGAGGATAGTATTTGAACCTTGTATGTACCGCAGGAGGGTTCTTGGCTATCTTTCCCTGGTCTGATAAACTTCCAGCTGGTCTGTTATTTAGTTGTTGCTCTCATGGAGTTACCAGCTTCCTTTTACTTGCTCATCACCCAAATCTTCATCCTTTTTGATAGCACCCTTAGGTGAATCTCTTATTTCAAACAAAGTCAGGTGCCCTGGAGAGAGCTTCAGAATTCTCTGTTCCCTGCCTCCCCAGCATTGGGGAATACCTCTCTACCACTGCTCTGGAGCTAGGAATAACAGTTGCTCATTTGTCTTGGAGGGACACCCCAGCTTTGTAAGCCTGGTGCTAGACAGAGATGGAAGCCTCTGGTCTTCTTGATTTGCCTCTGCTAGATAAATAAGCAGAAGTGCGTGTTTAAGGGCCCTAGTCCACTGGCCTGGGCCAGAACTTGCACCCTGTGAGTAGAGGCCAGACACAATTATTGCTGAGATGTGCTTGTGCTTCGCTTCTTTTCTTTTGCATCTTATTGGGGATTGAATCCAGGGGCACATTTGCTACCTACCTATTTTTTGAGACAAGATTTTACAAAGTTGCTGAGGGTCTCGTTAAATTGCTGAGATTGGTCTTGAATTTGTTATCCTCCTGCTTCAGCCTCCTAAGTTACTGGGGTTACAGGCATGTGTCATTGTGCTTGGATGTGTAGACATGAATTTTCTTGAATAAATGTCTCTTCCTATATGTCTTCAAGGACAATTTCTAGACACTTTAAGTTGTTATTTTGGGCAGTGCTATGGATTTGAAGCAGGGTCTCTCTCATGCTGGCTAAGGACTCTACCACTGAACTATACCCCTAGCCTTAAGTGGTTGTTCTTAAAAACATTTCATCAGTATAGTTGTTTCACTGAGGAACTGGTTGTGGAGCTCTTCACACTGAGAATATGGAATCATTTTTTTTTTCTTAGTGTTTTTTGCCAAAAGTCACCAAGTCACCAGGAGTTAGAGTAGTTTTGGAAAACAGCTTGTCTGAGTGTGACCATATTATGTCTTATTCTCTTTTACATATAAATTTGAATTTTACAGAGCTTACTAGTTCCATGTGAGTGTGCATTATAGTTTTAAGTCCAGGTTAATAGATGTGAAACTAAGTTTTTCTTAAAGAATATTTAGGCGTAAAATGCATCTTTGATAATTTGTATTCTCTTTTTTTTTTTTGGCACATGAACTTTGTTATATCATTTGAAATTACAAACTTCTGTTTTCTAACCATGAAGTTTCTGTTTTGTAAAACAAAAACTATTGGAAAACTTTGAGACCTTCAGAAAAAAATTGTGCCACTGGGTCTTAAAATCTACCCATGAACATCCCTTAAATAAATTCTTGGAACATTAAATAAAGAGAAGGTACATCTTTTGTAACAGTAGGTGGTCTTTAATTTCTGCTTATTGTTTCCTTGCTCCCTATGACATTTTTATGAGTTTCCTCCCACTTTTTTCATATATTTTTATTTGTTCTTTTTAGTTATATATATAACAGTAGAATGTATTTTGACATACATATATGGAGTATAATTTTCCATTCTTGTGATTGTACATGATGTGGAATTATACTGGTTGTGTATTCATATATGAACAAGAAAGTTATGTCTGATTCATTCTACTGTCTTTCCTATTCCCATCCCCCTCCTTTCCCCCAACTCCTCCCTGTCCAATCTGGTAAACTCCTCTTCCCCCCCACCCCTATTGTGAGTCAGCATCTGCATATCAGAACATTTGGCTTTTGCGTTTTGGGGATGAGCTTATTGCACTTGGCATGATAGTTTCTAGTTGTATCCATTTACTGACAAATGCCATAATTCCATTCTTCTTTATGGCTGAGTAATATTCCATTGTTTTTATGTACTGCATTTTCTTTATCCATTCATCTGTTGAAAGGCTTAGGTAGGTTCCATAATTTAACTATTGTGAATTGAGCTTTATGAGCTCTTTCTACCTCTGTTGATATGTGCTCTTATTTTGTTGTGTACTGTAGATAAGATGGGCACTGAGGAAATCTTGTTCTGTATTTTGTTCAGTGCTTTTTATGATTAAATTTATCCTGCCTCCATTCTGTGTTCCCAGAAATGTAATGGTTGAATGTAAAAATCAATAATTTTATTGATTCTGCCTGTTTGATAGATGAAGGGGTTTTCACCAACTCTTCATGTAGCCCAAACTTTGTCCCTCAGTCCCTTTGACATCTGTCCTACTTGTTTTCAAATCCTGACAGATGTTAGGTTTTTGTTCTATACTTGTCTCAACTTTTTGTGTTTTTCTGAAGCTGTATTACAATAGATATTTCTGATCACCATTTCACTTTGACTTCACGTTTCTATTCCCAGTTCTCAGTTTCTGCTTTTTTCAAATTATCTTCAACAGGTGTGACTTGGCAGTTCATGTATTTTAGAAGTATTCAGAAGTAACCATGAAGGACTGGAGATGATCCAGGCAAGGTGGCATACAATTGTAATACCAGTGACTATGGAGGCTGAGGCTGGAGGATTGTAAAGTTCAAGGCCAGCCTCAGCAATTTAGTGAGACCCTGTCTCAAAATAAACAATAAAAAGGGCTGGGGATGTAGCTCAGTGGTGAAGTGTTTTTCTAGTGTGTTCAAGGTCCTAGGTTTAATCTCCAGCACTACAACAAAACAAAAGTAACTAAATATTAGACTTTGGTATGAAGAAGATTCACATCTGAGATTATAATATTTTAATGGAAGTGTGGCATCATATTTTCTGATTTTGAGTAATAAATGCTTTTGCTAAGGAAAACTAATATAACAGTTAAAGTCTCCCTGTAATTCCACCTGCAGATAGTAAATACACTGTCAAGGTAACCTGACATTTTGTAAACTCTTTATTGTAGCTCCTGCAGGAGCCTGTGGTGTTGTACTGGCACCACCCGCAGGAACCGCTACAAATTCTAGGGCTGTCCTCTTCACTGTGGGGTCTCCTCCACACAGCGCCACAGGCCCCACTTGTACCCATATGGTCCTACGAACAAGAACCACCTCAGGTGAGAAATGTTTGTCCTATTCAATCTGTGGCAAGTATTTGGAGTGTGGTATTCTGAGGGTAATGTAGTGTTACAACTTAAACAAGTCACTGAATTTCTTTGGTCTTCAGTTTCTTTGCCAGTGAACAAGGGTTATAAGTACTAAATGAGGCAGCATTTTGGATGGGGGGACTTCGTAAAGTAAAAGTGCTACATTATATATATATAAATCTAGAAATATCCATTATGCTTGTATGTTCATATGTAATATATATAATATAAAATATAAATAATTGATCCATGAAGAAGCAGCTGTCTAACCATAGTGATTCTCAACTTATATTTTGAAATCTTATTTTAGTATATTGTTTATTTAGTTTTCTAGAAGCTTAAGTTTTATTTTTGAACTTTGGGTTCCACTGTTTCTTTTCTATTTGAAAAACCTTAATATTATATTTTCAAAATAATGTTGCTACACTCATCCATAGCAACCATGTTCATAGGAAGTGACACATTATGTTTAGATAGGCTAATATATTTTTATTATTATCCATATTCTATAAGTAGTTTATTAATAGAGAAATTAAGAAAGTATTTAGATTGGACTCAAAGTATATAATACCATCATATATATTGTGCTTTGTGTTATTTAAGTTCTCTTATTCTAAATAAGTTGCTAATCAGGATATTAGTATCAACAAAAAAAGATAGGTAGAATTAAAATCTTAGTTTTATAAATATTTATAATTTTATACGATAAGTAAGAAAATGCCATTTTAAAACATTAACATTTTATATCTGTTAATTGTAGTGACATTTTTAAAAACTTAATACCCAGTCTTGTCAAGCTTTAGTGGGATATATGTGCTTACAGCTGCTATAGAAAATAATGTGGCAATTCTTAGGAAAAGCTGTAAAAATGTTTATAATATTCATATGTGGTAATTCCTTTCTTGTTTATAATACCACTATTGAGTATTTATCACATAGAAGTCATTTGAAAGAAGGAAAAACTTGGTTAATTTCATTGCAGTGATATTTGTAACATGAAAAAAAAATCAAATAGTATAAATGACTCCAGATAAACTTCACATATATAAAGATTATAAATTACTATATATCTATTGAATCTTATAATTATGAAACTGATGGAGCAACCAGGAAAAATGTTTATGGTACAAATTTTTTAGAGTAGAATATAAGAAAACTAGCTCTGATATCTATAAAATATACACATAGACAAGGATTGTAAGTGAACATGGAAAACTAAAAACTATTCATATGGTAAAGTTGGGTGGGGATAAGGGACTTTTGTTTGAACTTTATTACTCAGTAGGTTTTGTTCAGTAAATAAGAGGAGCAGTGGGTGTAAAAGCCCCTCTGTGACCTAACTCAGGATGCTGTGCTGTGTTTTATGTTTCCTTGCAGTGGGGTCCAGCAGCTCAGGAGGCTCTCTGTGCTCTGCAAGTGGCCGTGTGTGCGTGGGCTCCCCACCTGGCCCGGGCTTGGGCTCTTCCCCACCGGGAGCAGAGGTAGCTCCCAGCCTGAGATATGTGCCTTATGGTGCTTCACCCCCCAGCCTAGAGGGGCTTATCACTTTTGAAGCCCCCGAACTGCCAGAGGAGACACTGATGGAGGTAGAGAAAAGACTACAGTGGTGTGTTAATATAATGTTGATATGATGTGAGTGTTCTAGTGATGACAAAAGGATAAAATAAATTGAGCAGTTCTGAAATTATGCTCCTCCCCCCTGCCCCCATACTGGGAACATGAACCCAGGGGCATTCTATTGTTGAGCTACATCCCCAGCTCTTTTTTAAATTTTTTATTTTGAGACAGGGTCTTGTTAAGTTTCTGAGGCTGCCCTTGAACTTCCTGCCTTAGCCTCCCAAGCTGCTGAGTTTACAGACATCCAGAGGCACTCAATCACTGAGCCATGTCCCTAGCCTTTTTTTATATTTTATTTAGAGACAGGGCCTCACTAAGTTGCTGAGGCTGCTTTGAACTCATAATCCTCCTGCCTCAGCCTCCCAAGCTGTTGGGATTACAGGAGTGCACCACCATGTCTGGCTTCTTTCTTTTCTATTTGAAAAACATTAATATTATATTTTCAAAATAATGTTGCTACACTCATCCATAGCAACCATGTTCATAGGAAGTGACACATTATGTGTTCTCAATTTTTTATCCAAAGTTTATTTACTATTTATAATATTTTAAAGCATAATCTGTGTCCTAAAAAGTAAGCTTTTATTCTCAAAGTTTTCTTTGATAAAAATAAATAGGCATAATTGATTTATTATTTTAAATTTTAAAAATAAAACATCATTTATTTATTTGGCACTGGGGATTGAACCCAGGGGCACTTAACCCCTGAGCCACATTCCCAGCCCTTGTTTGTATTTTTTTAAGTTTAGAGACAGGGTCTCACTGAGTTGCTTAGGACATTGATAAGTTGTAGAGGCTGGCTTTGAACTCTCCGTCCTCCTGCCACAGCCTCCTGAGTCTGGGATTACAGGCGCCCAGCTAATTTAAAATTTTTAACAATAATAGTAAACCAGTAATGACATATTTTGTTCATTAATAAAGTAATATACCTACCAAATGGACTGGATGCTCATATTTATAGATTAGTACCTTTTCTCTGTGGGTCCACTTCTCCAGAAAAGAAACATATTGTATATAACTTGAAATATGTGAACATAAATCCAGAACCAGAGTATGTTTTATGATTTCAGAGCTGTGTATGCTTAGTTCCTCAATCCTGACTCAAGGAAAACACTCTGTAGGATGATGTGTCTGTCCTCAGTCCCTGAATGCCTGAGGTCTTAACTTAACCTGAGGTTTAAATTAAAATGATCAACTTTCTGGGCCAACTAAAGAGCAAATTTTTTCTCCATTTAGGATCTCTAATATTTCTATTTTGTATGAATAAGAATTAACTTTTCACATAAAAATTACAAAATATTGCATGCAAATTTTTAGTAGAGATTTTGTGGTAGTAATTTTGAAGATGTATCTAGTCCAATCTAAAGTTGGAAAAAATAAACCTGAGTATTTTTTTTAGTCTACATCTAATTAGACATAAATTACATTCCAGTACATGTTTGAACATGTTGGAGCATATAGTTGACAATATGTTGTCACAGAGCAGAGAGACTCAAAAATTGAATGGTTTATTCTCCTGTATCTAAGAAAACTATTATCTTCTTTTAGTCATAAAAGGAGAATAAGTTATTCAATTAACTTTTAGGCCATGCTTGAGATTTCAAAATACATTTACAACTAAACAAAAATCTCAAAGCAAAAATTGAGTACGTATTTTAAAATTACAGCATCCCTCAGATTGCTGTTCTTTCTTCCTATGCTCCTCTCTTTAACTAACTGAAAAGAACACAGAAAATTAGAGCTTTGGTATTAGGAATCTACTATTGACTGAAAAATCAATAGAAACTAAAATAACAATAACAACTCACTGAACTATGAAGAATTGTGATTTAAGAGCTAGGCATACTAGCACATACCTGTAATGCCAACTACTTAGGAGGATTCCTTGAGCCCAGGAGATAAGAGACGACCTGGGCAACATAGCAGGGATCCCATCTCAAAAAATTTTAAAAAGTGATTTTAGTGTGCAGAGTATCCTTGCATTTAATTTTTTTTTTTTTTTAATTCTTTTGTTTTAATTCTGGTAAAAGCACAGTGTCTTGCTCTTTTTGGAGCTAACTTATGTGAGTGCTCTAAAACATACATAAACACTTGCACAAACCCACATTGGTTTCATTTTTGTTTTCTTACCAGCTTTTTGAAATTTAAAAATGTCAATTTCCTTTGATCATTCTGACATTCATAAGTATGGAAAAACACTATGTATAGAAAAAATACAGTCAAACTTTTTTTTTTCCTGTACTGGGGATTGAACTCAGGGCCTAAGCAAGCGCTCTACCAGTGAATTGCATAACTTTATCTCCAGTCCTTTTGTTTGTTTGTTTCTGAGTTATCCAAGCTGGCCTCAAACTTGTCTTCTTGCTTCAGCCTCTCAAGTAGATGGAATTGCAGGTGTGTGCCCCCATACCCAGCTATATACAGAAATTCTTTATCTAGAGTGTTCTAAGACAGTGTCTTTGCTGCAGCGAGAACACACAGATACCTTACGCCATCTGAATGTGATGCTGATGTTCACGGAGTGTGTGCTGGACCTAACAGCTGTGAGGGGGGGGAACCCTGAGCTGTGCACATCTGCTGTGTCCTTGTACCAGATTCAAGAGAGTGTGGTTGTGGACCAGATCAGCCAGTTGAGCAAAGACTGGGGGTACGTGCCACCGCCTGTCATTTCATTGCTATATTCATGCTTTCTGTAACTTTGTGCCTGAGCTGCTGGCATTGTCAGCTACTGAAGGTCAAATATTATTAAAATCTTCAAAGGAATCTCTAAGTTACTTTATTGTGTAAGATGTCACTGTATGAGCTAAGAGAATTTTATAATTTAAGCCTTGCCTTTATTGGGAGATGGTGTGGATTTTTATCTGAGCATTTCTATTGTAGTCAAAGTTCACACATCTGTCTTCATGTCAAATCTTCTCCCTTCAGGGGTTATATTTGCGTTAAAAAACCTAGAAGGAGGATATGCTTATAGAAAGGATATTTGAATGGTGGCCTGATATTGGAGCCCCAAGTCTGGTGGGTTGGTTCTCAAGGTAACTCTCTATTCCTGTCTTCTGGTACAGGCGGGTAGAACAGCTGGTGTTATACATGAAAGCAGCACAGCTGCTTGCAGCTTCCCTGCATCTTGCCAAAGCTCAGATCAAGTCTGGGAAGCTGAGCCCATCCTCGGCCGTGAAACAAGGTATGGCAGCTGTGGCTTTAGGAGTTCTGGAGTTCGTCCCTTCCTGTCCAGTGGAGAGAGAGGCACTGTGCTATTCAGTATCCTAATAGGGAAAAATATGTTGATGTTTTGTTTTTCACCATGTATTTGATACAGAAAGGTTGTAAGGACTTTATTTTGTCATTTCATACTGAAATAGAGATCATAGAACCGGATTTCCAATCCTTCCTTTCAGTGATCATATAATGTTACTTTCCTTAAATCAGCACAAAAGGTGTGTGTCACTGTGTCATCATTTCTAAAGGAAAATTAAAATTAGTTCTCATCTCAACTTTTTTTCCAGTTGTCAAAAATCTGAATGAGCGATATAAATTCTGCATCACCATGTGCAAAAAAATCACAGAAAAGCTGACTCGCTTCTTCTCTGACAAACAGAGATTTATTGATGAAATCAACAGTGTAACTGCAGAGAAACTCATCTATAATTGTGCTGTGGAAATGGTAACCTTTTTTAAGGTTTAATATTGTATAGCACGGCAGTACTTTAAGAGTATCTTTTGAATCCAGAGTATTATAATTATTATTGTGATAACATCCTACAAAAGGAGGAATTGAAGTTCTCTAACATTTTTTTTTTTTTAGTGGAGGGAGGGTATTGGGGATTGAGGGTATCAGGCACTCAACTACTAAACTACATCCTCAGCCCTATTTTGTATTTTATTTAGAGACAGGGTCTTACTGAGTTGCTTAGTGCCTCTCCATTGCTGAGGCTGGCTTTGAACTTGTGATCTTCCTGCTTCAGCCTCTCAAGGTGCTGAGATTACAAGCATTGCCACCATGCCCAGCCTTACCAACATTGAAGTAACATTTAATATAATATATTTAATGAACTTCCTTAAGTCTGGCTACCACTTTTGATAAAATTCTCTTTTCTCTTTTTATTTTTGTGGTATGGTGATTAAACCCAGGGCCTTGTGCATGCTAGGCAAATGCTCTATCACTGCATCACCAGCCCAGAATTTTTTTATATCTCCTGCTAAACTTTGCTAAGATTAGGCATGGTGTCATCTTTTAGTAGTTTGCATTTAAAAGCATTAACTGGACCTGTTTCTACATTTTCTATTATTTAAGAAATTTTAGCTTAGTAAAACTGTTAGAAAATATACTGCTTTGTTAACCAATATAAAAATTCATGGGCACAGATTCCACTTAACTGACCTTATTAAAGTACAAGCATCAAGTAAAATCTACTTTTCTAATTGTCTGGTTATAATATCAAAAATAATTTGTTTTCTTTCTCTACTGGGGAAAAATTGCTCTGAAGCATAGATAAAAATAGAAGCTATTAAATAAGTGATTAAGTGGGGAAAGTTTATTTTTGACTAATCTTTTTTTTTTAACCATAGTAATGTAATTGATTTTACCTATTTGTGTACTTTGAATTGTACTATTACTATACTCTTAGTCTTATTTCAAAAGCGATTAAAATGAATAGTCACATGAAAATAACAAGAATATAAAATGACAGGAATAATATACATTTTATTGTTCTAAACTGTTGATAGGAATAATATGCATTGTATTACTCTACACTGAATTAAGAGTTCATAAGGCCAATGAAGAGAGTGTTTCTGATGAGGATGCATTCTATTATTCAGTATTCTTAACAGGGAAAAAGATCCCAGCTAATGAGGAGATCTCAAGTTCGGGGCCAGCCTGGGCAACTTAGTGAGATTCTATCTCCAAATTAAAAATAAAAAGGTCCAGAGATGTAACTCAGTGGTAAAGTGCCCCAGGGTTCAATCCCCAGCAACCCCCCTCCCCCTAAAAAAAGACTTTTTAAGAATTTTGTGCCCAGAAAAATGTCCTCTCATAAGGAATTATAATGCTTCTTTCCTTTCTGATAATAACAGCCCTGTAACTTAAGTAGGTTCTTCTTTTTGCCCTAGTTGCTTAGGAAGCTTAGAGGTATCAACAGTTACATTTTAGTTATATTTTTCTCTTTCGTTTTCATTGCTTTGATTTTCTTTATCTATTTTATTTGGTTGACTATAAATGTCTTTAAATTATTTTTTGAAAGAGCATATTAACAATTAGAATACTAGATTACTGAGAGTTCTGGCATTTAGTGATCAAAGAGAACATAAGGATGCTGTTAGGAAAACCCGTATGAATAACACTACCATTCTCTCTTTCTGCAAAGACCTCTTCCCACCTTTCCCATTACTCAGCTCATTCTTGCTCCTCTTTATGATTCAGCCTAAACATTATCTTCTGGAGGCTTCCCCTAATATCCTCTTGCAGGGTTAGGTGGACTTCCTGTGTATTCTATACCATCCTGATGCTTTCTCCTGAAATAAGACTTGTCCCTTAAAATTAGAAATGCATATTTTGGCCCGGCATGGTGGCGCACACTTGTAATCCCAGCAACTCAGGCTGAGGCAGGAGGATCTTGAGTTCAAAGCCAGCGTCAGCAATGGAGAGGCCCTAAGCAACTCAGGAGACCCTATCTCTAAATAAAATACAAAAAAGGGCTGGGGATGTAGCTTGATGGTCAAGTGCCCCTGGGTTCAATGCCTGGTACCAAAGAAAGGAAGAAATGCATGTTTTGCAGACTTATGTCTTCCTTTAGACTGTGAGCACTCCTTTATTTATATGCTGAGTGCCTGGCATTAGTAGGTGCTCAGTAATTATCTATGAATGAATAACTACACATACCTGAAAATTCTTTTGACTAGAAAAAGAAGCCAACAAATGACTTTTAACATCATTTCATCATATTACTGTAACAATCTTTTAATGAAGTTTACTTTAAGTAGCTCATCCTGATGAATCTAAGTTCTGTATAGTTTAGTAGGCTATAGCATTTCATCAAAATGTGTTAATTTTAGGTAGATGCTATTTAAAAGCTGCATTGCTAAGATGAATTTGTATTTTCTTGGAAAATTTGAGAATTTTTTGTTGACTGGTTCCAGGTTCAGTCTGCAGCCCTGGATGAGATGTTTCAGCAGACTGAAGATATTGTTTATCGTTACCATAAGGCAGCCCTTCTCTTGGAAGGCCTAACTAAGATTCTACAAGACCCTGCAGATATTGAAAATGTACATAAATGTAAGCTGACCTACACAGTAGTCTTCCAGTATCTACAGTTTTGCTTCCCACATTTTCAGTACCCAAGGTCAACCAAGGTGTAAAAATATTAAATGGAAAACTCAGAAACAAACAATCCATAGTGTGATAAATTGCTCCTTCCCTTTGTCCAGCCTATCCATGCTATTAGATATACCACCCACCTTTTAGTCACTTAGTAGCTCTCTTGGTTATCAGATCTCTTGTCTTAGTATTGCAGTGCTATTAGATAGTTTGATACTCTTGATGCTTTCAGGCATTCATTGGGGGTCTTGGAATATATCCGTTGGGGATAAGGAAAGACCATTATATTTATTGATGGCAATTTAGTTGTCTCTTGCAGTATATAATAAAAACAGCTTAGGGGGGCTGGGGTTGTGGCTCAGTGGTAGAGTGCTTGCCTAGCACACATGAGGCACTGGGTTCAAACCTCAGCACCACATAAAAATGAAATAAAGATATTGTGTTTACCTACAACTAAAAAATATTAAAACAAAAGAGCTTAGGGTTTATAAACATACTGCCTGGGTTGAATCTTGGATTTCCAAACTTGAGTAAACCATTTAACCTTTCTATTGTGTTATTTTCTTATACTATATGATGCGGATAGCATTGCCTACCTTGCAGAGTTTTGAGGATTGGAGATTATGCGTGTAAATTACAGATGGTTTTTAGATTTCTACTCTGCATTCCTTTTTAGCAAGTGTGTGCTCATGTATGTAGGAGAATGTTGTTTTTATTGTTGAACATAACTCTCTTAAGCATCCTGGGCTTAGTGACTGAAGAATCCTATAAAGAGCCTATGTACTGCAGATTGATACTGTATAGAATATGTAATGGAGAATGATACTGTACTGGATATGTACTAGAGATGGATAGGATTCCAGGGGATATTACTACTTATCAGATATAAGACCAGCAATCTGATTTTCGAGGAGAAGGTGATGTTAAAATCCAAATGTTCTCTATGTGATGTGCTTCTCTGAATTTTACCGCTAAGTTAAAAATCATATGTCTAAACTATTACCAGATAGAAGAAAATATATTCTATTACCTTCAGGGAAAAGATTGAAAAGAGACAATGATTCCAATAGAGTTAGTGATTTTTTTCCCCTTAGTTGTTCTTTCCTTGGTTTTGAAAATATAAGTACTTTTAATTCTGATTTTTTAAAAAATTATTTCTAGATAAATCTAGTATTGAAAGAAGATTGTCAGCACTCTGCTGTAGCACTGCGACTGTGTGAGAAGCAGGCATGTCCATGGACCGGCGTGGGAGCATGAGGTGATACATTTGAGATTACAGCTTGGTTCTGTCACCCATCCCCAGGAAACTAGTTTAACTGGTGACTACCAAAGAACAAGCAGCAATTTCAAAAAGGAAAAACAATCCAAAAACTACATGTCTGTAGAAAATCTGCCTTACTGGAGAAGATACTCCCTTTTCCCTTTTTCTTTGTAGAAGCAGAAGCAGGAGTATTCCAGTTTGCTCCCTGTTTGAACTTGGTAAATAAACATACCTTAGAACTAGAATTATCATTTATTATTATGGATAATTAAACATGAAATAAGGCAAGTGGCACTTCACTCAGTTCATAGAGCAATGTATGAAATGCCATGTGTTTGCTGAGGTGTACACAAGCAAGAATATACACCTCGTCAGACAGTTTGATGTTTGGGGTGAGTTTGTCTGAACCTGAGCATGCATCTTTCAACAGCTCAGGAAGAAATAGTTTAAGAAGAATCAAAAGATGGCTCTTGGAAGAAATTTTGAAATCTTCAATTTGATCTAGTATGGACATACGTTAATTCTTCCAAAATCTTTCATATTGCACTAATTTATTAAAACAACTGTGTATTGGATTTTGCAATTTAAAACTAACTGAGGCACAATGGACTTGTTTAAAGTATTTTACTTGATTATATATATATACCCTTTCCAGAATTCACATGTAATCTCTATTGAACTTTTAAATGATCAAAACTTGTGTTCATGTGAATCTTTGCATTTTTTATTTGTTTATTTACACCTACAGATCTTCTTAGTAATATTTTGAGTTGCTGATGTTTACTTTGTTTGCATTTTTCCTTGTGCATGCAAAATGTGCATTGATGCCTGTGACTTTAGGTTTATTAAAGAATAGGTTTATTTGGACAGTATTAGAAAAACTATCATGAATCAAGAGATACTCTTGAGAATTTTCATAGGGCCAAAACAAAGTTGGTGATCAAAGGCTTGTTAGTGATCTGGAGTTTCTACATGAAGTTAGTGAAAAATTAGGTTTGTTTTCTCTTAGGAAAATGGCAGCTCTCTCCAGCCTAACGTGTATTTTTAATGTTAATCCTGACAGTTCACCAAATAGCTTGTAATGGAAAAGCAGGCAGTTAACATCCTTTTAGGAATGTTTCATATGTTGTATATTATTTGGTTTCTTTTACTTACCTGCTTGAATACTTGAAATAAACCATTCACCAGTTTTAATCCTATTATTTTAAGCCTTTTACATAAAATATTTTGAACTGACAGTGTGCAGAAGCTCTTTGGCATTACTCTAATTTTAGTGTACTGATAAAAACAAACAAACATGGATTTCCTTTACTTTGACAAAGTAATGTAATTTCTATTTTATTTATCTGTATGAAATTCCAGCAGTTAATTTGAACATTTATTTATATGATGTTTGTATTTTTAGGTCTTTAATACAATGTCTTTCTACCTCTCATTTGTAACTGCATGCGATATTCTTGAAACTAGTTAAAACTCACTGAATTGTTGTGTAATAGCCTTTTTATTATTACCTATACAAATGTATATTAAGGTAAAATAAAACTGACAGTGTTTCTAGGTTACAGTTGGGTCCATATTAAATGGCTTGTCAAGGCAGATACTTCCTTAGTCTGGGGACTTGGTCATTAAGGTCCTTTGCCACATCCCAGGATTTCCCAGGATTTAAGATTCTTGGTGACTGTCATTCAGGCTTCCATAAACTGATGATCACTTCCCCTTCTTGCTTAGTGATACTGTATTTTTGTATAATTTTTAGAGTTTACACTTTCCTCCGTGTTCTCCCCTGTATTATCTCAGTTGATCCTCTGTGTGGGTGGGTAGGGTTATTCTGCCCCCTCTCTAACTTTTTTTAAACACATGATGAAACAGGTTCAAAGAGGGTAAGTGATTAGTCTGAAGTCAGGAACTAGGAAAGTGGTCAAGCCATGCTTTGTAACTTCCAAGTTCTTTGTTCTTCCTCTTGTGTAGTCAAGGTCTTGTTATTGTTAGTGTGTATGAAACAGTGAAGTCTCAACAGCAGAGAACAAACTGTAAATTTATGAGTAATGGTTCTGATTATATTTCCATTATCAAGGCTGATTGTTTTAAGAGATTTTTGCCTTGATTATAGCAATAATAATAAACAAGTGCTTTATGTTTCCATGAGTATTTTTTAATTTCTTTTTTTGTTGGGGGAGGGTACTGGGAATTGCACTGGCAGGGGTACTCACATTGAGCTCTATCTCCTGCCCTTTTTAAATTTTGAGACAGGGTCTTGCTGAGTTGCTCAGGCTGCCCTCAAACTTATGATCCTTCTGCCTTAGCCTCCTGAGTAGCTGGGATTACAGGTGTGTACCTAGTGTATTTTTAAATTTCATATCACCTATTTCTTTTTTTTAATTTATTTTTTTAAAAAATAAATGACAGAGTGCATTACAATTCTTATTACATGTACACAGTACAATTTTTCATATCTCTGTATATAAAGTATGTTCACACCAATTCATGTCTTCATACATGACCTTTGGATAATGATGTCCATCACATTCTACCATTATTGCTAACCCCCTGCCCCCTTCCTCCCTCCCCCTCTGCCCTATCTAGAGTTTGTCTATTCCTCCCATGCTCCCCCTCCCTACCCCACCTATTTCATGAAGTAGAAAAAATGGCAACATTCAAACTGGTCACAGTGATGCACAATTCTAATCCTGGAGACTTGGGAAGTTGAAGCAGGAGAATCACAAGTTTGAGACCAGCCTCAGCAATTTAGTAAGACCTTGTCTTAAAAAAGAAAAGAAAGAAATGACCAGGGGTATAGCTCACTGGTAGAGCACCTCTGGGTTAATACTTGGAAAATTGTGGACCATTACAAATGTAAATAGAGGAATTAATCATGAATTTGCTAGTTAGCTATTCCTACTCTTAAGATTTATTTTAACTGTCTCCTATACTGACTGGTCTTGGAGGTATGTTCTTGATATAGTTATTTCCCACATCCCTGTGTTCCCTTCCTTCCACTGAGAGGAATAACCAGACCAGGAGGAGGCTATTGTTAAGGCATAGTGCCAGCAAGGGTCATAAGGAGAAAGTTGAATACTATACAGTGGACATGAGGACATGGGAGTTGTGCTTCCAAACCAATATATCTGACATGTCTGGGTTCCTGTTTTGGTGCAGCACTCTTGAGACTGTTTCATTTCAGGAAGGATGGCATTTCTCCCTCCGGCTCACCTTTGTGCTGGCATTTGCAGTAGCTTCTCTTGTGGTCTGAGAATATTATGTTTAAAAATGGCAACATTCAGGACTGGGGTTGTAGCTCAGTGGTAGAGGGCTCGCTGAGCATGTGGGATGCATTGGGTTGGATCCTCAGCACCACATAAAAAAATAAAGATATTGTGTCCAACTACAACCAAAAAAATATTTTAAAAATGGCAACATTCAAACTGGTTACAGTGATGCACAACTTTAATCCTGGAGTCATAGGAATTTGAAACAGGAGAATCACAAATTTGAGGCCATCCTCAGCAACTTAATAAGACCTTGTCTCAGAAAAAAAAAATGACTGGGGGTGTAGCTCACTGGTAGAGCACCTCTGGGTTAAACCCCAGTGACAGCACTCCTGCTGCTGTATACATGGTGGCGACACCCAGTTTTGAGTTTTGTCCATTTTAGTTGAGAGAGATAATATTCAATGAAGGCTGATGACTTATTTCCTATGATCCAGTGCTTCCTGGTTCCCACAAAAGGAGCTTTTCTGTCCTCACTAGAGTCAGACCTAGCAGCTTAGGAGGAGCTAATGTTAGGGTCAGGCTGCCTCACTGTCCAAGGATAAAGAGAAAGTTGAATTGGACGTTCTGGGCATGAAGGCATGGGCTCACATTACTTAAAAATCCTTGAGGTGCTGTGTAGTGTGATTGGAGCACAGGCTGTGGTGGAAAGCTTCACACTTCTAGTCACACTTGTAGTGTCTGTAAGCAATTTTAAGTGTTTTTTTTTTTTTTTTTTTTCTGGAATAAAGAAAGGTCAATTGGTGTTTCCCTAGAAAAGATTACTTCACAGGGAGCAGCTACTGCTCAGAGAACTTGATCTTGTCACACCTGATACCTGCATCTTTGAAGCATCTGCATCCACTTCTAGATGGCTTTAGACCATTTATTTCTGGACCCTTGAAGCTGTGTAGTCCTATGACTACATAAGGACCTTCCCAGGTCACTTTCTTGTTTATCAAAGCCCTTGAGATACTGTCCTTGAGGGGAGACCCAGTCAAGATGATATTTTCCTTATCTGAATTGGGAAACTATCAGAAATGATCCCTCTATAAAAGCATTGTATACAGGAAAACTCTGCTAAAAAAAAAAAAAAAGAAAAGAATATCACAGCATTTGTGCTAGAGGTGAAGGCAAACTTATAAGGTGGATTCACCAATCAGAACAAACAGCAGAGGCTGAGCTCTTGCTGCCATTATGATCTTGTGCAGTCTACAGCAGAGGCCCTGTAGGAGCCGTGACTGGAGTAAGGATCAGCCCAGGGAGCCCTGGCCCTGTTGTCCTGAGTGTGCTCTGCAAGGGCATTACCTGTAGGATCTTGTTTTTTGTAGAAGCCCTCTTAGCCCCATTTTCATATGCTATAAAGATCTTCATTATTTGATATATCCTTTCTTGACAGCTCTCCTAGAGCCTCCCAAAGTGGATCTGGAGTAATGGAGACTGTTAGCTTTCTGTTGCTCTAAAATACCTGACAAGAACAACTTGGAGGGAAAAGTTTATTTTCGGCTTATGGTTTCAAAGGTTTAGGCCATGGTCAGCTGGCTCCATTGCTCTGGTCTGAAGGTGAGTCAGAGCATCATGGCAGAAGGGCATGGTGGAGGAAAGCTGCTTATCTCATGGCAGCTGGGAAGCAGAGTGTGTGAGGAGCCAGGAACAAAAACGTATACTCCAAAGGCATACCCCCAGTAACCTAACTTCCTCTAGCCAGGCCCTGCCTGCCTACAGTTACCACCATTTGTCCAAATTATCAATTCATCAAATAGATTAATCCACTGATTAGGTTCAAGCTCTCATTATCTGATCATTTTACTTCTTGCATTAACACAGGAGCTTTTGGGGACATTTTGTATCCAAACTACAACAGGGCTTTTAAGCCCTGGGCCAGGTGGGCCATGGGCTTGGCAGGGCAGACCTGTCCAGGGTGATGCTGCTGCACGCAGCATGCCTGCCTCTCTGAGACAGTTCTGCTCTTGCACCGTTAACTTATACCTTTAGGAGATGCCAGCTTGAACATTTGCCTATTGAAAACTACATTCTACAACTTTAGGATTTCTTATTTCTTTCTCTCTCTCTCTCTCTCTCTCTCTCTCTCTCTCTCTCTCTTTTTTCCTTTGGTACTAGGGATTGAATGTAGGGTCTCACTAGGCAAGTGCCGTATCGCTGAGCTACACCTGTGTGCCACTTTATGGCCCACACAGCTGACTGGGGGAAGGCCAATTCCAGACCTTTTCTTTCCACCTCTCCTTGCACATACAAAATCCTCCCAGCTAAGCAGGCTGAGAAGAGAAAGTGACAGAAAGCAGGAGGTGGCTGTGACAGAGTGGACCTGGTGGCTCGATTATGATGTCAGCCTCCTCCTCCTGTGAGCCAAGGGAGGCAGGGGCTGAAGGACTGAACCCTATGCTCCTTTATTTTGAGACAGGGTCATGCTTAGTTGCCCAGACTGGCCTCAAACTTATAATTTTCCCGCTTCAACCTCCTGAGTAGCTAGGATTACAGCACCACATCTGCCTCCTTTGGGGTTTCTGTGACTCAATTTGACAACTTAGCTTAAGGGGTCCATTTGGTCTTTAGCTCTGCCCTGTTCAGCTGTGTGTCCTTGGGCAATTTTTTTAAACCTCTCACATCTGTCAAGTTGAGGAATTTAAATCTTGAAGAGTTCCAATCTTGAAGAGCTGGTTGGTAAATTGAATAAGTTGATGAACATAGTTATTTGAACAACACCTGGCACAAGTAAGAACCTAGTAATGGCTGCTACTGAAGTAATTGTCATCCTTTTGCTCATGTTTTCAATTTGTTTCAGGAACAGGTGAAAAATAATTTGCTTTGCATTTGTTTGTGGTATGTCCTGGACTTTGTGCTCTACCCGGAGCCGCTCAAATGATTAGTTCTTGCAGGAAAGTCACCTTTGTGCTGTTTACCCATCCACCACCCCAGTTTCAGGCGTTCTCTGAGTTACTTTCTTTAGGTCAATTTGGTTTTGGTTTGTGGTACTAGAGATTGAGCCAGGGGTGCCCTACCACTGAGCTACATCCCCAGCTCTTTTCTATTTAAAAAAATTTTTTTTTAGTTGTAGATGGACAAAGTACCTTTATTTTATTTCTTTATTTTTATGTGGTACTGAGGATTGAACCTGTTGCCTCATGCATGCTAGGCAAGCACTCTACCACTGAGCCACAATCCCAGCCCAGCTCTTTTCTATTTTAAAATAGGATCTCATGAAGTTGCCAAGGCTGGCCTTGAAGTTGAGATCCTCCTGACTCAACCTACCAAGTAGCTGGATTGCAGGTATGCACAAATGCACCTGGCTTTGGGGCTGTTTTAGTGACATGCTTGTATCAGTCTAACATTCATTACTTCATTGGATCCTTACACCAGCCCTTGTTCATTTTACAGATAGAAAAAGCAGACATGAAGAATCATTTCCCCAAGAGAAAAGCCACACAGATGGACAGTGGTGGGAGCAGCCACTGTTGGGGTTTGGACCCTCAGGGGCTGGGCTGAAAGTGCTGAGCACAGTCTAGAGCCTAATGCTGACTCACCCTTAGAAAGCCCCATGCTCACTCTCCTGTCTTCTAACACTTCTAACTTCTGATGATATATAGGAAGAGGGGAAAGAAAAGCTTTACGCCATTTGGTGCCCAGATATCTCCTGTTGGTGCCATCTAATGCTTAATGGAAGGCAGCCAGAGCTCAAGAAGAGGTCAGGATCAGCAGCTCTGTTCAGCCCACTCGGATCTGGATCTGGAGTGCAGGAGCTGTAGGTTTCAGGAATTATCCTGCATCTAACAGTGAAATGGCTTCTGGGACATGTTAATAAACTTAGGCATTTGGTTGACCCACTTTGAGGCTTTCTTGTATGCTTGCTTGCTTGTATTTACATGTGGTGGTGGGGTTGAGCAGCAGGGAGTGGTTTCAGTGGGAAGGGGAAGAACCTCCACAGCCCCACCACTGAGAATGGAACCCAGGGGCTCTCTACCATTGAGCTGCAATCTTAGCCTTTTTTTTTTTTGAGGTAGGGTTTTGCTAAGTTGCTAAAGATCTTGCTGAGTTGCCCAAGCTGGTCTCCACCTTGTGATCCTCCTGCCTCAGCCTCCCAGGTTGCTGGGATTACAGGTGTGTGCTACCATGCCAAATACCTTCCAGGTCATAGGCCACATCACATAAAAAAAATTGAGGACATGTCAGGTCTGAGTAGCAGAGCAAGAAGAGATTTACTATAAAGGGAAAGTACACACTTGAGACTGGGAGTGTGGGTGAGCTTGGAGAGAGAGAGTCCTACTATCTTAGTCTGGGGTTCCCTATTTTTTAGTGGCACATTATAATTATGCATAATAGTAGGCTTTATTGTTATGTATTCATTTGATCTGATTCTAACATTTATGGAGTAGGTGGAGACTGAACTAGAGGTGGAGTCAGGGTGATACAATTTTGTGTCCATTTTCCTTGGGGTCTCTCCTTGCCCTTGCATATTTTAATCATGGTACTTCCTACATTGCATTTGTCAATAGCATCTTAAATCTCTACCCAGGGTTGTGCCCTTCATGATTATAATGAAGGTTGGGTCATTTCTTGGTCACCAAAGTCTCTAATGCACATTCCCAGTAGAGGAATGGCTCCTGTAGGTGCCTTTTGGTTGTCCTGTGGTCTTGTTTTTCTATCAGTCACCAAGTTGTGGGCAAGGACACAGGTGAAAGGACTGGGGCAGGATTGCTCTTGAGTTGTTAATTTTGCATTCCAAGAATTTGTGGGTGATTCTCTTTTGAGATTCAGTGTCCCTAAATTTCTATCTTAGACTGACGTTTTTGTTTTTTTTTTGGCGCCAGGGATTGAACTCAGGGGCACTTAACCACTGAGCCATATCCCCAGCCCTATTTTGTATTTAGAGACAGGGTCTCACTGAATTGCTTAGCACCACACTTTTGCTAAGCCTGTCTTTGAACTAGCGATCTTCCTTCCCCAGCCTCCCGAGCTGCTGGGATTACAGGCATGAGCCACTGCACCCAGGCATACCAAGGTTTTTGATATAGAATATTGACCAGGAAGTGATGGGAGATACTGACATATGTGATATTGTGAAATATGTATCTGACCTTTATTCCTCTTTGCTGGTATGTAACTCCTAAAATCCTTAGACTCTCCAAAGTGATGACTTGTGAGCATGGTGGGGCATACCTGTCATCCTAGTGACTCGGGAGGCTGAGGCAGGAGGATCTCAAGTTTGAGGTTAGCTTTGTCAATGTATCAAGATTCCATCTCAAAATACAAAGGACTGGGGGGGGGGTGACTCAGTGATAAAGCACCCTAGGGTTCAAACCCTAGTACCACAAAAACAAAACAAAAAAATGTCTTTTTGTATATTAATGAGTTGACTGGTGGTGGGCAGTTCCTAAAAAGCTTCAGAGTGGGGAATAGTCCCCCCAAAAAGCAAAGCAGGATTAGAGGGTTAGGACTTTCAGCACCACTCAGGAGCTGGGAGGCTGAAGGAGTGGGAGGTTGAAGGTTAAGTTGATTACCCGTGGCCAAGGATGTAATCATTCTTGACTACATAATAAAGTCGTCATAAAAATGCAAAAGGACAGAGTATGGAGAAGCTTCCAGGTAGTTGAACATGTGGAGGTTACTGGAGAGCAGTGTTCCTCGCGAGGGCATGCAGGCCCAATGGAAGAGTTGGTGGTTTCTACAATAGCAGCCTGCAAGTCCCTGAAAAGTGACTTCAGCAATGACTATCAATATGACTCCCACACCGGGGGACTTTTTAGGTTTTTGTCACTGTGACCAAAATACCTGGTAAGAACAACTTAGAGGAGGAAAAGTTTGTCTTGACTCATAGTTTGAGACTTCCTGGTCAGCAGAGAGAGGGGAGAGGGAAAGGGCCACAGGGAAGATGCATCCCTCCAGGGACATCCCCAGGGGCACACCTCCTGCAGTCATGCCCCGTCTGCCTAGTTATCTCCTCGTCAGTCCTATTGGAACTGGGATGGACTGAGTAGGCTACAGCTCTCAATCTACTTGTTCTACCTTCCTGTGTTAACACAAGAGCTTTTGAGGGACACCTCATATCCAAACTACAGCCGAACTCAGTTGAAGGCTAATAACATCATTCAGCTGTGCCACCTCCAAATTTAGTGATTTTTAAAGTGAACTAAAAGTTGGTAACTAAAAGCAAGTGAAGCTGGAGAGTTTATTTGGGGTTCTCTTGGTTCCATGCCTGCACAGCTTCTCTTTTCTTAGTGATTTTTCAATCCCAGAGAAAGGGGCAAGTCTGGGATCTATCCCAGACTGAACACTTGAAAATGCACAAAGAGTGATCCCTAAATCTTCAAGAGACATAATCTCTAAGTAGATTTTAATGTGAACAAGAAATCAAATCATTTATATCAAATATAATTGATAATTGGCTGATAAAAAAATAGTTGCAATAAACTAAAAACGAGTGTGGATAAATGAAATTGGTATACCATGTGATGTATTTTTATTTTTAAACTTTTTGATTGGTGAGATTGAACCCAGGGACACTTAACCACTGAGCCACGTCCCCAGCCCTTTTCATTTTTTAAAATTTTGAGACAGGGTCTTGCTAAGTTGCTTAGAGCCTCACTAGGTTGTTGATGCTGGCTTTGAACTTGGAATCCTCCTGTCTCAGCCTCCCAAGTGGCTGGGATTACAGGTGTGGGCCACTCCGCCTGGCTTAAATTTCTATTTTCAAAACACTGAAGGGCATGGAGAAATGCTCATAATGAATTATCAAGGTAACTGGACTATCAGATTATCCAAGTTTTGTAAAACTGTCTAAATTTAGTTGAACATCTAGAGATGTATGGGGTGATTAATTTTTAAATTATCTAAAATTCTGTATGCACAAGAATTCCATCCATATGTTTTGGTGTGTTGTCCTTTTGTCTTTAAAGTGGCTGTAAGTACTTTGTTCCCCTTGCCATACTGTTCCTGTGAGACAGAAACCTCATCTCTATTTATGCCCTGGAACCCAGGTCCTGACTCTGGTGACCTAAGAATATTTCTTGAAGTACTGCACTTGAAAAAAAAGGCTCCTCTTTGTCATAATTTGAAGTGACAAAACAGTGATATCAAGATGACACCACCAAAGCATTGATCTTACAGAATTTGGGTTTGATGTGACAGCAAGCCTCTTAAGAAGTCTCCCTTTTTGCAGACAATCACCTAGCTCCGCAGCTCTTGTGTCATTTTCTATGTGACCACCAGGGGGCAGTGCCTGACTGTTGCTTCCATGACACTGCCTATTGCAGAAGGTTTGCAAGTTTTGCCCTCTACAGAACACGTTTAATAATGGTAGTTAATTTGTTTAATAAACATTAATTTGCTTTTATTCTTCATTACAATTTGGACGCTGATGAAAATTCTCCACAAGAAACAAACACATGAGGGCTGGGGATATGGCTCAAGCGGTAGTGCGCACTCCTGGCATGCGTGCGGCCCGGGTTGGATCCTCAGCACCATATACAAACAAAGATGTTGTGTCCGCCGATAACTAAAAAATAAATATTAAAAATTCTCTCTCTCTCTCTCTCTTTCTCTCTCTCTCTCTTAAAAAAAACAACACATGGTTATCTACTGGCTGGAAGATGTACCTGTGACACATGAAGGTGTGAAAAATGATGGGTACACCCCACATCTCTATTTGAATCTCCCTCTCTCCTACATCCATCATGTACCAACATCCATGTAAAACATCCTGTCACAGATAGATGTGATGTACTACAGATCTATTGATGTACAACAATCTATTGTTGTTCTTTTTGTGATGGGAATCTGGTGGGAAGCGGTTTGCTCCTCAGAGTCAGAATGTAATTGAAATGATGGGGTCATTGGCAGCACATTTGTCAAATGGCAGATCTATTGGTTGGCATCGCTAAGGTCTGGCACAGATGGTCAGCCAAAGCACTCAGTTTCCCTTTCTCTGGGGAACTTGACTAAAATCCTTTATATCCTGCAAGAGTGTCAGGCTAGAATAATGAAATTGGTGATTTGGAGGGGAGATATGGATGTGATTTTAATTACCTAGAACTCTGCCCACAAGGCTCATCACTCTGCATTTTACCTTGATTCTGAGATGGGACAAAGGACAGGTAGTCAGCATAGATACTGAATGAGGAGGTAGAAAAGGTAAGGACTAATTACCAAAGAAAAGAAAATGGGATGCAAACCCTCCAGGCATTCCTTCTCTCTAGAAGTTGCTAACCCCTCTGGGGGATCACTCCTCCCAACACAAGGAGATGTCCCCTGTGCTGCTCTTTTCCTGCCTTTGGGCACATACACTGGATAGAAAGAGGAGGTGGGGAGAAGAAGAAGATCTGTAAAGGGACCATCCCCTCCCACTGGCATCTGGCTCTGGAACCTGAATTCTTTCTGGAGAAGTCTGTTCTTTCTGTGTCTCTTATAAAACTTGCTTTCTACTCTTGCCTCTGCATTTCTCGGGCATTTAATCTTCAATGTGGAGAGGAAGTGGACCAGATCCTGTTTTCCGAGACCAGGGTCAATCTCTTGTGCCCCTCACCAGACAGTGACCTGGGAGCAGAATTTACCCCTTGGCTTAAACTCTATCTCTGGGCCCCAACCTGGCTCTAGGCAGACAGCAGCTGATGAAAGGCCTGGGGGGGGGGGGCGAAGGTCTAACAAAACGGAGGATAGTATTTGAAAGTGGGATGCTGCTAGAGCATCCTAGATGTGAGGTCACCCTATATATGGGGGGCACAGACAGACCTTCCTTTGCAGCTGCAGAGTTCCCTGGGGCACCAGAAGCAGATTTGTCCATCCATCTACATGGGTGTTAGTGAGAGCTCTAGTTCCTAATTCAACCAGTGCTGTGAAGAAGTGCCTTGCACAAAGGATCTGAACAAACACTTTACAGAAGAAGAAATATGAGTGGTCAAAAAATATATGAAAAAATGTTCAACATCTCTAGCAATTAGAGAAATGCAGATTAAAACTACACCGAGATTCCATCTCCCTCCAGTCAGAATGGCAATTATCAAGAATACAAATAACAATGTTAGTAAAGATGGAAGAAGAAAGTTATTCTCATACATTGTTGGTGGGACTGCAAATTGATGCAACCACTGTAGAAAGCAGTATGGAGATGTTGAGAGCCACAGCCGAAAGGGGCCCCAGCAAACTTCCAGCTGCCAGCAAACTTCCAGCTGCCAGCTGATGATTGGATCACAGCGGCCCCAGCAAACTTCTAGCTGCCAACTGATTGGTTCCTCTGTGGTGATGCTCATTGGGCTGTTTCCCTGCCCTTTCAGACCAGGGAGCTGCTCATTGGGGGACATTTTTTTGTCTCTGCCTACGCGACCCAGCCAATCAGCCTCAACAGCAGGAGGGGTGGGGTAGGCTGAGAGGCTTGTGGGAAGCCAGTGGTGGCAATTGGGCTCTGAAGGTTTTTCCTGAGGAGCTGTGTGGTTTGGTGTGTGTGTTCTAAAAATAAAGTTCGTTTCTTTTGACAAGTGGCTCCTGAATTGTGCCCAGCCAGACTGCGGCATGGAGTCTCCTCAGAAAACCTGAAATGAAACCGTTGTTGGACCCAGTTATCCTCACTCCTTGGTCTATATCCAAAGAACTTAAAAACAGCATTCAACAGTGATACAGCTACATCAATATTTATATTTATATTTATCAATATTTATCTTGATGAAGCTGTATCACTGTTATATACTGTTTTTATATTATAGCAGCTCAACTCACAATAACCAAGCTATGGAAACAACCTAGGTGTCCTTCAATGGATGAATTGATAAAGAAAATGTGATATACATACAATGGAATATTACTCAACCATGAAGAAGCACGAAATTATGGCATTTGTCGGTAAATGGATGGAACTGGAGAATATCATGCTCAGTGAAATAAGCCAGTCCCCCAAAACCAAAGGCCAAATGTTCTCTCTGATTTGTAGATACTATACCCCAAATAAGGGAGGTTGGGGAGGGGTATAATAGAAGTAGATTGGACTAGGCAATGGATAATGAAGAAAATGGAAGGAGGAGGGGAATAGGAAATACAGTAAAATTAATTGGTCATAACTTTCCTAGCCTGTGTTTGCAAATACAACCAGGTAACTCCACACCATGTATGACCACAAGAGTGGGAACCTAATAGAATAATATATACTCTATGTATGTATGTTCTTCCAGGATACATTCTACTGTCATATATAAGTAAAAATTAAAAATAATAAAAATTAAGAGCTTTGCAAGGAAATCTTCAAAAATGAATGAATGCAGAGGTGGGATTACTCCCTAGCATTGGCCTTGCTAGGTAAAAGAATATAAGCTGAGAACTTGGGTGGGTGCTGCCAAAGGACTCTGACAGAGGAATACCCATGCTGGGTCTCCCACGGGATGTGCCAGGGCTTGTGCCTCCCACATTCTCACCAGCAACAGCCTTAAAACCTATTCAATCGATGGGGGAAAAAGACATTTCAGCAGTGTGTGCATTTGTGTGTTGACATTCAGAGGTTGAGCATCTCTGGCGGTACCTGCTGTATGTAGTGATTCCTTCTGATTTGCACAGACTTGTCCTTTGTCCCATGGCAATGGTGTTCATTGTTTATCCTCTTTTTTGGGGATCTATTTTCTCCCAAAGCTTCATTACTTGCTCTTCTCCTTCCAGAACTGATCAGCAATGGGAAGGGTAGAAGTCCAAGGCCCAGGGTTTCAGTATCTGCCTCCTTCCTCCGCGACCTATTGCGGTTGGGAAGGGATGAATGTTTGCTTTTGGTGGAGATGTTGGGGAGGAACCTGGGAAGGGATGAAAGTTGATTTTTCCCAGTGGGGACTGTTGTTACTGGGATTAATGTTCACCTTCCTTTTCCCTCTTCCTCCGGGTCAGACAGTTTTGGGGGCTGTCATTTTTCATATCCTTCAGTGGTTATGGATACCCGATTCAGGAAAATATTCTGGAACTATGTAGGAGTGATAAGTGCAGAAGTTTGAGAATGTACTTAATGGCAATAGACAGAATCTTTTAAAAAACAAATAAAGTATTTAATTTTCAAAGAAACAAATTTTAACAAAAATGTAAATACATAAAATAGAAGAAATAAAAAATAAATGGCAGGGGAGGCAAGGGTAGCTCTGGGGCGACAACGGGTGTGCGGAGGAGCTCAGTGGGTGGTGCTGGTTGAGGGGCCACCAGGGGTTGATGGCCTGGATCTGCCATTGCAGGCCTTTGCAGCTCCAGCTCTCTCTCAGGTGGTAGAGGTGGTGAAATTTGAGATGGAGTGTCCCCAAGCACCAGAGGTGGCCCTGCAGCTGCAAGAGGAGTAAGGTCAAGAAACTGTCCATGTTCCTTCCAGGGGTAATATATTTCCCACTGCCTTTCACACAGTTCCTGGCAGTGTCCCCAGAATGCATGAAGACAATGCCAGCTGTGCTTCCCACTGTTTCTGCCCCACCCATGTTTCTGGAAGACATGCTCTGCATGTCCAGCTCTGTCCCATCCCCATTTGCTCACAGCCACCACCCCAACCTCCTCACCTTTGGCCTCTCCCTCTATGGTCTCTGGGTTTTCTATAAAGCCCAGGACGTGGTGGCCTTCATCCTCCATATCAGGGCCTATTACATAGACATGGCTATGGATGTTATGAGCAGGATTGTGAAGCAGCTGTAAACCAATGAGTGAGGAGACAGCCCTAGAGGAATGCAGGGGGACATCAGCCTGAGAGGCCTGGCCTTTCTGACCATGAGGTTGGTCTTCTTGTCACCCCACTGTTCAAAGGAGCAGGCTGGGCTCAGAGAGGTGCAGGGCCAGTTCCAGGACTCACAGCTCTATGTGACCTTGTCACCCTGGGCAAGGCTTACCTTCCCCACATTAAGTCCATCTCCTCTTCGGTAGAGGGACTGGAGGTGCTGGATGTGAAAGAGGAGTCATCATCTAGGCAGTCTGGCTCTAGGGTGTCCTCCAAGCTCTCTAGGGACTGTGCCTGGAACATATATAACATGCTGCTATCATCTACCTCTAGCCACCTCTCCCTTCTGGAATGGGACATGGAGGAGATGGAGAGTCAGTGGCTGAAGTGTGACCCACCAGATGTTTCTGGGGATGGTGTTCAGTGCAAAATCCAAAGCCCTAAGGGGTTTGTCTCAGAGGGGGACAGGAGAGCCCCAGCACAACAATGGCTGACAGAGTTCAAGTGGAATTGCTGAGGGAATAGTTGGCTACTTTAGCAGCTTCAGGCCAGTTTGTTATTTGACAAGAGGTGGCAGCTCTGTGCATTAGGAGCATTATCCCCTGAGTCCCACCAGCACATCACCTTCTGGAGGTGAGAACACAGGGTAATCCCAGACAGTTCTTGTGTGAGGACACCCAGGACATCATTCTCTGTGGTGCTGTCAAAGTGGCTCCAGGAGGGAATGAGGTCCAGGTCACAATGCTGGGAAAGGCTGAATGGCTGTGGAAACTGAGTCCACCTGGAAGGTGGTAAAGTGCTGGGGCCCCCAACACCTGTTCTGAGACTGTGGGGTGTGTTCCTTGAGACAGCAAGTGACATAGAAATGGACCAAGTAGCAAAATCCCCCTGATATCTTGGCTAAATGTCCCCCTACTAATCCTGTTAATGTGTAAGACTTGGAGAGAGTGTGGAAGGACAGGCAGTTCACTGCCTCCCGGACACCTGGGTCTAGGAGTTATAATCAGCTGAATGGTGGAATGCAAAATCTTCAGAGAAAGGAAGTGAGAATGTCAGTGTTGCTGTTGTGAAGTTGTCTCTAATATGGGGACAGTGACCTTGCATGTGGCCAAGGCCAAGGCTGGCAGAGAAGGTGGGGGTGGGTGAGGAGTTGGTGCTCAGATTCCTTATGATTCAGGACTCTGCCCCTCCACCTTCCAGCCCACAAGGAATGTGTTCAGGGTGGTGTCTTGGCTCAGTGCCGCCTTCTGTTCTTCTCTCGGCCTGGTCTGTGCAGGCCTCCCTGCTCCCACACTCACCCTGAGGCCAAGCTCGTTCCCACAGGTGCTTGGCCCTGGCACTTCCAGCACAGCTCTAGATTGGAAGCCCCTCTTGCTGTCCTCCTTGAGAACCTGTGGAGAGCAGGTAAACAGAGAGCCTGGTAGCTGGCAGGGAGCCCCTGGTCCTGCCTAGCCTCTGTTCAGGGTGTTTCTGCCCCTAGTGGTGTTCTCCCCAAATCTCTTGCAGACCCCGTGTCCCAGAGTTCTACCTTAGGAAGACAGGAGATGGCACTGGGGGCCAGAATGAGGCCTAGACACTCCCAATCCCCACCTCCAGCCCTGTCCTGGGGATGACCATGAGAGGACATCTGCCTCACAATCTCCCAATAGCTGCTCCTGCCTCAGCTCCCTGTTCCCCCAAACTCAGGAGGAAGGCATTTCAGGGTTACTCACGGTGGTGGATAAGTCTCTGGCTCAGTGGCCCTGGATTGTCGGGTGTAGGCCTGTGTTGTCTGTTCACACAAGGGCAGAGGTGCTGGGAGCAGGATCTCAACCAGCACCCCATTCTTATCAGTAGGTTCCCTCTGCAGGGCTTCCTGGGGCTGTAGCGGGGGCAGGGCTCTGGCAGCATGGCCTCCTGAAGCTTTGGCCTCCACAGGGGAAGCAAGAAAACATGCTTTTGCGTCCAACGTATCTCACCAAATGAGCTGGGAGGAGGCTGTTGCTAGAATGTAGGTGCCTGGTTACTGGGTTCCAAGTTCTGTTTGCATCTATCACCAAGAAAGGAAGGCCATGTCTTGGGGTCTCTGGTCTGACCCCTCCTCCAGATAAACCCACATATGTCCCTCTGGGCTACAGTTGGTTGTCCTCCAGCCCTATGACATTTCCATATGTGTCCACAACCATCCCCAACACTGTCCCCATATCCCTTGACAGGCCTGGGCGCAGCCAGGGTCCCAGCTCTGAGGAGACATAGCTGGGTTTAAATCCAGCTCCTCCTTCTGTCCTCTCATGTGACCTTGGACAAGTCATCGTGTTCTCAAGTCTTCCTCATTCTCCATCACACAGTGGTGCCATCCTAGCATCTGTTTCCTAGTGATGTTACCAGGCATATGTGAGATAGCACTTAGAAAACCTGCTGCCTTGTGTGTGAAATGCACAGAAGCAGTGATCAAATATAGGAATAGGTGGGATGTCACATAGAATAGAGCTAACAACAGGCCTAGCCTCCTGCCCTGTGACTTTGTAAATGTCATTTTCCTTCCCGACCTTCTTTTCTCTCTGCATGGCGAGAGGATTGAAATGCAATTAGTGAGGATATCCTCATCTCCCTAGGCCTTCCAGTTGCTTCCCATGGTCTTTAGATTCAGACCCATGTGCTCCAGCCAGGCCTGTGTGCTGGGCCTCCTGCTGAGCAGCGCCCAGCTCCCCTCACCCTTTCCATTCCTCTACTGGCCACACTCACCTGGGAGTCATTGTCCTCACAAAGCCTTTTCATCACTGCCAGGGCAAGAACTTGAGTTCCAGTTCCACATGGGTCCCCAAGACTCCAATAAGGTGGTCTTTCTCCCCCTCCAAGGATGAGTGGTCCCTTAGGGCACCATTCTGTTGTGGCCCATGTCTGTCTTCCTGTCTCCTCTGTCCTCTGATGGCCCTCCAGGGGGCAGAAAGCTTCAACCAAGGGCCAGAGCACAGTGTCACACTGGAGGCAGCTCAGACTGGGGAGCCTGTGGGACCTTGTGATGACCTACTCCAAGCTCCAGACTTTGTAGGGAAGGAAACTGAGGCCCCGGACCACGTTCTCCCCTTCCTGTCTTTTGGGGCTTTATTTGGTTTGTGTTTGGGGCTGTGCTGGGTTAGAGCTCAGGGCCTTCACCATGCCAGCAGCACTGGACCACTGAGCTACCCCAGAGCCACTCTGTTGCCCCGTGTGATGGTCCAGATTCAGCAGATCCCTGGGGCGGGTAAAGCGGAAGGGCAACAATTAAAAGGACTACCACTGGATCCAGTTAAGGTCAAACGCCTTAAAAGAATGGACCGCCAGACTTCCTGTTTCCAACTCACCCCCCTTTTTTCTTTGTATACCTTTTGGACTCATTGTACCCGTTGGTCTTGTCATCTATCCTAGACATACATGTTTGGAGTGGAAATGCCCCCTGGCAATGAGTTTTCCCTCTCTTAACAGTTTGGATAGTCATCCTGTGGTCAGGAGCACTTGGTTCAGTTCTTTCAGCTTGGTTGAAGATTATTTTCTCTCCAGGTCTTGATTAAAATCAAGTCATCAGGCTGGAAGTGACGAATGCAAATTCTACAATGAGAGTCTGTGCAACAGTTTATAATAATCATACCACCAAAAAAAAAAAAAAAGGTACAGATAGGTCTCAAATTGACTCAGAACAAACTTGTGCATTGGGCACTCTTAAATAACCCCCCTTTTTACTTAACTTATGGGAGAGCTGACAAAAATGTACATCTTTAATTACATTGAAAGAACCTTTTTCTTTTCTTTTAAATGCCCAAGTAGGACTATGCTATGGTTATACCATTCTCCTGCCAGGTATTTAAGACCAAATTGGTATAAAAAAATGACATTGTTTCTTCCTATCTATTACTAAGCGTCAGCTGAGTGTCACTCTTGGGAACTTGTGAGAAGCCTCTTGGCTTCTCTAGAGGCATCTGCCCATGGGTCAGAATCTTGCTGACCGTATGTGGCTTCCCTTGGAAGCATCAGGGACATTTCCCTCTCCAATGATCCTCATCTTTGCAGAATGTGGATTGCTTGGCTTCCTGTTCTCCAGGGTCCCTCTGATTCTCCTGATCAGCAGGTCATGTAACCCAGAGTTGCAAAGCCCTTAGAGAAGTCCTGTTGTTCCCTGGGTCCCTGCTGATTTCAGAGGACAAGAGCCATATATTCTCTTTTTTTTTCCTCAGCCCTTTAACTGCCTTAACTTTGTTTGTGTTTTAAACATCCATCAGGCCAGTTTCACCAAAGTGTGAGTACTTGGTTTTATATTTAATGTATGTAACTTTAAAGTCATTTATCCCTTCCATTTAATTGGGGTCAGTATTAATACTGGAAGTCAGCCTTATATTTTGTTTGTCCTACAGCAAAATATAAGGAGCAAGCTGACAAAATGGGAGAGCTGACAAAAATGTGCATCTGACGGCCTCCAGTGGGCAGAAAGCTTTGACCAAGGGCCAGAGCACAGTGTCACACCAGGGGCAGCTCAGATTGGGGATCCTGTGGGACCTTGTGATGACCTACTCCAAGCTCCAGACTTTGTAGGGCAGGAAACTGAGGCCTTCTCTCCTCAGGGGACTTTTCCTAATCAACTATGCCATGCCTGGGGCCCACACACAGGGCCCCGGACCACGTTTTCCCCTTCCTGCCTTTTTGGGGCTTTATTTGGTATTGTGTTTGCAGCACACGATCACCCTGGGTTCTGATGAAGAGTGTCCGGTTTTCCTCACACTCTATGTCCAGGAGCAATTTCGATCGCAGTCCAGCTGCAGCCAGACATTCATGTCTTCCCATGATGTCTGCTGCCTTTAGGTAACACCTATCACCAAGGCCAAGGAGCCATGAGAAGGACAAAGATAATATGAAATGTGCATGTAATAAAAGGTCCTTCTGTGACAGATTAGAGAATCAATGTTTTAAAATGCCACTTATTCCTGTTTTTTAACTACAGTCCCCGAGTCCTCAGTGCCTGTCTCTGTAGTTCAACCCCATCTCACTCCCCCCAAGACTTTGTTCTCCATTTGCTCCAGCCCTCCTGTCATCTTGTGCCAAGCATGCAGCCTCCAGTGCCAAAACAGATGGACGTGCAGACTTGATGTTTGAGGTCCAATAATCCTAAAGCTATCATAGTAGGATAAGTTTTTTTTTTTAATAAAAAAGGTTTTACTCCCCAGGAGCAAATAAATAATTTTGAACTACTGATAAACACTGCTACCAGGAAAAGAAAGATGTCTACATCTTTCATATACATAGTAGCACAAGTTCAGTGTAAGAACAACTGTATTTACAATTAGAGATAAAAACTACTTATCCATCCCCAACCCAACCCAAACCAAGAGGATTCCCATAGGGAAAATGTTGAATTCAAAAGCTCCTCCCCTATGCACAGGGGGCATGTCATTCTCTCAGAAGTGGAAAACAAATCCCCCTGTGGAGATGCTTGGAACACCCCAACTGGTGACAAGACTTGGGCAAATGAAGACACACACTCACACTCAAACACAGACCTGTAGACCTCCTTCCAGCAGCCACAGAGTTACATCCCAGAACCCAGTCCTCAAAATTCCAGGCTCAAAAGCTAAGGAGGGGAAGCAGGGAAGGGAAAATTTTCTCAATCCTCCTGGGGTGTACCTTGGAGGAGTGTGTGCCACTACTCTGCATCACTCCTAACTTCAATAAGAGCCTTACACAATCAGCCCAAGTGAAAATTAGGAAAGAAAGCTGGAGGAGGAAGCACAGGGGCAAGAGGAGGAACCACATTTGGCTGGATCCATTCCTGAAACTTAGGAGTTCTCATTTATCCATAAGCTAATTTTGATACTGTGTCCATCACAAGCACCTAAGTAGACACTACAATACCATATACAATACCATACATGCTTTTTCATGGGTAAAATAGAGCCTATCACAGTATGACACAAAAAGGGCCTTTGCAATTGGGAACATTAGGAATACAGTTTGAGCCATGAAGAATACTGAAGTCAAAAGTTCAGGTGGCCACACATCCTTCATATGGAAGATTTATTCCCACCATTACTATTGTTTATTTCCCTGCTCAGGACTCTTTAAAGGAAAGAGGATTTGTACATAGGGGGCTCTTTCCATTGTTCTTCCCTCACCCTAGCCCTAAATTTTTTCCCTATTTTTGGTAGGCTCCTGTAATTGAATTTCCCCTTGTGCATCTAACCTCCCACCCTCCATATGTTCAATCCCCCTTATTGGGGATTTCTTGCATAACCAGGGCCCCTAACTGATCAATCCTACTTACTAGGGATTTCTTGCCCAGCCACTAAAGAAGTAGTACATCTCCCTCAAGCTTGAGATACATTTTCCTGCTTTGGTCTATGTATGTGCATAGAATTACTTGGTTACTACGGTACTTGCCTGGGCCCTTTTCCTGTGTTATCTCTCCACTTTTGATCCACTTTGGAATTTGGGTTCTTTGTTGGCCTCAGGGATGGCAGTTTCCTCCTCACCTCTGTGGTTACCACAACAAGGCACCAGGATGTGTTTCCTCTGAGGAGGGGGATCACTGAGACCCCTAGGCAATGCATGGAGCCCCATGATGGGTGCCAAAATTGTTAGATATAATGAGGTGCTGTGGGAAATGAAACGTGCTTGAAAGTGGGTAAAAGGCAAACTTTTACTTCTTCCGAAGGGCTGTGCTACTGGAACCTGGCCAGTAAGGGCACCTGGGCGGGCAGCCTGCCTGTTTATATACCTAAGGCAGTGCTGCCGTTTTCCCTGATTGAAGTTTTTTTTTTTTAAATATATTTTTAAATACTCATTTTTAGTTGTTTTTTAGGTGGACACAATATCTTTATTTTTTATTTTTATGTGGTGTTGAGGATCGAACCCAGCGCCCCTAGCATGCCAGGCGAGCGCACTACCGCCTGAGCCACATCCCCAGCCCTGATTGAAGGTCTTCAGGGTATAATCTATGTGATTGGCCAATTTAAAAATTGGGGTGGGGAAAGGGAAAGGGCTACAGTTAAAATGACTACAACTGGTTCCAATTAAGGCTGAATACTATATTCCAAAAATAGATCACCAGATTTTCTATTTCTCACACATAAGTGTGAGAGAAGAAAGAAAAGAAAATTAAGATCACCAGTCATTCCACTCCATTCATTGCTCCCTGTCCATGCTGGGGCTGCCCTTCTGGTTTTCTTTTGCGCGCGCGCACACACACACACACACACACACACAAGCCTAGCTCAGCTGTCATTCTGTAACCTGTTTCTTTCTTATCCCTAGAACACATACATGTGCCAATGACAGAGCCCTTATGAACATGTTGAAAATGCTTTTCTCTTGTTCCTACATATTGCCCAATAACCTTTCACACGAATACAGCATAGTTCATTGAAACTGCCTCCTGTCCTTAGCCTCTATGGTGTTCCCATACTTCTCTGTTCCATACTGTGATTGCTTTTCATTCATGAATGTTTAGGAACACAGTAATTACTATAAACTCCTCAATGTGGACCTACTGTGTCAGACAAATCCATTTGAAAGGCTTTTGCTAGATGTTGCCAATGTTCCCCCGGAAGAGCCAATTTGCAGGATGGTTTCTTATATTGGTGGCAAGAATCACCTCCCTTTTACTGTTCCCAGTTATTTTGATGCTGTTTTTCCTTTAATCAGCCTGGGTGTGAAATTGTGATTCAATCTAATCTGGAAAGTGTGTTACAAACATTGCCTGGGGGCGTGTCCCCAGCTTTGCAAGCAGGTAAAGGTAAGAGATGCCAGGAAGGGTCCTGCCTGGCACACGGCCAAGAACCCACAATCAATGATTATGCTTAGGACGGTGGTATGTCCCTGCTTCCTCAGCCTAACGATGGGTGAGTGTCATCTGTTCTGGGACATCTCAAAACACCAGAAGGGTCCCAATATCTAAGGTAAAAAAGTGTACCTTCCAGTAGAAATGCCATTTTTCCTGGCTCCAGGGGACACCTTTCCCTTCCTATACAATTAACTCAGTAGGGGAGCAGTGAGGATGAGCAAGTCTCGGGGTACAGGTGTCTGTGCAGCTTCTCTCCAGGTACACAGCCATCTTCCTTCCTTGCTGGAAGATGCTTTCTGACCCCAGTTACCTTGAGCAAGATCAGCGATGGGGTGAAGCAGGCCTGGGGCACCTGTGATTGGGATCAGACCCACCTTCTGCAGTTCCGGATCCTGCCGCTGAAAGCGCTGCTGAGCATGATCCCAAAGCGCCCGTAGCACATTCCTGCGCTTTGGCGGCTCAACTGCAGGGGATGCTCGCGCTCTCACGTGGGCGGCAGCTGGTAGGAGATCCTCGAAGCCACGCAACTGGAGCGGGACAGTCGGGTTGCGAGTAGGGCATCTGCGTGCAGTACTTTAGAAAGGACCATGCCCGGCCCCCAAACGCTCTGCTAGTGTCATGGCCATGTATAGAGAGGACAGTGAGACTTGGAAATGTTTAGAAATGATTTGGGGACACCCAGCCCATCAACCGCCGAGAGGTGGCATATTTCCCTGTCTTTCCCTCTCACTCCAGTGGAGGGGTCCCACCATAGCCCAGTGCACCTTGCTGTTGGGCAGGGTGCTTCTGCTCAACCGTCTGCTTTTTCCTTTTGATTGGCTTTCTTCATCCAGCTTATAGGATAAGACCTCCCATTTCAATCAATCTCCACCCACATGACACCAGGAGCGTCTGGTGCCCTGAGTCTCACATGGTTAAATCTGGCTCTTCATGCCAAGGAACAGCTTGCTGCAGCCCAGAGGCCATCTGCTCCCTGTCCACACTGGGGCTGCTCCATTACTCACTCTGAGAGAATGAGAGTCCTCCAATTCACCCACCTTTCACCTTAGGGCCCAGAACTCATCTGAGCCTGCTTCATCCTTCCTGTTGCCTAGGAGAAGAGAAAAGGTGACCCTGCAGGGTCCAGAGCATTGGAGCTCAGCCCTCTGCTGTTTCAAGGCCTTCACACTTCCAAATATCCCCTGTTCTGTTAGGGAAAAAAATGTTGTGATGATGTTGTCAAGCACATGACACCATCCCCACCCCCCACAAGGCTGGTGGGGTGAATGGGGGCAAGAGCGCCTTTCATGTCTACAAGGACGGCAATTTGGACATGGCTTGGCAATTAAAAAGCTTGGCCATTGCTCTGACTTCTTGCACACACAGGGTGTGCCAAGTGCTATGGTTCTGCTCTGAATAGCACAATGAGCCTTTTCCCAAAGGGGACCTGTGGTCCTTGGCAGAAGCTCTGGGGGTGGTGGGAGTTGAGGGAATTTCATTCACACAAAAGGCGGGATGAGTCCTAGAGGGTTTCCTGGAGGGGGAGAACACCAGGCAGACCTCCGACCTCTGCATGGGCATCAAAGACAAGGCAGTGGTCCAAGCACAGAATGCAGGAAAACAAATGTGGGGTGTTCAGGGCATGCAGAACTTGGCCCTGCTCAGCCCTCTGCCAGAGCTGTTCTGAGATCTGGAGTGCACAGCCAGGGAGAAGTGGGGCTGCCACTCAGGGTCCAAGGCAGGATTCATATCTGGATCTTCTGACCCTAGCCAGCATTCTGATCACCTCCATGCACCATGTGACCCTTCAAGATGAGGGAGTGTGCAAGTAGGGGTGAGATCTGGCCATGCAGAGCTCTAAAGGGTATTCATAAAGGCACAGAGCCTGCCAACCCCAACATCCTCCACAAATTTCCCACCTGCCACCCATGAGGTTAGCACATGCTGGCTTCAGAGTCCCTGTAAGCGTGGTGAGGGGTGTAGGTGCTCTCAGCCCAGTGTCTAAAAGTGAGTGGGCTGCTTAGGAGGGCTCAGTGTGGCCTGCTCACGGCCTGTGGCTCCCACTGACTGGGGAGTTTTACTGCTCTGGGTCCACTGTGCCTCGGCCCTGAGTGCACAGAATGGCTCTCCCTGAGGCTGGCAGAATGGGATTCCCACAGATGCATCGCCTGGGGGAAATTCATGAATGGTAGCCAAGCTGTATGGCCCCTGACTACTTCCTCTGTGACCCCACTCTCCAGGTCATGGAGCTGAAGAGTCACAGACAGTGAGTTTAGGCCCCAGGGACTGAGAGAGAGCTATAAGGAAGATGTGGGCAGACACCAGGATGACATCGGCAACTCTCTGGTGGAGTTTTTCCCTTCTGATCTTAAAAGGAACACACACAATACAGACAATTTCAAAAAGGTTAACAGGCATCATGGGAAAAGTGCTGCATTTGCAATCCCACCACCCACGGCAGTCCGCTGACAGGTGGCGGAAGGCTTTGGCCACAACCAGGGTCTGCTTCCTTCCCTGAAGCCTCTATTTCTACTCAGGAATTCTGCAGGGAAGATGCCAAGAATTTATGTGACTATGGAAGGACCATTAATGTCCAACACTTCCAGAGCCTGGTTGAAGAGCAGAAGGTGACCTATTGGGGTACTGTGGCTGCCTGGTCCTTCAAGGTTCCCACCAAGTCTGCAGCGAGCAGCACAGATATTTGAGAAGCAGACAAAGCCCTCTGTGGAGTATAAATGGCTCTCACCAGTGGGCTTGGGGGGCTCTGTGGCACTCAGCAGGCAGGAGCTGAGCACCCCTCCTAAGAAGCCCCCCTCCAGCCCCAGAATCCCACCTCCAAAAACACCAGAGAGAGGGGCATTCTGTCCCCCTCTCACTGAGAATCAGCAGGGATGTGGTCAGTAGAGGCCATAAGCATCCCCAATTGCAGGCCTTGGATCATCAGATGGGGCCCCTTTGGACCCCAACTTCTTGAGAAGACAGAAGAGCTCCAGGAGGGACGCAGGTGTCTGGAAGGTGCTGTGCCTTCCCCCTCGATGTTGAGACCTTCCTCACCTGGTGAAGGATAGTCCATACTTGTTCCCATGGTCAGGGATGTGCATGGGGCCGTGTGAAGAGCACTCCAGGACCTCATCCCTGTCCCCCTGTTAGCCTGTGCAGCCTCCCCTGTGAGAGAGTGGAAACAGGAGCTGGACACACACTGACTGGGTGGATGGGGGTCAGCACTGATTCCAGCTCCTTTTCCACCTCAGCCTCCACCAACCTCACAGACATGGACCCCAAGTCCCAGGTGATGTCAGAGGAGATATTTGGGCTGGAGATGACATCGAGTGTGTGCGCAGCCTGGAGGAGGACATCCAGTTCAACAACCAGGGCGAGAAGCCCCTGGCTCTCTATGTATTCTCCACCAGTGACCCTGTGGACCTCAGAGTCCTCCTCCCTGGGTCCTGGGGTCTTGGTCACTGCACACTCACATGCATAGAGGATCCAGGAGGCCTCAGGCATTTGGATTCAAATTGCAGCTTCTCAGTTCACTGGCTGTGTGACTTTCAGCAAGTCACTTAACATTTCTGAACTTTTTTTTGGTCTCATCTCTAAGATCAGGACAATAGTGTCACTGAGAAGTTTGAATGAGGTATTTATTGACCCAGTGCCCTCCACATGGCCATGGGAGCTATGGCTCATCCTATCTCCCCAAGGGGTGCTGAGAGCCATGTGATATTTAGGAAGGGCTGGAGATGGTGGCTGGGGCTCTGGCTGCACCAGCTCTATCCTTGTGACTCTGGAATGTGCTGAGGCGGGGCAGTGAGGGAGCCTGAGGCACCCTCTGGGCAGGAGTGGATGTCCAGCATCTGGGAGCTGATGCACAAGAGAAAGAAAATGATCAGAGCAGCGGGGTGACTGCCAGTGATGTCATTGTCCATGTGACTGTGCAGTCTCTGTCATTTGGCAGCAGGGGTGAGTCTAAGTCTGGGATCACTGTCTGCCTCCCCCTCTCCCACCCTCAGGGTCTCACAGAGTCAGGCAAACCCATCTGGGGCATCAGGGGATCCTGGAACACGTTGTGACCTCAGACTCTCATTAACCTCTCTGGTTTTGTCCTCTGACCTCTGCCTCAGAGACCTATTGGGTCCTAGAGGTCACCTAATACAAAGGCTTGTCCCATGGAGGCCCCAAACCAGGGGTCATGTTTAGTGGCATAGCTGGGACTGGACTCTTCCAAGGCACTCTCTGTGTTGTCCCCAGCATGGATGCCCAGGGAGCAACCTTAGGGATTATCCACTTGCAGGTACTCCAGAGAGGGGCTCGTGAGGTTTATTTGCGCAACTTGGGGGTGGGCTCCTGGCCCTGAGCAGGCTCCCCACCACAGGGAACAATGACATGGGAGCCTACCATAGCAGGGAGAGCTTTGGGAATCTTCTCTCACAGCAGCTCTTGTCTGGTGAGGTCTCTGTGGAATGATGATGCCCTTAAGGACAGTTTCACCCTGAACTCACCCAAGGTGAGGGGTAGGGAAAAGGCTGCTGGGATAAGAAGGCTGTGCTGGACAGGGGTGAGGGCTTAGGCCTTTGCTGTCCCCTTCCTGTTCTTTCTTACAGATGCTCTAGGACTGAGCAGGAGTGCTCCTCCTGGCCTATCTGTGCTGTGCCACCACTGGAGGGTGGGGCAGCCTTGCTTGCTCTCCTATCCCATGGAGAATTGCTCCCATGGCCCCTGGCCCTGGATTTTTGCTCCTCTGCTGACCTGTACATGCTCCCAACTCACAGAGGGACGCAAGGCATTAATTCTCCAAGCAAGATGATTGAAGGCATGGGGAAAGGCACTGGTGGTGAAGAGATCAGTGATCTTGTAACAGGGCCCTTTGCTGTAACAGGGGTCCACTTCATACTTTGAATATAACCTTGCTGTTCAACCATGGGCAGCTTATTTTAAAACTGACATGTTTTTCCCCTTCCTCTTCTCCCTCTTCACCTCCTCAGCAAAGGGGAAGCAAGAGGAATGTTCTTTCTGTCCTAAGCTGAGTTATCTTCCCTTCCTTCCATTCAATGAATAAGGAAACTGGAGACCTACTAATTGAAACGATTGCTCTTCCAATGATAGAAGTCAAACATTAATTACTTCCATAGAGAGAGATAACTTGGAGAACAGCCCTTGTATCCCCCTTTAAAAGCCCTCTATTCCTCCTTTGGCAACCTCTGTGACATGAGTCTTCTGTCTTTCTCTTTTGCTAGCAAAGCAATAAAACTTCTTTTTTTCCTTTACTCAAAATTAGTCTTCATTATTGAGTGAAATTCAGGGATGAGGATTGAGTTTCTTGTCACCAACATGAGTGACCATTTTCAGTTGAGGAAACTGAAGTCTCAGAGAATTGCTGGTATCTGTAGGAGCTCATTTCTGTGAGAGGAGAGACAGGGTGCTGACCCTGGTCCTACTGGGTCAGCCTTGTGCCTGTTCTTTTCATTGCAACAATCATTTGAAGGAGAACAATCATTCTGTCTCACTATACTGCTGGAAAACTTCTATCCAACTGCAGCAAAGATTCTTCTTCTTTCAATGAGTGGTTTCTGGGGATGGGGAGAAAGTGAGGGGGAGGGATGAGACTGGGGGACATGTTCTGGAATCAGTGGTGATGGCTGTACAACAGCAAAAATGCAATTAACTGCTGAAATAAACATTTTTAAAATAAGTACAATATTCATTTTTATTCAAAATTAATAGTAAAAACAAAATCCAACAATGAAAATAGGGAAACTAGTGAAACAGTAAGGGAGCACAGGGGCCTCCCTTGGGCATTAGCAGGTCCAAGGTGGCGCTCAGGAGCTGGCATTGGCTATGGAGCCACTAGGAGCTCCAGAGCTGGAGGTGATAGTGAAGGAGTTTGGGGTCCTGGCTCTCCCTCTGGTGCTTGAGGTGATGATGGAAGTGCCACAAGTACCAGAGGTGACCCTGCAGTTGCAAGAAGAGAAACAATCACCAAATGACCATGTTCTTTTCAGGGGCAAATTATTTCTCACTGCCTTTCAGAGGAAACTCTATATACAAAGCCACCACTGGAATGGGTTCCTAGAGAGTTTGCTCTGTTTGTAATTTTCCTGCCCCTCTCATCTTCTGGAAGCTCTGCTCTGCATACCCAGCTCCATCTCATTCCCAGTGCTCACAGACCCCAACCCCAGTCCTCCTTACCTTAAAACTCTGCCTCAGTGGGTTTCAGGGGCTTCCACAGGGCCCTGAGTAGGGACCTCAGTGTTCCAGGTAGAGCCAGGGGTGTTGGGCTTCACCCACATTAACACATTGGGGAAGGGCCACCTGGGCCTGGTCCACAGGGTTTACTGCAGGAGCCCGTGATGGAGGAGGTGGTACTGAAGTAGGACAGAAGAGGCCAGACACCTAAGGAATGTTCAGGAAGCAGGTTTATTGACTGCAGAATTCAGAGGTGGTTCTCGCCTAAGCATTCTTCCTCTAAAAAATGAGTATAGAAATTCTTTGAACTTTATACCCAGGGTGTGGGGGGAGGGGATTAGGAGGTTCATACGACAAGTGTGTTTCATTCCGCCCTCTAGACAGATGCAGGTTTCACAAGTTTTTTCTGCAAACCTTGCATTTATGAACAAAGAGGGAGCCACAAACCACAATGTCTTCTGCAGATTTTTGCTGTAAGCTGATGTCCTGTGGAAAAAACTCTCTGATAAAAAGAGGAATTACATGCCACAAATATGGTGGAGGTTTCTGCTTAATGATGGTAAGGGTCCTCTGGGTGGGGGTCCCTGGCCTGCTTTATTGCTGGGCAAAGGAGGGTCAGCAGCTGAGTGAGAGGCCTGGTCTTGTTTCCCATGCTGCCCTCGAAGGGCGACCCTGCATGGTTGAGCTCCTGGGCCTGCTTTCCTTGCCTGTCAAGAGGCCAGGCCCATCATATGCCAACCCCAACATGGCAACCTTGACCCAGATAGCTCTAGTCACTGAAGAGACGCTGATAAAACGTCCCATCGGTAGAAGTCCTGGATCAATGGTATGATCACCTCATCCTTCTTCAGGGAAGCTTGACACTGTCTGCTCCTTCCCCACTTGACCACCCAACCCCAGGAGGAAAGGGAAGGGGTACCTTCTGTGTGCGTTGCTCTCACTGTCTCAGGCTCGTGCTCCATAAATATGTGATTGAGGAGGAAACAATGGGAGTCTGTCGGGCCAGCCTTCCCTGGGTCTTCTAGCTCACATAATGGCATCTGCCAGGTCTCCTTTTACCTTGTCCCACTGAGATGTGTGCATGTCAAGAGGAAGCCAGGAGGATGCCATAGCTGCTGTAATGTGGAAACTACCTCCTCTGATATCTAGGGTGTCTCTGTGACCTGGACTAGAATGGAAGTCAAAGATTAGGGTTTGCTGTCTGCTCTGTTCATTGATGATGGTCAGTGCTCAGAAAACTCTCTGCCCATAGTATAGCTTCATATCTACTCATTCGACGTTGGAATGCCATCACCTGCTTCCAAGATGTCTAAGGGAGCCTGGGCACCTCTGCCAGCCCCCATGGAATCCAGTTCAGGTACAGCCAGAAACCTGCAGAGGGAACCTCAAATCTCCTTCACAATGAAGAAAAGAGCTGAGTCCAAGTCCAGAGGGTGAGTGAGGGGTGAGGCAAAAGCTTCATTCTGGGGGGAGAAGAAAATAATCAGAGAATAAGCACATCACCCGCCCCCCAGCAGATCTTTCTAAGGGACCAAGCCCTGGGTGAACACTTTCCAAGGAAATCCCACTTAGTCCTCAACAATCCTATGAGGTTGACCTGCTTGGCACCCACTGTTCAGAGGTTCAGTGGTGAAGTTGCACTGTGCCTGGAGGGCAGGCATCGCCTTCTAAACATGAGGACCTGTTGTGTAGAGATGAAGATTCAGTAGGTGTTGGTGAAGGAGGGGCTGGAGGAGGGGTGGCCCCCCAAGACATCAGGCTCCAGGGCCTCCTCCAGGATCTGTAGCGTACCTGCTGCAACCACCCATAGAGTGGGGTTTTATCCCCCTCCATGGCCAACTCTCCCCTCTGTGGTGGGACAGTGGGGAGACAGTCAGTGGCCAAACTGTGACCTTTGCCAAAATAATCTACATATATAATAAAATCTCAATCAATATTCCAATGGTCACTTTATGCAAAAATGGAAAAGCTAAACTACCAATTCCTATAGAATTATGTAGGAACTCAATTAACCAAAACAGTCATAGAAATGAAGGATAAACTTCTCGATTTCAAAGGTTACTAAAAAGCAACAAAGTAGTTTTGTATTCAAAAATAGAGTGGTATGGGTAGAAGCTCAGGCTACAGATCTTGGAATAGAATTTAGAGTACAGAAACAGACAAAAATATCTACATTGCATTGATATTTCCAAGAATGTTCCAAGAGTGTTCACAAGAGAAAAATAGTGTCTTTAATAAATGTTGCTAAGGAAATAGGTATCCATGTGCAAGATAAGGTTTTGGGACCCTTGCCTCACCTGATATAACAAATAAATACAAAGTGGATCAAAGACCTAAATGTAAGTTCTTAAATGATAAAACTCTTAGAAGAAAACAGGCATACATCTTCTTGACCAAGGCTTAGGCAATGATTTCTCAGATCTGACACAAAAGGCACAAGCAGTAGAAGAGAAAGCAAACTGGACCTCGCAAAAATGAAAATTTTGTGCATCAAAGCACACTATCAAGGAAGGTGAGAAGAAGCCTACAGAATGGGAGAAATTGACAGCCAGTCATCTAGAGGGTATGAAGAACTCTTCCTTTCCATGTCAGTGGTCTCCCACAGACATGGTGAATGTCCCCAAGCCCCTCTAGACTTCCTGGAAGTGTGGCAAGCACCAACCCATGAAGTGATGTATGAAAAGGGCAAGGATTCTCTGTGTGCAGAGGAAAGCAATGTTGTGACAGGAAACAGAGTGGCTATTGTGGACAGACCACACTGATTTTCTTGGAGAAGGCTAATGCTACAAAGAAGATTGTGCTGAGGATTGGGTGTGCTGAGCCCAGCTGCAAATCTCAGAATGCTGGCTCCTGAGAGATTGTGAATAGGAGGGGATAAGAAATGAGCAAGTGATACAGTTCCTAGATTCACCTTGTGTTTTATTATGAAGACAACAAAATACTGAGGTTATGTTCACTTAAAAGAGACTGAACTAGACATTTCTCCAAAGAAGATATAAAATGGCCAACAACAGGGAAAAAAGACGTTCCTGTCACCAGAGAAATGCAGATGACAACCATAATGAAATACCACCTCCCACCCACTAAGATGGCTGGAATAAAAAGAAAAAGAAACCCATAAATTAGCTAGTGTTGGCATAAATGTGGAGAAATCAGAACCCTCATACATGCCTGGAGAATTGTAAAATGCTCCAGCCACTGTGGAAACCAATTAGGTGATCCTCAATAAACAAATCTATAATTACCTTAGACCTGGCAATTCAAATTCTTAAATGCATATATAAAAAGTGTTAAAATGGCTGTTCATACAGACTTGTTCAAGAATTTGCATGGCAGCACACTTCATAGACACGGCAGATAACCATGAATTTATGGATGGTTGAACTCATATAGTTTATTCATATAATGGAATATTATCCAGCCCTAAAAGGAAGAGGACCTGACAGATGCTACAACATGGATGAACCTTTGAACCATTATTCAAAGAGAGGCACAGGGGCCATTTATTGCATGAGTTCATTGATATGAAATCTCCAGAATAGGCCAACCTGTAGAGACAGCAAGCAGATTAGTGATTAGCAGTGACTTGGTGTGGGGAGTGGGGATGACAGCTGGATGGTAAGGAGGTTTCCATTTGGGATGGTGAGGATATTCTTGACTAGATGGCGGTGATGGTTTTCCAAAGTTACAAGTTTACTAAATCACACTGGGTTGTACCCTTCAAAATGGACAGAGGGTGACTATTACACGTGAATTTTACTTTAGTAACTCAGGGAGAGAGTTGAAGGTGAGCCATCCCCAGCCATGAGGGGGTCTCTGAAGATCCCACCTCAGTCCCAAAGAGTAGAAGAGCTGAGGAAAGCCCTGATCATGGGACCTTCCCTGAACTCTCCCCTTCCTCCCTGGCTCTGCTCTGGCCTGAGAAGTCGCGCGCATCCGCGCTCCACGCCCATAATTTTGAATGGGGAGCAAATGGAACTGCTATTGGTCCAGCCGGTGGGGCTGAGCGCTGATTGGCTGAGGCTGGCAACGGACCTGCCCGTGCGCAGAGAGCCGTTGAGGACTCGCTGTGTGGCAGTTTCCCTGCCCTGGGCTCAGTCAGCGCCTTGTCAGCCGCCTGGTGAGCACCGCAGGAGCGCCCTGGAGCCAGGTGCTCCTGTCCAGCCCCAGTGAGTGCCGGAGGTCTTGCAGGAGGCTGGGGAGGGGACCCTCCGGAGGGGACCCTCCCTCTTAGGGCCTGGTCACTCAGGCTTGCCCAATTCACCTGTTGTCCCCGTCGGGTCTGGCTCCTCCTCTGTCCTCAGAGTCAGGTTCCTCAGTCCAGGGTTTCCTGAATTCTCCTGAAACACCCTCATTGATCCGTTGCACCCTGATGTCAGGCCTCTGGGTTCTGTTTTGAATCCATCCTTTTGTATTTAGTTCCCTCGCGCCTCCCCCTCAGCCCCTGAGCATTTCCAAAGAAAACATTCACAAATGGATCTACTTCGTTGATGGCAGAATTGGGGATCTAGGGTCCTCAGAACCTTCTGTGACATCCTTCCTCTTCCCCATATCCGCGAGAGGCCTCTCTAGGGACCCTTAGAAACAGAAGGGGCAAAGCGTAGCGTGGCCCTGTGGTGTCCTATCTATCTTTGTGATCTTGCAGATCTGAACATGTCATCTCTGTGAGAACATTCTCCCCACACTTTGTGCGTGTGTTAACAATATCAAGCTTGGTTCTCATGATCACAGTGGCTGGACCCCACTGGATGTGTGCCAGGTAGGGCAGGGGTCAGTCCATACAAAGAGCAGTCTTTCCAGTGGGAATAGCCACTGCACCCTTGAGGGGAGTTGCTGGCCTGCAGAGGAGAGCTCCTCTGGGGGCTTTCCTGGCTCTGGCTCCTCTCTCTTGTCAGCCTGGTGCACCAAGTGGAGGCTGTTCTCATCTCCCTCTGTGGACCTGCTCTAGCCCTTGATCCCTGGCCCTGACGAGAACTTTTTCTCTGAAATGAACCTATTTTTTATGTGGCCAAGGCTGCTTCTCACTTGTTAGGTCCAGCTCAGTTCTTACTACATCGAATAACTGCATTCTCCAATTTCCCTGGCAAAATTCATCATCCTGCAATGAGATCTCAGTCTGATTTCATACATCCTGTGCAGGCCCTGCAGACAAAACCAAAACCAAACCAAAGAACATGACTGTGTTTAACACCACGTGGGTGGTGTAGTCCCCATAGCAGTCAGGGAAAACAGCAGGGGGACACAGGGATCACTTTTGATAAGGAGTGTTACAAAGATTTGGAACTTGAGGGACATTTTTAAGGACAGAGGAGCTCTCTTCTAGAGTGGACGCTGTCAGGAAGCAGGGAATTCTATTAGTGGTGGTCTTCTTACATCTTATGCAGAAAAAAGGGAAGACTGGAGGGAGGTGAATGTTAATTGGGGACAAAGCAGCTGTCACTTAAGTTCACCAGATAGGGGATGTTTAGTCACTTCTGTGAATTAATTTATGTTCACCTTTCATCTGTGTTCAGACATGGTTAGAGATCAGACTTCATTTTTGGTCCTGATTACTCATTTCACATTGAATTTGGTGCTTGTTGATGCTCCATGAATTGCTTAGGCTTCACTAGGATTTCAGGGCCAGGCTGTGAGTGTCAAACCTGGTCCTGGCAACAGCAGGCCCTGCTGTTAGACAGGCCAACTGCTGGAGGTCGAGGCTGCTTTCTTCTTTCTCACAGGATCTCAGGACCAGGTCTTAAAAGATGCCTCCTAGGAGAGGGTTTCAAATAGATTGAGAAAAATATTAAAGCATTTATGGCACCAGAAAATTATCAAGACAGAAGAAATTGGAACAAGTATTAAAAGGGAGTCCAAAACAACAGTTTGTGACCATTGCTTCTGCTGGGGATGCTGTTCC
>NW_025999874.1:18-4133 GCF_001458135.2 Marmota marmota marmota
AGACAAAAGCCTAAATGTGCTTCCAGCTGGCACTGCCTCCCCTGTGTTCCCCCAATGGCTTGCTGGCTCCAGGCCACACATCCGGGGAATTGAGATGGCCAGATAACCTCTCCCCGCTGCACAACCTATTCATGCCCTCCTCTTGCTCTCCCTTGTTTTCCTCCCTGTCCCTTCCCAGTGTGCCCTCCTGCTTCAAGTCCTCAACAAGGTCAGGGACCCTTGGGTTCAGGGGCAAGGCCCTGTTTCTCTTTGCTGAGTGTTGAGGGAGGCAGAGGTAGGCCGAGGGTCTGTGGAGGGAGGAGCGCTGAGCCGCACACGGTGTGCACTGGTGCGTGTATCGGTGTGTGCAGGCAGTTGTGCAAGCGGGCCGTGGAGGTCCTGGCAGTGCAGGCGGGCTCTGGGGCAGCCGCCTAGCGCTTACAGGTGTACACGAGCTCCTGCTGCGCACACTGCTGGCACTCCACATAGCAGCACCACTGTACCTGGCAGTGGCAGGAGAAAGCCACCAGGCGGCTCTGGGTGTCATAGCCGCGCCCGCAGCACAGGCTGCCACAGCTGGCCTCCCGGGAGCACACCCTTCCCGCTGTGCCCGGCGAGTACTTGCTGGGCCTGCAGAAGCTGGGGGAGTCCTCCATGTACACCAGGTCCCCGGGCCGGGGTGCCAGGCCCTTGGTGGGGCTGCCTGGCTTGGCAGGTGCCCACAGCTCCAGACGGCCCAAGGCCTCATTGGTAGCGCTGGACACCTTGACGGCCGAGTCGTAGCGCAGCTTCAGCACCTGGCCCGTCTCACGAAATGGTGAGAGCTGCTTCCAGCAGGTGCGCACGGCACAGGAGCCCGACACGCCGTGGCACTTACAGGTGGTCCTGAGGCCACTCTTCACGGCCTGCAAGGAGAGGCAGAGTAGAGGCCTAGTCAGAGACCTGGGCCCAGCAGCCCATACCAGCCCCCAAGTGCCAACCCAGACAGAGGAGTGTCAGGAGGATGAGAAGGGGACAGGAAGGCTCATGTGAGGTCGACAAATGGCAAGAGGCTCCCATTCCTCTAGGAGGGGCACACCTTGATGAGAGCAGTGTGGGCCAGATCTCAGCCCCAGCTCCTCCCTTGGCCTTGGCCTGAAGCTTTTGTGGCATATACAATCTGCACAACTGAACACAGAGGCCTCAATGATAAGGACACAGAATACAGAATTCAGTTTCCTCAAGAATTGGAGCACTGGTCTCTGCCCACCTTCTCCCTCCACTAGAGCTAGATACTTATTACCCTCTGTTCTCCCACTACTATTGTGACTTTGGCTAAGTCCCTCCCCTCTCTGGGCCTCCTGCATCTTCCTATCCATGAAATGGAGGAGAAGCAGGGGTTACACAAGATCAAAACTATGGAATGATGTTGGCTTTGACCTTGAAATGAAGGCCCTTCTCCAAACACATTCCTGCTTCACCAAAGCCTGGTCCCAGGCCTGGCTCCTACCACTGCCCAGGCATCCATTGCTGCTCAGGACCCTCCCAACTTCTACTGTGGTCCCGGTGTGTGGTCATGGACCAGAGTGGATGCTCAGAGAACGTCAGTAGAGGTCATGAAGTCCGTGCTGGGACGGCTGTGGGGTGGGGTGCTAGCCTCCTATAGACCTTGCTCTCTGACTCTGCTCCCTGCCTGTGGGTGGTACTTTGGGCAGCTGGGGAGTGTGCTCACCTTGATGCCCACGTGGGTGTTGTGGGCATCAGCCCGTGCCCTCAGGTCCTTGCTTCCTCTCTTGGGCCCCAGGAAGTTACTCAGGAACTTGGTGCTGTACTTGAGATTGTCACCACACACACCCCACTGCCAGGCCTGCCGGCTCTCCAGGCCAGGGGAGTCGTCACAGGTGCAGCGCTCCATGCGCCCAGCACTGCACGCTCGGGCCAGTGCATGGGTGAGGGCGGCCGAGGACACCGCGTACAGGAAGGCCGTCTCCTTGAAACCTGTGCCAGGCACCCAGGGGGCATCAGCAGGAAGGAAGAGAGAAGCTCAGAGGTTGTCCATGCTCTCTGAGGGCTGGCAGGATATGCCCTGTGGGTTCCTTGTGCTCCCTGACACTTTTCAATCAGAGTGACCTTGGGTCTCTTGCCTGACTTTCCCCAACTGAGCATCCCCCTCACTTCCAGGACCACTGCTATGCTTATACTGTTGGGGAGTGGCCCCAACTTGGCTTCCTGGGGGGGCTCATTGTCTCCTGCTCTCCAATGTATCGGGGTTGTGTGACACATGGAGAGGCGGGAAGCAGGCTACTACCTCTGCCCCAGACCCTTCCCTACCATCAAGAGCAGCTGGCCTAGAAGGAGGGGGGGGATGCCTGCCCCATCACCATCATGGAGTGTTGTAAAAGTCCCCGCTGTAGCCCTTTGCACTTGGCAATGGAGTCACCCAATGACCTGTATCTCCCTTCTAGACCCCATGCTTTCATTGGGCAGATGGGACACATTTGGCTCTGTCCCTCCAGCATCCAGCACAGTTCCTGGGTCGCTGTGGGCCTCCATGCTTAGGGGGCGATGGGTGGGTGGAGGCACAGAGGGATGGATGCAGAAAGAAGGGAGGGAGGCAGAGCGGGAGGAGTGGCGGGGGTTCGTCCAGGGATGCAACGAACAGAGCCAGATGAATAGTGAGTTGGTGAATCAGCGGCTTCGTGTACTCCACCAGTGACTAATGCCTCTGATCCTATACGCTCCTGTGCCTGCCTCACACGCGTGTGGAGAAGGCCCCGGGAGGTGGCTGGGGCTCTCTGTCTCATCTGTGGGCTCCTCCAGCAAAGGACTTGTGTCTCCCTTCTTTTATGTCTTCCTTGATCCTCTTTTATCTCCAAACCCGTAGTTAGGCCACAACTGGCCTTTAGTAGACCCTCACTAACTCCCCAAGGCCCTTCTCATTTGAGGCTGTTCCAGGAAACCCAGGACGGTGTGACCTGCTGGGTCCCCCAAGGCCTCCTCCTCCCTTGTGGTCCTCCCCACCCTCCTCCCCACCTCTCTTGAGCAGGCCGGTCCTCCCCTCCAGGCTGCAGTTCCAGCGCTCATGCCGGAACTGGAACTGACATTCCAGCAGGCCAAGGTGGGCCGCGTCCCGCAGGGTCTCAGCCAGGCCCGGCTCCCTCCGGCAGAGCTGCTTCTGTCTTCGGGACAGCTTCAGCAGGTCGCACTGCTTCAAGTGGATGCCGCTCTGTGCTGGGGCTGCCTCAGTGCCCAGGCCTGGGAAGGGCGTCAGGACCTCCCGCCCAGTCAGGCTGCACAGGACGAGAGAAGGGAGACAGGTGAGCCGTGGGGTCTCGACAGGGCAAGGCGAGGGATGACCATCCCTGTGGACGTGGGACAGGTGACAAAAAGGGGCTCTGTTGGAAGGGTCCTTCTTGGGAGCTTCATTTATTGCCCTTGGGGGCAGCAGGCCACACCACAGTGGGTATGGCCCCATAGGAGACCAAGGTGCTTGTGACAGGATTAGTGCAGAACCTCCAATTCAAGTTTTCCAGAGTCCAGTTTCTGCTCTTACCTGTCCTATTTCCCAAATTTGCCCAATCAGAGAAATCACCTGGGTGCTTTTTTAAAATACAGATTCCCAGGACCCACACTTAGCAATTCTCATTCTATGGGTCTGGAGTGGGGCCCAAGAATCTATAGATTTGTCACATTTCCCGGGCAGCTGATAAGATTGGGGAAGTTTGGGGAGCATTGCACATAGCATTGCTGACCTCCTAAAGGAGGACATCTTCCTAAGAGGAGCAAGCATAAGAGAAAAAAATCCCTAGGCACAGTCCCCCATGTGCCCCTCTCTTGCATTATATCACTGCCCAGTAAAACCTGGGTTGTTTAATCCCAGGTACATTGTCAATCATCTAGCCATTCCAAGCCTCGTATATGCTTGGGGGAAGGAGGAAAGGAAGGAAGGAAAGAAGGAGGAAGGCTGACAGATGGTTGGATGAAGGCAAATCCCAAGACTTCTTATTCTATATCCAAAGTCCATTGAATCTGGAGTTAGGTGCCAGATTCTAAGACTGACTCTGCCACTTCCTACCTGTGCAACTGTGAAGCCTGGGTTTTCTCTTCTGCAAAGTATAGAGAGTGATCTTCCCTTCTTTCCCAGGGTTGCTGCGTGG
>NW_025999874.1:6832-84671 GCF_001458135.2 Marmota marmota marmota
TTATGTAAAAATAGCATTTTTGCATACATATATAATATATAATAAGCATTATATATTACATATTTTATTTACTTACTTTAAAAATGTTTAGAGATCAAATCCAGGACCTTGCACATACTAAGCAAGCTCTCTTCCACTGAGCTATATTTCTAGCCCTACATACATTTATTTAACCTGCAAAACAAGCCTGAGAGATAAAGATTATCCCATTTTCCTGATGGGAAAACTGAGGTCAGAATGGTTGACTAACTCACCCAGAGTCAGTTAGTAAGTGATAAATGGAGGATACGAATTCCTCCATTGCCCCTTATGCCAGAGCGAGGCCTGGGCCACCTTCCATCCTGCTCAGATTGACCCCAGGTGAGGATCACCCTTATAGATGACCTGGCCCACCCCTCTGGAGTTCAGCTTCTACCTGGACACACAATCCCAGAGGCACTGGGATCTCCTTTAGGCAGTTTCAGCCGGGAGGACGCCTGCTCTGTTTCCTTCCCTCCTCTTTCTCCTCCCGAGTCACAGAAACTCCACCACCATCCACTGAGGGGGCTGGTTTGACCCTGAGCCCAACTCTGGAGCCCACGTCCTCAGGGGTTACAGCTCAGCCAGGGACAAGCTGGCCTAAATTCCTTCCCAAAACACAATGATTCTTATCAGGAAGGTTTTGGCTTTTAATCCACCACCCCAAAGCAGTCAAGTTTCTTTCACCCTTTCTTTCCTCTTCTGCTGATTCACTCAGGACCCAGTACAATCTCTAAAAATTTTTAAGTAAAAATAATGATATCAAAATACATCAAATGCTTAGAAATATATTTTTTTAATATTTGCAAGATTGGCACGCTGAAAACTACAAAGCTAAGGGAAATTTTAGAAGTCCTAAATGGATAGAATAAACCTGTTCATGAACCAGAATATTCAGTGTTAGAATGTCATCTCCAATCGATTGGTTTATTGCAATTCCAATCAAAATCCCAGAAGGCTTTCATAGGCATGTTGACAACTTGATGCTAAAGTTTATATGGAAGCACGAAGGACCTGAGTGGCCAAAAATATTTTGAGAAAGAAGTACAAAGTTAGAGAACTCAGAGCACTTGTTTTATAGACCTACTACAAAGCAACATTAATCAATACTGTGTAATATTGGCACAAAAAGACAGGCACATAGATTAGGGGAACAATACATTGAAAGTTCAGAAATGGACACACACATATTAGATCAATTAATTTATAGAAATGATGCAATGAAGAAAGGATCATCTTTTCAACAAATGGCACTAGAACAAGCCCCATGTGGGGAGCAATATTCTTCAATCCTTACCTCACACCATATATACTCAAAGTGCAGCTTCAGCTTTTACTTCAGTGTAAAAGCTAAAATTGTGAAGCTCCTGGAAGAAACACGGGAGGAAATATCTACAACTTTGGGGTAGGGCTGCCAAAAAAAAATCTCTGCCCACCCAAAATTTGCAGATATTTCTTAGGTAGGACACTCAAAAACAATCCATAAAAGAAAAAGTTGACGGGTACCCTGAGCTCCATAAGACACCAATGAGAAAATGAAAAGGGAAGCCACAACCAGGGATAAAATAATGCCAAGATTTTCTGACAAAGGATTGATTCCAAAATATATAAAGAACTCTTAAAATTCATTACCAAGAAGACATATAAGGGCTGGGGCTGAAGCTCAGCGGTGGAGCACTTGCCTGGCATGTGTGAGGTGCTGGCTTCGATTCTCAGCACCATCTATAAATAAATAAATTAAATTAAGGCCTATCAACAACTAAAAAAATATATTTAAAAAAGACATAGAAGCCAATGGAAAAGTTCAAATGACCAAAATACTCGTGAAAAAATATCCAACGCACCCTTCACCAATGGAGCAATGAGATAGCGAGGCACACCCACTAAAATGCCACAACAAAGATGGAGGATAGTCAGCAAGAATATGGAGCAACTGGAACTGTATAAGATGGTACTGTCACTTTGGAAAACCGTTTGGCCATTTCCTGTCAGTCAAACATATTCCTACATCTGATCCAGCCACCCAGCCCTAGACAATTCTGTCAGAGAAATTAAAACATCTGTCCATGAAAGAGGTGCACATGGGTGTGTATACCAGCTTTATTGAGAGCAGCCTAAAACTGGAGATAACCCACATAGGAAGTGAAGGCACAAATTGTGGTACATCCATCTAACGGAATAGGAATAAAGAGGAAAGAGGTCTTGAAATGTGCAACATGGACAAACCTCAAAAATGTCATGTTGAGCCAAAGACTCCATGCACGAAAAGCTTTGATTCCATTTACATGAAATCTACAACAGCAAAACTAATCTCTAGTGACAGAAAGCAGGGAATTGACAGAAAGCTGGGGCTGGTGGAGATGGGAAAGGTTGGTTGATCACAAAGAGGACCAGGGATCCTTCGAGGTGGTGAAAATGTTCCATAGAATAATTGTGGTCAGCACAAATGAGTTGCACAGGTGTGTTCATTTGTTAAAACTCGGTGTACTTAAAAGTCATGCATTTTAGGATGTGCAATAAGAATTTGGAAAAATTAAAGTTGATGCTTTCTTTCTGCGGTGGAACCCTAATGGAGGCACTGGCACAACCCGCCTGGGAGTCAGGATGCACTGAGACCGCCAGGCTGTGAGGTGAGCTCTCAGAGGACGCCACAATGATGGGGGACCAGGGCTCAATGGCCAAGTCTGTTCCAGCTCTCTGTACTGTCCTTAGTCAAGTCATCTGTCTCCAGTGTCTTCAGTTCCCTCAGGCCCTTCCATTTCCCAGCCTGACAGGCCTGGTCCTGGCACTGAGGTCTAGGATTTCCCAAGAGTATGTGCTTTGGCCCGGAGAACTCAGGGATTCTGCAAATATTAACTTCTGAGCCGTTTTATAAGCAAGTGCCCTGCTTAGGTGATAAGCCAGGCACATGCCAGGTCCTGTCACTCAGCCCAGTTTTTAGTCTTACCAGTGGCTTTGTAACTGGAAATCATTCCTGTAAAAGCAGATTTTCAAATCATAATCGTCTCTGGTGATGCTCTCTAAATGCATGGCCTCTGCACTGGGTGCATTTCTTTCCTTTCTAGGGACACTAGAAGAAGATTATGAAAACATAGGCCTTTGGATCCTGGGTTTAAATCCAGGCTTTGCCTGTGGCTAGCTGTGTGACTTTGGGCAGATGTTTTAACCTTGCTGAACTTTGAGTGATGACAATACCTGTTTTATAAGAAGGTGTGAGGCTTTATTGAGACAGAGATTAGCTGTCCTCTGGGGCATCACACAGTAGTAGCTCAGGAAGCCATTTTCTGTAAGGCATGGAACATAGGCTCAAGGAAGGACCCAGTTTCTATCTTGCCCCCACTGATTTGCTGTATGACATCAGGTGAGTCACTGGACCTTTCTGACCCTCAGTTTCCTTTGGAAATCATACTTCAGGAATGGCTTTGAGGATCTGAAGAGAAAACAGACTGCATGAGGAACTGGTTTGTAAATTTCTCTGCAATTTATGTTACCATTACCATCAACAGAATGGGATCTAGGCTGGCACAAAAGAACCTAAGGCCACTGCTGGCTCACTGTGCTAGGGGTTTGTTCTGAACAATGGGGATGGGGGTCACTTCCAAATCTGAAGCCCGTTTGCAAAAACCCCCAAGAAGATTGGCCTCACCAAAATCAGCCTCACCTGCACTCCTGGTAGCTGAAATTTCTTTTACTAGGAAATAAATGAAAGTACTCCAAGTTATAGTCAGAAGTGAGATTTAGCATACAAACGGCCTGGGGAAGAGAGAGGCATACTGCCTCACATTCTCACTAGAGTGTGAAGACTGGTATCAGATTCCTTCCAAAGAACAGATTCATATAGGAAGCCAAAAACCTGGTATCACTGAGTCCAAGAGGGTTTCCTCAGTGAGAGTCCCGGCTGAATCTTGTCCATTCTCTGGGACCATATACTTAAGAGATGATGCCCTAATTTTAGCTTACTGTCCAAGCATATGTCCTGCTCCCCACTGGGATGGTGGTGGTTGAGGTATACTTTGCCAGCCCTGCCTGCTGGGGCTCCTGAGTATTGAGGTGGGTTTCAATACTCAAACCTCTTGGCCTGGACTCAGCCCTAGCTGACCAACTTCATCCTCCTTTCCAAAGATGCCCTTGTTCACAGCCCTCAGATTCTAACCCTGTGTGCTGTTGAGAACTATTTTCCCTTCCAATACACTAGCCAGAGTGGTCCATACCTCCTGGAACCTCTCTCTTCCTATCCCACCTGACCTCTGCTCTATCTCCAACCATAAAGCCCAAATAAACAAAAGAATCGTGAAAATGAGGTGATGTCCAAGGGGATGTCCTTCTCTTCTCCATTCCAGGTCAGAAACCTCTCAGATTTCCTCTGGGACATCAAGATACTGTACCTGGTTTCCTTACTACTACTACCATCACTATTAATAATAATGATAATAATCGTTAACATTAGTTAAGCATTTACTATGTGCTAGACATCATTCTAAGTGCTTTACATGTACTAACTCACTCCTCTTATGAAATAGGCACTGTTGTTCTCATTTTACAGATCAGAGACTGGTGGACAAAGCCAGTCCACCAGTAACTTGAACAAGAGCATAGAGCTAGCAAGTGGAAGGGTCAAACCTGAGTTTGTGTCCACCTATATGTCTTTGCTGTTGGGGACCCTCAAGCTTGAAATCCTGGGAAAACAAATATCACATACATACACTGGTCTTGGGGTTGGTTATATCAAATTCAACTCCTTCATTGTACAAAGGAAAAAGACTGAGGCCCTGAGACCAAGTGATCATCAGAAAGTTGGGCCCAGCACTAAGATCTTGGCTGACAATCTTTTCCATATATTTCAGGGGAGGTCACTGCCTACAGCCCAGACATGTAATTTCCAGGGGTCATGACCTGGAAATTAGCCTGCAGCCCCTATTCCAGTCTGCAAGGGACTCCTCAGACCCTTGCACACCCCTCCCTGGTGGATTCCTAAGAGCAGCCTCTGGCAGGTCACTTGCTGGGTGTTTTCTTGCCTTTGCTGTGGTCTGACAGTAAGCTTTGTCCTGTGTGGGGGTGAAGCTCACAAAAAAAAAAAAAGGTGGGGGTAAAGGAAAGGTTTAAAGTCACCGATGTAGGTGATTGGAGTCAGCTTTGGGTGAAGGTCAGGAAGATGCCTTCTCATCCTTGCATGATGTCTGCCTCCACCCCAACCCCTCCAAATCCCTGCAATTCAGGGTCAGAGAAGAAGAGACTTGGAAATAATTGCCCTATAACTTTTGCTCCAAAAAGTCCCCTCGTGGTTACCGCCCACTCGGCAGGTGTCACTCCAACTGCGATCCTCCTTTTCCAACCATCCTCTGAAATGGGGTTCTCTCCCTTTCCTTGTCATTCTCCTGAGCATTCACTCGATGCCAGGTAGCGGACAGTTCCCTTCCAGTCTCCAGCTGACACCCCATCCCTCTTGGATCAGCAAGATCCTTCAGCCTCCGCAACGATCCACTCCCACCCATGCACCCAGCCCTCCAGATCTCTCCTCCGCAGGGCGAAGGCCGAGAGCACGGAAGGAATTCGAGGCAAGGACTGTGACTGGCCAGAGCCCAGGATGGGGCACACAGGGAACCCGAGTGAGAATCTAGAAAGGGCATCAGAGCGCGGGACAGACGCCTGGACAGACAGGGACAGGGGGCGCTGGGGCGGACAGGGCCAGGATCCGAAGCGAATGCAGAGCTCCGGAGTTTGGGCTGGAGTCTGACACCCATCGGGGTGAGAAAAACGGAGGCGCAAAGAGACCAAAGACTTGGATTCTAGAAAGGGTGATTTGAGTCTGAACCCGGGAAGCCGGAGACCAGCTCAGCGAACGAATTCCAGCCTCGAGGTGGTCTGGGTCCCGTCAGGGAGAGGCTCTGAGTTCGAGGCCTCCCAGGGGTCAGGGACAGTGGGCAAGGGTGCGGGGAGCTGGCCCTGCCGTGGCGGGAGGGGGCGGGCCGGGACGCGGCGGGCACTGACCCGAAGTACGCGGCGGCAGCGGCGACGGCGGGCAGCGCCAGGAGGCAGAGCGCGGCCGAGGGCCANGGATATATATATATATATATATATATATATATATATATATATATATATGTATTTTTTTTTTCCCACTCAGAATAATTCCCTGGAGATTCATCTAAATTCTTTTTTTCATTTCTTTTCTGTACTGGGAATTAACCCAGTGAGACTTTACCATGGAGCCACATCTCCAGCCCTTTATTTTTGTTATTTTGAGACAGGATCTTGCTAGATTTCTTAGAACGTCTCTAAGTTGCTGGGGCTGGCCTTGAACTTGCAATCCTCCTCCCTCAGCCTCCCAACTTGCACAGTTTACAGGCCAGCTTCATCCAAGCTCTTGTGTTTATCCACAGTGTGTTCTTTTTCACTACTGAGTAATATTTCACAAAAATGCCATGCATCTAGTCATTCACTGAAGAGCATCTACCTAGATTCCAGTTTTTCAGGAAATCTGGAATTGCAAATGTATCTGCTGTGAACATTCATGTGCAGGTTCTTTATATGGGCATGTTTTTATTTCTCTGGGCAACGGGTCCATTTTTAAACAGTCTAATTAAAGCAGGCTCTTGACATCTGGGAGTGGTACATCTGCAGACCCAGATGGGTTCCAACGGTGCCAATATTACGAATGTTTACACAGGCTCCAGGCTTGGTCCTAAATCATATGAATCTCATTTCTGTCTAGAAGCACTACTTCCTGTGCACATTCTCATAACCCCAACTTGGCTGCCTCTTTAATGTGTATTGATTTATTTTAATTCTGTTAAGCCAGGTAACGCAGCTGTAAAGAAACAGGAAGCAGAAGACAATTGTATAGAGCAGACTGAAGGATGGCATCCTAGAATACCCTCGGGAATAAATATTTCCTATTTTGTGTTTTTGACTTTTTAGACTCTGAGTTCCTCTGTCTTTGTTTTAGGCTGACGACTTTCCTCTGTGGGGCATTTCAAGACGTTCTGAAATGTTTCTCTCCTGAGAGCATTGTATGGGGAATTAAGGGCTCAGGGCAGCCAAGAGTCTGACTGACTGACTCCACCACTTCCACTAGCTGGGGGAGCTGGACAAGTGTACTAACCTCTCTGAGAGTCTGATTTCTCTGACTTAAGAAAAATGGTAATGGTAGTATCTGACTCATAGGATCAAACAAGACCACCGATTAGAAGTGTCTTAAATACTCAGTAAATACTAGCTATTATTAATGAAATCAAAGGTCCATAGGAGAATCCCGTATAAGGTGTGTGTGTGTGTGTGTGTGTGTGTGTGTGTGTGTGTGTGTCTGGTGTTCTGGGGATTTAATCCAAGGACATTTGATTACTGAGCCTTTTTTTTTTTTGGTAACAGAGATTGAACTCAGGGGCACTCAACCACTGAGCCACATCCCCAGCCCTATTTTGTATTTTATTTAGGGACAGGGTCTCACTGAGTTGCTTAGTGCCTCGTCATTGCTGAGGCTGGCTTTGAACTCGGGATCCTCCTGCCTCAGCCTCCCGAGCAGCTGGGATTACAGCCGTGTGCCTCCGTGACCAGCATTACTGAGCCCTTTTTATTTTTTATTTGAGGTAGGGTCTTGCTGAGTTGCCTAGGCTGGCCTCAAACTTGTGATCCTCCTGTCTCAGCCTCCTGAGACACTGGGATTACAAGCATGTGCCACCATGCCTGGAAAAAATGATAATTTTTAAGAGTAAAATCATAACTCTCATACAAATGTAAAATGAAATTATGTCAAATATTTTATTGAACTTAATGATGGAGAAAGTGAGAGGGTATAACTGGTTCAAGGGAGAGCTGAAGAGCATATCTATATGATTAGATAGAAAGGTTGATTTTTTAGTCAATTGATTGATAAATGAGCATCTGCGACCAGGGATGTTGAAATGGATTTGTTTAACGCAGACTTAGGGCTGGGGACGCGGCTCGGTGGTAGAGCACTGGCCTAGCGGGAGCGAGGCCCTGGGTTCCATCACCAGCCCAACCGCGACAAAAACCGAGGACAACCCAGCAAAATCAGCACCTCAGAGAATGGAGGGCGGGGCAGGGGGATGGGGCTCCCTGAGCTTGGGTCTTCCCGGTCTGTCCCCTGGGTTTCTTTGGCTTTGCTGGGCACCCCAGGCACCGACGGGGTCAGCGCGGGCCACTGCTGAGGAGCCCAAGGAAGCCAGGCCCTGCTGCTCTCTCGGGGGCATCCCTGGACTCTGTCATTCTGTCACCCCAGAGGGTACTGCCAGCTGGGGACCGAGGCTGCCTTTTCTGTCCCTCCGTGGTTAGTCCAGCTGATCTGCTTAGGTTCCCCCAGGAGGATGTGGACACTGTTTAGTGTTGTCTGGAAGGTCACTTGGAACCCTGGTACCTCCTTTATGGCCTGACCTGTGATCCTGGCCTCGGACCCCCTCTGAAATGGCCACCACAGGGGACAGCAGTCTCCCTTCCTGTCCCTTTGTCTGTCTCCCCAGCAGTCACAGGGACACCGCTGGGTCCAGGGCTCTGGCTTCACAGGCTTTGGCTTCCTTAGTCGTTTCATCAATAAGAAGGGATTTGGTAGACATTCCCTCCCCACCCTCTCGTGAAAGGAGTGGCCGCTGGGACTTCTGGAGACCTCAGGAACTGGCCCCAAACCTGCGTCTTGGTAGCAGTGACAGGGGCGCAGTGAGGATCCGGAGGAGCCCTCTCTCAGCTGCCTTTAGAAACCTGGTCAGCATCTGGCTGGATAGACCTCCCTGTGCTTCCTACCCAGAGGGAAGAAACAAGTCGGGTTCTCCTTCCTCTCGGTGCATTGCAGGCATTTGAAGGTGATGATCAGGTGCCCCTCAATCTTCCTTTTCCGTCTTAACCTCTGACCTCCGTGGAAGGCTCCTCTCACAGTGTGGTGTGAAGGTCCCCTCCTCGACATTTCCCCTACGCTTCTGCCTGCTGTTGGGTCTCACAGTCCCCCAAACCAAGGAAATGATAACAAAACACAGCAGGACGGTCTTGTCCCCTCTTGGGAACACTTCCATAAATGCCACCAACCGTGATGGTGGCCACCTCCCTTCCTAGGTCACCGGTGTTCCCATGCCTTCTGCTGTTGAGCAACATCATGTGGTCAGTTTCTGAGGAACTAAGCCGGGACCTTCGTTTTCGATTACATGTCATCGTTGGGCCCATTTCTCCCGCTCCTGGTGCTAGTTTTTGACGACTGACGTTGTCATTTGGTCCCTTGTGTGTTTGTCCTGAGGCTGTGTCAGCCAGCCATGGAGTCCCGTGCTCCCATCTGAGCCAGCGACCAACATGTCCCCAGGAGAGGAAAGAGGACAGAGCCTTGTGGCACTCTGCTTGAGACCTTGATCGAAATGCTTTTGACGGAACTGCGCTCGGAGGGCCGGGTATGGTGTAGCGGGAGAGGCTCCCATGTGTGGGGCCCTGGGTCCCTTTCTCGGCACTGCAAAAACAGAGAGAAAACAAAAAAATCACTCCGCAAATGGAATCTCCCCACTCTTCTGTTACCATTCTCCACGGGGACCCAGGACAGTGCTGGGCAGATGTCTTGTTGAGATCCAGAGACTCTGTCCTGGCTGAGAACCACACCGGTGGGGACTGTTTTAAATATTTTAATGTCCCTTCTCCCTTAAATTCCCAGAGCATATGTGTAGAAGTCGGTAAAACACAGAGGGTGACATAAACGTCAGCCACCAGTCCATGTCCCATCTCAGATTCTGTGTTTTTTGCTCTTTATCCTCAATCCCTTTTTTTTTTTTTTTAATATATTTTTAGTTGCAGAGGCACACAATACCTTTTGTTTATTTATCTTTATATGGTGTCCTGCATGTGCTAGGTGAGCGCTCTGCCACAGAGCTACAACCCCAGCACCCCATTTTTTTTTTTTAGGTGTAGATGGACACACCACAATGCCTTTATTTTCTTTTTTTATGTGGTGCTGAGGATCGAACCTAGGTCCTGCCCGTACTAGGCGGGCGCTCTACCGCTGAGCCACAATCCCAGCCCCCCATTTTTTTTAAACAAGTAGGAGACGGACAGATTCTGCAGCCCAGTCAATCCAGGCTTTAGAAACCATTGGAGAAAGGGCCACACCCTTTCCCTGAGCTACCAGGCAAGGTTCTGATCCTCTCAAGAGGTGGGGGTCCATAGGCACTGATGGGGACATGTAAGGGAAGGGAACCCTCTTCCTGCTACAAAGTTCCCCAGAAAAGGGGACTAGCCTCTATTATAAATGCCTTTAAATCACAGACTTTGGGGCCGCTGGGGTGTGGCTCAGTGGTAGAGCACTGGCCTCCCACGTGTGAGGCCCTGGGTTTGATCCTCAGCACCACACGGGAAGTAAATAAACAAAAATAAAGGTAATGCGTCCGTGTATAACTAAAAAAAAAATATTTAAAAAATTATAGACTTTGGACTTCAAAGTAACCCCTGCACCCAGGCAGCTGCTGGCTCCCACCTGCTGGGGAGGGAAGCTGTCCAGACCTCTGCCTGCCCCTGGATTAAAGGGGTTCAAATCTGGGAGCCTGAAGAGATTTGTGGCTTGACTGCCGACTTCACCGTGGATAAATGGCTTGGGGGCCGTAATCAGCATTTGTCAGATGGCTTTTGAGTACATTTAGCATTGGCTCAACAGCCAATTTAAACTGCTGGATCAAAACGGGATGATAAGCTGGAAACTGCCTGTTCTTTAAGCCAAAGTCACTGTTTGTATCTGAAGTCAGTTTTGCTGATCTCTATTTTTCCCCCTGTAAGAATTGTTTCTGGTGGGGTAAATTTCTTTAGGAACTTGTAATAAACCAATTAGGGCTTCCTCTTGTTTTATTTAGCAAAATTCAATTTATCCTGGATAGAAAGGAGAGGGAAGGTAGAATGAGGACGAAAAATAAAGAAAATTCCAGTGATGATAATTATTATCACTACTGCTGTAGAAGCAGCAAGGATAACCATCATCTAATGGACATAAAGTCCCCACCAGGATTTTTGGATTTTTTTGGTGGGGGAGGGTTACCAGGGATTGAACTCAGGGGCACTGGACCACTGAGCCACATTCCAGCCCTATTTTTTTTTGTATTTAAATTCAGGGTTTTATTGAGTCGCTTAGCACCTTGCTGTTGCTGAGGCCGGCTTCGAACTCATGATCCCTCTGTTCAGCCTCCCAAGCTCCTGGGATTTCAGACCTGCAATACCCTGAATTGTTGGATTTTTATCAAGACGCATTGTAAGGATCCCGAGAAATGTCGGAGAAAGAGACCACCAAGTGACCACTCATGCAATTGGCAGAAGGGGGGATTTATTGAACCAGCATGCTGGGGCTCCGTGCCCACTAAAGAAGGGAAAGCAGCCCAGAGCCCCGAGCAGGGGCTGAGCACTGCTTAAGTACACTTTTTGGGGAGGGTGGAGGGCTTTGTATACATCAGAACAAATCATCATTAGGCACGGGAAAATTGAATAACAACTCCTAAACATGATTGGTTCATTCATTGGCGGGAACAGGTCAGGCTGGAGTGATAGGTCATTCCTAAGGAGGGGGTTACATTTAAACTGACTGGTCCAGGCCCTGCAATGCCTATGTGCGACCACACAGAGCCCTTATTACTGGGCAGTTCCAAGCACTGTCTTAACAGCTACAGAAATTTAACTCAGACCTTGCAGCTTAGAAACTTTACAACACCCGGTCTTTTACCCTTTAACTTTTACGCTTTAACTTCAATTTCTTTTACCCTTACAGTATAACGCATCCCATGAGGAGTCCCAGAGTCTTCCTGGAGAAGTTCAGGGTCAATGCTAGCAGAATAAGGAGATTTGTAGCAGTTGCCATTTGTAGCGATAGGCTTCTGGTGAAGGTCTGGGCGAGTCCCTGGTAGGGTGCCCCAGGCCTCTCTCGCATTCTTCTCCTATTGAGTATTTTTATTAACGACTTGGACGAGGACTCTGGCAACTTTCGGATTCAATCCGTGGATGACGCGAAGCTGGGAGGTTAGAATCAATCATCAAGAAGGTCAGCAAAGGCACCGCCTTGTCTCCGCCGCAGAGAGAGGAGGGAAGTGGAGGGGCATCCTGAGAAGGCCACCTCTCACATGGAGCTTTTGCTTTCTTTACCTTCCAGGAGGAGGGGGACCTGGCACTGTGTCGCCGAGGGACCTGCTGGCTGGTCAGCCCACCAAGCAGCGCCCTGGAGGGCAGGCCCAGGTATTCGCCTCTTACCCCAGGGGCCCAGCATGGCACAGGAGAGGCCCACCTTCCTCCCTCCCTGGGGGACACTGACCTGATTGACCTGGGAGAGCAGTTCAGCTCCCTCTGATCTGTGCCCTTTCCTCTTGGTCACCTGACTTGAAAGAAAAAAAAAAAAAATCTGGAATCAGACTGTTCAGCCCCTTCCCCAACAAGAGCCCAGGATCCTGCATGAGGTGGTCCTGAGAGGGTTGTCAGATAAATAAAGAATGCTCAGTTACATTTGAGTTCTGGATAAACAACAGATCTTTTTTTTTTCTTTTTAGAATGTCCCATGCAAGTTGTGGGATATGCTTATACTTAAATAAATAATAATTACTTGATGTTTATCTGAAAAATCAAGTGCTACTGCGCATCAGGTATTCTCATTTGCCAAATCCAGCAGTCCAAGCACATCCAAGATAGGTCAGAGTGACGGTCAGAGGCCTTCCAAGGAGCCCTGGCCTGGCCTGGCTTGCCACTAGCCTGTATCACCTCTCTCCTAAGCCGGGGGACAGGCAGGGGCCAGCTGTGTGCGCTGCTGGCTGCTGCTGCTGCCTATTCAGGCCCCTGGAGGGATTCAGCACCCCAAACCTCCAAACCCTCACTTCTGCCTTCTCTTTTGGGGGCTCCTCAGGTCCTGGTCATCTCCGCTGGCCTCAGGCTTGCCCTCCCTTCAGGGCTGAATCCTGCTACACGAGGTTAGTGGCTAACACTGGCTTTTTCTCTGTCCCAAGGAGCCCTAGCTCAGTGCCGAGGCCAGCCGTCGCAGCCTGTCTGACAGTGTGGCCTTGCAGGGCGGCTGTTGTGTAAATGGTTCATGGTGACCTTTTATGTCCGGGCTGTGCTTTTAGCTTACTCACCCATTTAAGAAGGATTTCTCAAGAGCCTGCTCTATCCTGGGTGTTATGCAGATGACAGGGGCACAGCCCTGAGCCCGGCAGGCCCATCCCAGTCCCAGGCACTGAGAGTCACATAAAAATAGAGAGCTAAGAGGGGTACAGTAGAAGGTCAGGTCTGGTCAAGAGTCTCCTCTGAGCTGGGCCTGGAGGGAAGGAGTTAAAACATGGGGTTTAGGAAGAGCTTTCCAAGCAGAGGGGACGGCATGACCTTGACTGCAGAGGGGCTGGGTCAGGGAGCTGGCACTTTCCAGGCTGAGGGGAGGCCAGTTACAGGGGCAGTCTTTCCAGTTGCCTTCCCATCTGTTCCTTTGTCCAAAGTCACAGGGTGGGACCAAATATAATTTGTGAATCTAGCGTAAGGCTTCTGAGCACAGGGCCTGTGTGACTGTGTGGGTCCCCTGCCTGAGAAGCTGGCCCTGGTCTCCTGATTTATGTGTGTGTGTCAGGTCAGGAACTGGGTCTGCATCTTCTGCCCAGGGAAGCTGCTGTATGAGGTCAGCTCCTCAGAGCAAGCCAGACAGACCTAGGCAGGCGGACGTGCCTATGAGCACCTAGTTGATACTTGACCTTCTGGCTGTCTTTTATTCTGTGTGCTTACATGATGGTAGGGGCTGGGGAGTTTTGGGGGGGTCCCTTTTATGGTTGGGCACTAATCCCACCCATGGCTAGTTACTCCCACATGACCTACTCACTCCCAAAGGACCCACCTCCAAATACCATCACTTTGGTGATTAGATTTCAACGTCTGAGTTTTGGGGAGGTGTAAACATCCAGTCTGTAGTGTGTGGAAGAAAGGTGTTGGCAGATGTAAGAAGTTAAAGATCTTGACATAGGGAGGTTATCCTGGATCAGCTGGAAGGGCCTTAGTTGCAATCGCAGGGATCCTTATAAAGAAAGAGGCAAAGGGAGATTTGACAGCCAGCCGGAGAAGACGAGGCAAAGGCAAGCAGAGATTCAAAGATGCTGACCTTGAAGATGGGAGCGATGAAGCCACAAGCCAAGGAACGCCGGCAGCCACCAGAAACCAGGAAAGGCAGGGAACGGGTTATCTCCTAGCACCTCCGGAGGGAGTGCGGCCCCACGGGCACCTTGATTTCGGTCTATTCATCCTCATTTTGGATCCAGAACTATGAGAGAATAAGTTGCAGTTCTTTCATGGAAAGTGGCTACGGGGCCACAGGAAGCTGAGGGAAGCCTCCCTCCTGAGACTGTTTAAATAGCAGCTGTACTGAGATCTATTTTGTTAGACCACACCATTCACCTAAAGTGTAAAAGGCAACGGTTTTTAGTATCTTTACAGGGTGGTGAAACCAGCACCGTAATCAGTTTTAGAACCTTTCCCATTACCCCCACAAGATACCAGTGTTTAGCCGTCATGCCAAAAGCCCCAGCCTAAGGCATCCACAAATCTACTTTTGCTTCTTCTGGATGTTTCATGTAAATGGAATCGGAAAAGATGTAGCTTTTTTTTTTTTCATGATAAACTTTTTTCACTTAGCATAGTGCTTTCAAGGTCACCCACATTCGTAGCATGTGTTGGCACCTCACTTTCTATTGTCGGATGATATCTCGTTGTATAGACATACACATCTTGTTACCCATTGATCAGTTGATGGATATCTGGCTTGTTTCTGTTTGGCTACTGTGAATGATGCTGCTGTAGACATCGGTGTCCAAGTTTCTATGTGGACATTTGCCGCAGTCTGGCTGGGCACAAATAACCGAGCCGCCACAAAGCCTTGTAGGTTCAAACAGCAACTCTTTATTCCCCAACTCTCACCGGCACTGCACACACACTACTCGGGAACACACCCCTTCCACCGGCCGGCACGCCCAATCTCCCCAACCCCTCCCGAGAACTGCTCGGGAACTCCAAAGTAGAGGGCACCCGAGGCAGATTCCCGGAGCAGGGTCCATATACAACTCAATCAATCCAGCATCACAGCAATTATATACAGCTTAACTCAAATCATCATCTCAATGGTTCACCTTTCAACCATTCCCTCTGGCAATATGCCAGGCGTCCTTCTGACTGGGCTGTGGCTCTCAACAGACATCGATTACCTAAGAGTGGAATTGCTGTAGGGTCATATGGTAACTCTATTTTTAACCTTTTGAGGAACTGCCAGACCACTTTCCAAAGTGGCTTTGGAAATGACTTTCATAATCCCACCAGCCGTGTACGGCATCTGTTTCTCCACATCCTCGCCAACGCTTGTTTTTTGTTTATGGCGCGAGGTATCCAACCCAGGACCTGTGTGTGCTAGGAGGCGCTCTACGTTCCCAGTTCACCATCTGCTTTTCTTCTAGAGCCATCCTCCTGCCTGTGAACCGGTATTTGACTGTGGTTTTGATCTGCATTTCCCCAGTGACGAATAATGTGGAGTCAGCTACTCACATGCTTGTCAGGCATTTGTGTATTTTCTTTGGAAAAATGCCTATTCTAATCCTTTGCCCATTTTTAAAAATAGTTATCCTTTTGTTATTGAATTGTAAGATTCTTTTTCTATATTCTGGATCCTGGGCCCTTATCAAATATAAGACTTCAAAATATTTTCCCCCATTCTCTCACTTCCCTGATGGTGACCTTTGCGACACAATATTTTAAAAAAACTTTTAATGAACTCCAGTGTGTCCTTTTTTATCAAATTGTTGCTTGTAATTTTGAGAACAGACCGCACAAATGCCTGTTTTTGCTTCAGTGCCTGGAACATGGTGAAGCTTTTCTTTTCCTAGGTCAACACCTGGGCCACTCAGGTTGGAAGAGAACAGGTCTTTGGCCCCTGGGGCTGTTGGGTGGCAGATCAGCCTTGAGGGCCAGCTTCTCCATTAGGCCAGGAGGCATATTTGCACGTTTCTAGGCCCATAAAACTTTAAGGGGCCCATGGGAAACACACACACACACACACACACTTTGTTTTTGTTTTTGTGTGTGTGGTGCTGAGGATCCAACCCATCACTTACATGGGCCAGGCGAGTGCTGTACCACGGAGCCACAGACTCAGCCCTGTTCACTTTATGGAGGAGCCGGCCTACAAAGACCCAAATGCCTGTGGCCATGAGTCACAGTACAGTCCTGTTCCCTGTTCCTGGAGAGCCCTCCAGCAGGGAAGGACAGTGTGAACCCCTCTAGTATGTCCAGCCTGCCTCCTTTCTGCTTAACCTCCCTTTATGAGAGGCCAGACTGGGGCTCTGAACGCTGGACTCAAAGAAAACATTGCGCCCTCCCCCTTGAGGGCACTAAAATGCTAGAGTTACATGAGCAGGTTTTTTGTTTTTTTTTTTTTTTGGATAGGGTCTCACCACCCTGCCCAGGCTGGTCTCAGGCTCAGAGCTCGGGCGATCCTCCTGCCTCAGTCTCCAGAGTATCTGGGACCACGTACAGGTGTGCCTCACCATCCCGGCCTAGGAGCAGCCCTTCAGATGGGGCAGGCTGGGGCCCAAACCAGACCACCAACTATTATTATTACCCTTGTTTTCATTTTTATCGTCATCATATTCCTATTGTTGTGAAAATAAAAGGAAAAATCATGATGAAAACAATATTGAAAGAGCTTTTCCAATGGAGTCAGGAGGCTGTTAGATGCAGGTTGCTCACCCCCTTCTAACTGCTGCCGAGGAAAGTGAATTGGGTGGCTCCCGGCTCCGAGCATCTAGGACAGATGATGACACCGTCCCACAGTCTGAACACCTGCCTTGGGGGTCAGCAGATTCTAGTTATGGACATGTCCTACAGGCATAGACGTCCTCCTCTTTGCCTTCTCTTGGGCCCCAGCCCCGTCTTCCAGCACGCGTGCTCTCTCACTGTCCCTGCTGGGGAATCTGCAGTGCTCCGTGCCGCCTGCCCATCAAGGCTCCCACTCCTCTGTCTTCTGTGGGACACTGAGAGCAATGTGACCTTTTACTTTTGTGGTTTCCAATTTAAGGTTAAATGCGCGTCCAGATGCTCGCCCTTGTTGGGACTTTCCTAAGGAACGCAGCAGTGGGCAGGCGGGGGTGTTATTCCTACTTGATAGTCAAGGAGCGTGAGCCCCAAGACACTTCGGCTGTCAAACCGCAGAGACTGGAACCTCAGGCTTCTGACTGGCATGCTCATTGGTTGGGGTGTGTCCCAAACCCCGTGGACGGGGGATGGGTCCTGCTCTTCATCTCTCAGAAGTTAATCAGATCCGCGGCCATGGGCTGAGGGAAGCCTGTGTGTCTTATTTCTAATCACCACCGTCTTGAAATAGATGGAGGCTTGCCTCACCTGGACCAGCAGTTCATCTGTTACCTGTCAGCCCACCCTCCCTCTCTCGCCTCACCCCACCCCCAGCTGCTCAGAAAAGGAGGGATCAAGCCGGGTAAACGTCTTATGCCTGTGATCCCTGCGATTCAGGATTCTGAGGCAGGAGGATGGCAAGTTCGAGACCAGCCTGGGTTTAGTGAGATTCTGCCTCAAAAGCAAATAAAAAGGGGTGGGGAAAACTGGGATAGCATGTGAGAGGCCAGGGTTCAATTCCCAGAACCGTAAACAATAAATAAACAATTTAAAAACTAGAAAACTATATCTAAAAATGTGATACTAAGGAAAAAAAACTCACTTAATTAAAAATTGGACAAAAGATTTTAACTTAATGAAAAATTTAAATGATAGTGCAGTTTCATCTAAAAAAACAAGAGTGCAGAAAGGTTAACAATGAAAAGTCCCTGGGTTTCCAGTTTCTACCACCCTGGCACACATTTAATGTTTACGCTTACTTCTAGGTATGGTGGTGCCTACCTATAATCCCAACAAATTAGGAGGCTGAGGCAGGAGGATTGCAAGTTTGAGGACAGCCTCAGGCACCTAGTAAGACACTGTCTCAAAAAAAAAAAAAAAAAAGGGTTGGGGATGTGTTTCAGTGGCAAAGCGCCCTTGGGTTCAATCCTCAGTAACTATCCTCCCCCACACAAAAAAGAGTTTACACCTCTGCCTGGAAAATGTCCTGATCTATAGTAAATGCAAGTCAAACAAAAGTTTATACCCTTTTTAAATTTAAATTTTTTTTTTCTCTTTTTAGTTACACATGACAGTAGAATGTATTTTGGTGTATCATATATACATGGAGTATAACTTCCTAGTTTTGTGGCTGTACGTAACGTGGAGTTACACTGGTCATGTATTCCTATATGAACATAAGCAGTTTATACCCTTAAACAGGTAACCCCTGGGCAGACATGCTGTCTCTTTTTGTCTTTTTATCATTTCAGATAGTTTTTCCTATCTTGTGGAAACTACTCAAATCCTTTGCCCATTTCTTTATTGTTCTACTGATCTTTTTAATTCCTGAGAGTTCTTTACCCTTTAGGGAGGTCAGTTCTTTGTCTATGATGTGAGTTGCAAATATTTGTTTTTCTAGTTTTGTATAATTTATCAATTTTTAAATTTTATGGTTTCTGGATTTTAACTTATACTTAAACCAGCCTCCAACAACCCAAGCTAATTAGGAGTTCTTTCATGTTTTCTTCTAAAACTTTTATGGCTTCATTTGTACATTCAGATAATTATCTATTTAGAAATCATTCTTGTGCATGTTTTGAGTTGCGGCATATAGATCTTATGCTTCTTTATCCACCCGCTTTTTCTTCCTTCCTTCCTTCTTTCCTTTCTTTGCTGGGGATTGAGTCAGGGGTACTCTACTACTGAACTACATCCCCAGTCCTTTTTATTTTATTTTGAGGCAGGGTCTTGTTAAGTTGCTGAGGCTGGCCTCAGACTTACAATCCTCTGGCCTCAGCCTCCAGAGTGGATGGAATTACAGACATGTGATACAATGCCTGCTTCTACTTTTTTTTTTTTTAATATTAACATTTGTTTTCAAATTAAAGCCTTATTTTTCTCATAATATTTTGGAAGTATTATAATCATGCAGGAAACAAGTATTATGTTTTAGAAGCTTACTGGGAACTTAGAGGACATACTGGAATATGGACATTTATTGCTATGGCTTGAATGTTACTCTGAGATACAGAATTTTTACAATATCGAAAGATCTCCACTTGAAGCCAGTATTTATTACTCATGGTGTTTTCCCATCTTCGTCAGAGGAGGAGGGGTCTGAGCAGCACTAGTGAGTCAGAGAGGAGGATGAGCCATGGACTGGAGTGGTGGGGGGACACCACCAAGCCCCAGCCATGTCCATGGGCACCCAAGTGTGGGTAGGTGAGAAGGGAGTGGGTCCATCATGGGCTGCCCCAGCTGCCCCTCCTGTCCTCAAGTCCATGAGCACACACCACAGGAACAGCACAGTAAGGCAGGCATGTGCAGTGTGTGGGGAGGAGGGATTTCCCCCGAGGTGACATATCTTGAAAATTTCATGAAAATTACATGTTGATGTCTGATGGGAGGCTGTGCTTCAGAGACAGTAGAGGAAACAGCAAAGATTTGATGCTTGGAGAGTGAAAAACACATAGAAAATGTTCAGATAAATGCCCTGAGTTCCCCCAGCCAATGGCATATACCCCACTCTTGGGCTCCTTCCTTCTGAAGTTAGAATCGTACCTGAAATCTGCTGCCTGGGGTCATCCCAAACTTGCCCACAGAGCCCTCAGAGTTCTGTTCCTGCCTTCTTAGTCAACGGGCTTTACAGATGGCCCAGGTGGCAGCTCCTCATTGTTGAGAATGGGAATTCCTACAGCAGTTCCAGGGTGTGGAGCTCCAATGTGCACAAAACCCGGCTCAGTCCATGGTCTCAGTGAGGCCTCAAGTGCCCTAGGAGGCTGGGGTGATCCTTATCCCCATTGCATAGATGAGAAAACTGAGGCTGGGAGAGCTGAAATAGCTGGTGCAGGTGGCCCAGTGGTAGTCGTGGAGATAGGAGTTGAGCCCAGTCCCAGGAAAGTTGCCATGGCTCACAACTGACCGTGGCTGGCTCAGGGATGCAGAGGCACAGCCTGACTTATGGCAGTCTACCATGATACATCCTCTCAGAGCATGGTGTACCTCCTAAGTGTCAGCCCTCAAGGGGCTCATAATATGGAGGGGGAGACGGTGGAGCAGCAGATCATCCCACGGTGGTGGTATTATGGGTTCCCTAAGGAAGGACGTAAGGAGTGGTCCTTGGTATGGCTGGTGTGCTCCCACCCTGCCCTGCCTTGCAAAGTCCTCAAGGGGCAGGCCTGAATTTTACTTCTCTCTGTCTCCAGAGCCTGGCTTAGGGTCCAGCAGATAGTAGGTGCTTAGGGAACAGCTTATAACCTTGATCTGTGTGGCCTTTTTATGCAGCTGCAGAGTTATGGAGTGTCATACAAACATGACACATGCTCACAGAAGCACTCCCTCCTATGCTGACACACACTCCATTGAGCACAGGTGCTTGCGCTCACACACACACACACACACACACACACACACACCAGCACTACAGCACAAGTCCAGATATTCAGTGACTCACAGACCCCCCCCACGTCTCCCCCAAGGATATCTAAATTCCTAGGTAGACCCACAGCTGCTCTGTACCCACACGTCCACACAGGTCCGCGGGAGGGACATTCTTAGACATACACATGCAGCTACCTGTCTCCATGAAGCAGCCCAAGGCAGCCGCTGCTCAGGGATGCGTCTCCCCTCCTCTGTGGGTACGCACCTGCTCCCAAGTGTGCTCGTATGCATGTGCACGTGTGCACACACACACACTTACATACACGACGCATCCCTTGGAGGTCACAAGCATGGAGCGAAAGGTCTTGTAACAGTTGAATCAAATTCAGCTCCAAAGGGTCTCCAGAATCCCTTTCTTCCTCCACCTGCTGCCAAACCCCAAGAACCAGCCTTCTTGGCCCCAGGTTCCTCACACCTCCAATTTCCAGCCAGAGAGCACTCAGAAAACCCCCTAAGTTCCCCATGAGGCCATTAGTGAGTAGAAATGTGGCATTCAGGTGACTGTCTCCCTCTAGTCTCCCTCTCAGCTGCACCAGCGGAAATGGACTCTGGACCCAATTGGAAGCAGGGCAAGCAATGCCCCAACAGTTCTGAGGGAGAGCACCAGAGCCCATGAGGTTGGTCCTGGGGAGGCCTAGATAGGATTGGTGCTGTCTGTTCGCTTGTCCCTCTCCTTGTCCTTCCCCACCCTCCCTGTGACCTGGCCTTCTCTGCCAGTCATTATGACTAGTTCTCTTCTGACCACTCCATCAGTCCTGACCCCACACATTTGAGTGGTACTGGCAATACCCAGTGACCTTCATTTGTGTTCTTAGACTTTGGAGCACTGTGGGCTAGGGCATCAGTCATCATTGTCCTCATTTTACAGACAAGAACACTAAAATCCAGAAAGGTCACAGAACTCACTGGCACTTGGTGGTGGGGAACCTGATGTTTCTAGAACATGGAACTGGAATTAGACAGAAGCTATGTGAGAAAGAGGGCTTCAGAATCCCTACACAGGAGACTCACAGCTGAGCCCAAAAATGACAAGGAGGGCAGAAAAAGAACAAAATGTTACAAGTGGGTGGGTGCCATGGAGGATGAGGGTGTGGGAAAAATGTTTTTACCCTCTGTGTATTTTCCAAGTTTTCTTTTACAAGCATTTTTGATGTTTGTAGGGGGTGGGGGCTAAAAGCAGGAGGAGACACATACTTAGGAGTAAATCCGCGATGTTAGAACTTCAAACCTTAGCAGGAAAGATACTTGGGAAGGGAGTAGGGAAGTATTCTTGGAAGATGTCACCCATGGTATCCATTCATCAGTCCTTCTGTAGAAAGGGTCCCCGTCTTCTCTTGGGGAGCTCTGTCTGGAGTTGACAGAGTTCACCCCTACCGTGGCAAATCCAATGGAAGCCCTGTCACCTCTATTTCTCCCCGCCTTTCTCTTCTTCCCACTCCATATTAACCCTCTAGCTTGTGTTGTGTGGGGTGTTGAATGACCATCCCTCTCTTGCCTGCTTGAGGCCTTCCGTCAGCCCTTGGTATATCCAGATTTTTGCACTTAACGAAGGACACATGCCCTTTGGCATCCCCCACCTGTCGCCAAGGCCAGCAAGCTTCCTCCTGGAGGCCTGCCTTGGCCTGCAACTTCTGCCTCTCTCTGCTCACTCATCACCTTGGTGCTAGAAACTTCACTGGCACAACTTTATTTTGTACCAGTGACTATGTTAATGCACACCATCCTTGAGTTAGGCACCTTGGCTAAACCGAGACGGTGTTCCCTGGTTTTTTGTTCTTGTTTTTGTGTTTTTAAACTTGTAGTGCTAGGGATTGAACCCAGATCCTCTCCCATGCTGGGCAAGTGCTCAACCACTGAGCTCCACACCCAGCCCTTCCCCTGTTTCTTTTATATCCCATACATCTTCCCACAGATAGAGCTTTAGAAATGAATAAATAACACCAGACCCTGGACAATCAGACAAGATTTACTGATGTCTAGAAATCCTGCCCTTGATTTTATAATGTTCATGAGAGACAAGGTGATTGCCCTCTCTACTAGCATAGTGGAGCTAGGGGGAGTGTTCTGAGCAGTCCGTCCTGTGTAGTAATTGCAGATACATAGGCAGGTACATAGGTAGGTAGGTAAATTGATAGTAACCTAGAGGGAAACAACCTGCTCCGTGGTTCTCCTATGTCCACTCATGAAAGGCAGGCAACATACATTTCTTGCTCTGCCTGCAAACCGGACTCATGAATAACTCCCCACCCCACCCCCAGCTAGCATTTCCAGAGGCCTTGGAACATAGTGAGATGACTGGGCAGGCAGCTCGGAGCAGCAGGTGTCTTTCTTGGACTACTGTGAGAGCACCAAGGGATGTCTTACAACAGAAAGGCGAGCCTTGCAGGGCCAGCCCGGGATTCTGCTCACAAGAAAGGAAAATGAAGGAAGAAAAAGACGGAGGAAGGCAAGAGCAACTTTCTTAGGAAACAGAAATAAAGAACAATTTCAGAGCCGACCACACATAATACCCTGAAGATCCACCGTGCACACAGGCATCTGCAGCATCTTTGAGTTTATTTTCATTGGAATCACTTCTTACTTTTGGTGAAGGAAGGTGAGAAGAAAGGGATTCGATCTTGAAATTCAGAAGTTCCCTGGTGAAGCGCAGTCTCCTTGCAGTTTTAGAAGGTGGCCACCATGCCAATTCCTCCAGGACACATTTCACAACTATAGATACAAATAAATTTACAGGAAGTGCGGGCTAACTGAGCCCTGATTGGTAGACAGTTGGACACAGCATGTTTTTTTGAACCCAGTGAGGGACTCCAGGGACCTAGCCAGTCTCTTTAAACTGGGGAGAGACTCAAACCTGGGCCTATGTGGCACATGCCCAGCTACTCAGGAGGCTGAGGCAGGATCATGGCAAGTTGGAGGCCATCCTGGGGAACTTAGTGAGACCCTGTCTCAAAATCAAAATGTGGTTCAGTGGTATAGCACTTGCCTAGCATGTATGAGGCCCTGGGTATCACAGAAAAGAAAAGAAGAAGAAGGAGGAGGAGGAGGAGGAAAGTAAAATGACATAATATTTGCATATAGCCTATGCACATTCTCCTATGTACTTTAGATCATATCTTGATTGCCTAAAACACCTGGTACAATGTAAATGCTGTGTAAGTAGTTGTTATACTATATTGTTTAGGAAATAATGAAAAGTCTGTACATGTTCAGTGCAGACAAAAACTTGTTTTAAAAAATATTTTTCAGTGGTTGGTTGAACCCGTGGATGTGGAACCCACAAATACCAAGGTGCCTCTTACACCTGGAATAAGAAATGATTCAGTTCCTGTCGTTGAACGACACACAATTTGTTGAGAAAGACATATAGATAAATATTTAATGTATCTGATATTTCTAAATAAGTGGAAGCTAATTACTGAGTGCTTACTATGCTACTATATTAATCCTCACCACATTTTACAGATGAGGAAACTGAGACCCAGAGCCAGTTGCAGAACAAGGATTAGAACCCAGTAAACTTGCATCAGAGGCTATGTGTTTAATACATGTACAGCAATAAAGAGGAGAAAGTACCAAATAAGATGGGAACACAGGTGGAAGGACAATCGGCTCCTTGCCCCTGGGAGGGCATAGTCAGGACAACATTAAGATGCAGTAATATTTGAGCTGGATCTCTCAAAGTGATTGTTTTTTCAGTCCTTCTTTCCATGCTTTACCAAATGTCACATTCCATCCTAATTTGCCACATGAGTGTTTAGAAAGACACCATGTTTTCCCACTGGTTGCCATTCCCATTGTAAAAGGTGAGCTCACAAAGCATGCTTTTGCTATATTGAGTTCAACTTTGGAGTAGAAGGAGATTGAAAGGGTGTTGGGGAATTTAGAATATGAAATGTCTTTTGAAACTTGCTAAACCTTTCCAGTCTGTGTTGTGGACTCTAGAATCTCATTTTCAGGCCCTGTCCCCAGCTTCAAAGTTAAGGGTCACCCCAGTTTCTCCTCTGGGCTTAGCAGCCCAGTGCCTGCCTACCTCAAGACCCGGCTGTCAGTGTCTACTAGGACCTGGCTGTACTACTACATGTCTCCAGTAGGGGTCACTGACTCCAATAGGTGGTCCTATGCAGAAAACCCTAGGTCCTAACAAATTGTCCTTGACTTGCTCTGTGAAGTCGTCCATAAAATGGGTATAACACTCCCTGTCTGACTTCCTCCCAGAACAGAGGTGAGAAATGTAAGGATAAACGTAGACACCTTCCAGCGTGATTCAGAAGCAGCACACTGACTTTCTCCCACCTTTTGTCCAAAGGATTTAAAAAATAAAAAATGAAAAAAGCCATTCCATAACGACATCTTGAGTATCAGTCACAGTGCCAGGTGCCATGAACGATTCAGAAATTATTTCTGCTTTTGCACAAAAGGATTTCGAACAAAAGTTTAAAGCAAACTGTAACCCTGACTATGGGTGGGGGCTCTGCCTCTCCTTGGTGAGCGGTAGACGCAGCAGCCCCTGCCCCGAGAAAGATGAGGGGGTGTGAAAAGGAAGCATGTTTACTTTCCCTGTGACTGGACATCTCTCCCAATGACTCATCTGTCCCTCCCTTACACAACCCGGTGTGCTAGGGGGAAACTGAGGCACAGAGAGGCCAATTGACCTGCCCAAGGAGCCGGACTCCAGGAACTTCCCACCCAACTAACCCCACAACGTGGAGCGGGGAAGGGGAGTGCGAGAAGACTGGTGGCCAGAGCGGGCTGGGAGCGTCGGAGAAGGGAGCACCTCCCTGCCCCTGACTCCCTGGCAAGTGGCGTGAGAGGAGGGCGGCCGGGCGGCCAGCCTTCTGCAGGAGCGCCCCCTGCTGGTCAGCAGTGCCTAGGCTCTGGGATGGAGGCATGCTTGGTGCTGGAGGGGTGGTTCCTTTGGAACCCAGAAACTCTCCCAGAGTAGAGTAGGAGGGGCTCTTTCACTTTGCACACGGTGAATGCAAATCTCCAGGAGAAGTGACCTGCTCAAGGCCTCTCAATGAGCCCGCGGGTTGCGGATCTCGCAGCCCACCTGTCGCTCCATCTACCCTGCCCTCCTCCCCACAGTCCCTCGCTCTCCTTGCACCCTGCCTGCGCCAACCTGCCTCTCCAGCCTACCTACCCAAGGAATCCTCTCGCACTGCGACCCCAGAGCGCTCCCCTCTCCAAAGCCCTATTGCTTCCAGGGACCTTAAGGTAAAAAGGGCTCTCGGTTCTAAGCATGGCTTTGCCTGCTTGTTGGCATAATCTTGGGGACCAGGGATGGCGGAGGAAGGGAGAGGGAGAGGGAGTAGGGTTCTTTCTTGTGGATTCTCCACCTACCTCCCAGCCTCTCCCGACCCAGAGATGCCTGGTTATAGGCTGAACTCACTAGGTGATAAATATTGATGCAAAGCAACCCAGCCTAGTCCCTTGTCCTGGAAAACACAGATACAGAGGCTGACTTTTCAGCTTTCCTTCTTAGCTGGGTGACCTGGGCAAGTCACTTAAAATCTCTCAGAGCCTTGAGTATCAGTCACAGGACAAAATAGGAATAAAACTACTTTCCCTGAGGACAAAAATAGGAATAAAACTACTCTTTGGGCTGGTTGTGAGGATTAAACAAGATCCCGACACATAGTAACACATACTTGCTTAGTAAATGGTAAATTTGATTAGTCAGATTTCCAAGGAGGCTTGTGCTGATCTCTCTGCCTGGTCCCTCTCCTTTTTGGCAACCTCTTTTCTAGGTGTAAGTCTTCCAACCCTAACCTTCCCACCCTTGCCTCCTGTTGAAGGCAGCACCCTAGAAGTGGTCACTCAGTGAACATATATGGGCCATAGGGAAGGACAGCTCTGAGTGCTGGTTTCCTCACCGTGTGCTCTTTCCAAACGTATCTTTCTTCTTCCGCTGCTATTCACTCTCAGTTCTTGGGACTTATAGCTGGCATGAGACCCATCGTGGTTGCTCTGACACCCTCACTGTGGCTTGGTCATTCAGCACTGGGGCTCAGTGGCATCTACCATAAATTCCAACACAAGTGTCTGAGAGAAAAGGGAAACCCACACTGGTGCTGTCGGCACCTGTCAGAGGCTGTTGGTCAGCCCTGGGGAGGAAGCCTGAACACCAGGAATCCAAATCATGTCCATTCAGTTGGTTGTGGTCACGGGGACAGGGTATGTGCCGTGAAGCACGGTGGCAAACATATTTGCATACCTAATAGAATAAGCATTTAACTGCCATGGTAAGTAATATTTGAAAGTCATGAAAATTTGTTTAAAATTGTGTAGAAAAGGAAATTGCCCCCTTGTGAACTGTTTTGAGTCTTGAAGAATCTCCTCTGTCTGCCCAGGCCTCCCTGCCAAGTTGCCCTGCTTGTAAATCCACATCTGTATGGACAGCTGTTATGATTTAGGTGTGGTGTCCTCCAAAAGCTCACGTGTGAGACAATGCAAGAAGGTTTAGAGGAAAAATGATTGGGTTGTATAGTCTTAGACTTATCAGTGAATTAATCCCTGATGGATTAACTGACGTGGTAGGGTATGGCTGGAGGAGATGGAATTGGGGCTTGGCTTTGGAGTATATATTTGTATCTGTTGAGTGGAGATTCCCCCTCTGCCTCCTGGTCACTATGATGTGAGCTGCTTTCCTCTGCCACACTGTCCCGCCATGTTGTTCAGCCTGTCCTCGAGTCCTGAGGAATGGATCCGGCCTTCTATGGACTAAGACCTCTGAAACCATGAGCCCCCCAATAAACCCTTCCTCCTCTATAGTTGTTCTGGTCAGATCCTTTAGTCATAACAGTGACAAAGCTGACTAAAACAACAGCATCTGCTAGGCACTTTGTATATTTACACATTTGTTGCAACAAACATGGCCCCAGGTCCAGTGTCTGCAAACCTCCATTGATGGTATTGGGAGAAGCACATTCCCCTTCCCCAAATGATCTATAGGGGGAAAATGTTTTCTGTTCTTTTTTAAGACAGGCTGCTCCATCTCTTCCCTTCCGCTCACTCACTGGGCTCTTCCTCATCCTCCCTCTTCCCTCTCCACCTCACCCTCAATCCTGAGATCCTGCTCCAGCAGGGACAGGCAGAGCCTGACTCTTCAGCCAGATATCTCTGAGAGGAACAGCAAGACCTGTGACAGTGCTGGCTTTCTCCTGTTGTCTCTCTGGTGACTTCTGGAAGGAGACACCAGGAGAGGGCAGAAAATGAGAAAGGTTCCTCCACCCCCACAACACAGGGGATTGGAACTATGGCCTGGAGTTTCCCGATGCCTGCTCATTCTCTTGGGTGGAGGAAGATGGGATGTACACAAGAAGCCAGCAGGCGCTGCCCTCTGGCCCAGCCCCTCTGAGTGACTTAGAAACAGGTCCCTCCTTCATACATTATTTCCAGCCATCAGAAAATGACTACTACAAATATCCCCGTGATGTGACTGGTATCCTCTGATGCCCAGTTCCCTTTTGCAGTACACAACATGCACAGCTATGCATGTGGGCCCTAAAGGCATACACCAAGTCTGTCCTCTACCAGCTGAGCAGAAAATGGAGCCTCACTGACTGCTAGCTGTCCCTGCAAGCCTCCCATTCATGTCTCCGGTAGGAGTGTGACCACCTAATTGCACTTGGCCTTGGCCCTTTGATGTTATCCCTGACCACTGGCTTTGAAATGAGATGGACCTGAGCTCACATCTCAGTTCCAGCACTTGCTAGGACTGTGACCTCAACACACAGTCATCCTGGACCACATATCCCTTATTGGTGAAGGGCAGGTGTCACTGGCTCTAGAATTGACTGTAGTGAGGATTATGAGGAAATAAAGGTAGTAAACCAAGGCAGGCCTGAGTCCCCCGCATCAGACCCACCCCAAATGTTCTCTCATTTACATTCCAAACCCTGCTCAGGGACATCAGCTTTGCAGGTTCTCGATGGGCAGCATTAAGCCCTGTCCTTGGAGGTGGAGATGGATTCCACAAGCAGAGGGAAAAGGCAGTAAAACAAGTGCTACATGAAATATATATGTCGGGTGTGGTGGCGCACACCTTTTATCCCAGCAACTCAGGAGGCTGAGGCAGGAGGATTGCAAGTTCAGAGACAGCATCAGCAACTTAGTGAGACGCTGTCTCAAAATAAAAAAATAAAAAGGGCTGGGAATGAAGCTCAGTGGATAAGAAATTCTGGGTACAATCCCAGTACCAAAAGAAGAAAAAGAGGAGGAGGAGGAGGAGAAGGAGGAGGAGGAGGAAGAGGAGAAGTAAGTACGAAATATTTGCAAGAGTCCTCTACTGAGATCTTCCCAAAGAGTTCTTTTACAAACCCAAATCCTGAGTTCTGAATTTCTTCATTCATACATTTGATTTTAAATTATTCCAGAGAATACTGAGCAGCACATCTCTGGGTTAGAAGAATAGAAGTTAGCAGGTGGCTTCCAACCAGGACATCACCCATGACCCTGGGCATCTGCTCACCTCCATCCTGGCTCACCAGGAAAGCCAATTATTCTCTTCACTGGTCATTTCTTTCCTCCTCCTCCTCCTGCTCCTCCTCCTCCTTCTCCTCCTCTTCTTCCTCCTTCTCCTCCTGTTTAATTTGGTGGTACTGGGGATTGAACCTAGGGGCTTTCTACAACTGAGCTACATCCCCAGCCCTTTTTATTTTGTATTTTGAAGTAGTGTCTCACCAAGTTGTTGAAACTGGCCTTAGACTTGCCATCCTCCTGCCTCAGCCTCCCAAGTCACTTGGATTACAGGCGTGCACCATCACACCCAGCTTGGGCATTTCATTTTATCAATAAATTGTCCTTAACATATTGAGTCTTTATCAGATAGCAAGCACTGAGCTAGTTCATTTCATTATCTTATCTATCTCTCCCATTTCTTCAGCAGTTGACATGCAATGACCACCTCAACCCATTTTTTTTTAATTTTTAATTTTTTAGCTGTAGATGGGCACAATACTTTTAATTATTTATTTTTATGTGGTGCTGAGGGTCAGACCCAGTGCCTCATGCATGCTAGGCAAGCACTCCACCACTGAGTTTCAACCCCAACCCTCAAACCATTTTTAATCATTGACATTTCAAATGTGACATACTGTACTTTGCTTCCTTCTATCAAAGCAATAAAACAGAAACATACAAAGTGTGTATTTGTTCTTTGATCTTGAAACCCCATTTCACATAGAAAGGCAAAGAACAATCTCATACTTTCTTCTGAAAAAGAGAAACCATCCCTAGAAACCATACTTTATGGGCGAAGTTCAAAACATAGCTTCCGTTCCAAGGAATGTAGCTCATGTCCGCAGGGCCCTGGTTTGCCCTGGAAACCCCAGTTAGAATCCCTATACCCCCATGTCCCCTGTACCTTTTGGTGCTTCTCACCTGGAGCGGGGGGTGGGGGCGGATGAGGGTTCAATATCTGAGGTGCATTTCAAGATCTGTGGTGTATTATTAATTTTCGTTTCCCACACACATGGTGGGTGTTTTCCAGTTACTATTCTTTAAAAAATATTTATTTTTTTAGCTGTAGTTGGACACGATACTTTATTTTATATATTTTATGTGGGGCTGAGGATGGAACCCAGGGCCCCACAGGTGCTAGGCCAGCGCTCTACCACTGAGCCACAACCCCAGCGCCCACCCCCATTGCTATTCTTAAAAGTCCCAGCAGATGGCACTGTGACCCTGACCATCCTCCCAGCCTCCTCTCCCAGTCTCTGGGTACAAAACCTTTGAGTCCTGGGGCCTCTCAGTGGTCCCAAAGGAGAAATCCCCTAGGGAGGATCCTGTCTGAAAGAGAAGCACCTTGCCTCACTCCCCCGCTCCATCATTTTAGGGAAGGACCATGATTCAGCAAAAAATGGTTCAACCTCATGGTCGAGGTGCTGTGCACAGGTAGAGAAGGTGGGGGGAGTTAAGGGGCCAGCTAGGGCCTAGACCCTCCCTTCCCTCTAATCCAGCTGGGTCTCTCCATCCTGCATTAGCGGGGACACTCCTGTTACAACTAACCCCACTCACCTGACCATCAGCCCTGAGCACTGGGGACAAATTTTGGTAACTAACAAGGGCCACTTTGGGTCGGCAGTCACTCTATTAAAAGAATCCGGAAGGCACAAAGGGAGTTGTGAGCCGGGAGGCTTCCTGGAGGAGGAGAGCGTGAACCCCAGAGGTTGGTTCATGGTCCTGCCTCACACGTAGAACAAGGGAGGGGGCTGGGGTGCAGCTCAGTGGTAGAGCACTGCCTAGCTGAGGCCCTGGGCTCCATCCCAACACCCACAGGAGGAGGACGAGGCAGATTAGAGCAAATTATATTCCATGCTTTTACTAATATGTCAAGATGGATCCTAATGTTATGTATAACTAAAAAGAACCAATTTTAAAAAATAATAAGGGAGTATGGGCGCCTAGTTGGGGCATTTGGCCCAGTCTAGGGGAGGAAGAGAAAAGACAGGTGAGTTTGTCTATGCCTATTTAGCTGCTTCTGAGGCAGAGTGGGCTTCTGGGACTCTCCCCTTACAAGCCAGAGAAGTGGGGCGGGGGGATCCTGGGGGAGCTGTCTGGGGGCCGTCACGGAATAGCAGAAGGTAGAGCCTGAGGAGGAAGGGGACCTTCCAGGCTAACACTGGCTCCTCTGGATGGGGGAGGGTGTGACAGGGGAGGGGAGGCAAAGAGGCAGCTGGGGAGGACTAAACTTCTGTCCGGCCTCAAGGCCAAGGCAGCTCCTGCCCAGAGCCCGCCAGGTAGGTGCATTTGCTCTCCTGAGCCCTTGGCTCTTCTTGGGATGGAAAGCGAGTGACCTGCCAGGAAGATGGGCTTTTCCGCTATGGGGACTCTCGGCCTCTTGTGCAGAGCTCAACCCAGCTCTGCTGGCCCTGCCCAACTTGCCGGGTGTCCCCAGTGCACTCCCTGGTGACCCACCTCTCCACCTCTCCCTTCCTGGCAGCCTGCCCCTCCCCAGAGGCTCTCTGTAATGGGAACCAGTCACCACCTGCCTCCCCCCCAACAGCCACTGCCTCTCACCCAACTCCCCACCCCTGACAGTGGGCAAATCTGCCCTTTGGGTAACTACTGCCTGGTGACTAGGCCCTTCTAGAAGCAAGCTTTGATATGTGGGGCGGGGCTCGACCCAGGGATGGAGACAGGAAAGACTCCGGAACTAGTACATCGTCTCCCCTCAGCAGGAGAAAGGTGCAAGGAAGACTGGAGGAAAAGCAGGTCTCCCATCAGGACCCCCAAAGCGTCTAGAGGCCCACGACCCTGCTGCTTCCTCAGGGAGTTCCAGGAGCCTCCTCCCGTGGGAACCGCCTGGGTGCTCAGGTGTGCACAGAGTGAGCTCTCTCCGAAGACCCGGCAACGTCTGATTTTGTCAGGTGCTGGGCTCTTTCGCATGGTGGGGCAGTCCTGCAGGACAACCAGGGAAATGGGGCTGTCCAGGACACCAGCAGAGGTGCACACAGGGGTGCGAGCTCAGTCAGCCTCCAGCAGTTCCCCAGATGGTCAAAGAGAAGTCAGATGCCCAGATGGAGAATGGGGTGGGCTGCTGGTCCTGACACTGATTCTTACAGGGCTGGTAGTTCCCAGGGTGAGAACTGGGACCTCAGTGGCTTAGCAGAGGATTGGAGGGAACAGCTCCTCCTCTATCGTGACGGAGGAGCCCTCAGCCCAGGGTGGTCATGCCCCTTGCCAGGCGAGCCTCCACGGGCTCCCGCCCAGCTTCCACGCATGGCACGTGGTGCTGCTTCCGGCTCATTGACAGCCCCTGGGCCAGAGCACTGTTGTCACTCACTCAGTTGACATGTCTCTCAGTTGACAGCCAGGGCCGGGGACACTCCAGTCCTTGTTTTGTCAACAATCCTCCCTATTTACTCTCCTGGCAGTGCGGTAGCTCCGCTTGGACTCAGACACACACTTGCTGACTGAAGCAGCCACAGCCCCCAAGTGCCAAGGCGCAGCCTAGAGTGGCCTGTTCCCTCCATAGGATCTGTGACAAGGACCAGGGGGCCAGAGTGTAAGTTCAAGGACTTAGCTCCTGAGCCCAACTCTTCTGAGTTCCCTGTTGAGGCTCCTTAGGACTCTAGACACCCCAGGCCCCAGGGGCCCACCCAGGGCCGGCAGAAACACTCTCCCATAGACATGTCACATTGGAGTCCCCTGAGCTCCTGCCCCTGCCTCTGCTAGCTTCCAAGGGGCCCTGGCTGGTGAGTGTCACCCCAGAGGTGGCTGTGACATTTCAGCGGCCAGGGCCACTGGTTTGCTGAGAGCTTTTCCGCAGCCCAGTCTCCCTCATCCATAACCCCCAGGAATGGGGGCAGCGCTGGGGGCACAAGGGGCTCTCTCGGGGCATTGGTGGGGGTGGGGCAGGGCCTCCCCTAACTGCAGAGGCTAGCCTTACACACCCAGCAACACATGTCCCCCTTTATGGCCCAGGCTTTCTCTCCCTGCTTAAAGGCAACTGTGAAAAGAGCAGGGCTGATTCTGGCTGCCTGGCGGTCTCCTGGCAACAGGCCTGGCAGGAGGCCTTTCTTTCTCCCCCTAGCCTCCCCTCTCTCCTCCACCACCCCCTCTCTCCTCCCCCTGCGTCTTGTGCTGTGTATCATTAAAACTTCCCTCCCAGCCACTTCGCAGCCAGCAGCCAGGCCCTGCTGGGGCCAGTTCCCTGGGGGTAGCTGAGCTGCCCCTAGGGGTGCAGGATCCAAGGGGTCAAGCCCCCAGAGAGGAGGCTTTGTGTTCTGGAACTAAGGCTTAAACTCAAGTTGGCAACCTTCACGAGGGGCAGCCACGAGTGCAAGCCCACTCACATGTGTGTGTGCACACGCGTGCGCACACATGCACACACACACACACACACACACACTCTGTCTCTTCTCTCCTTTCCTCCCTCACTGTCAGGACCTGTCTCTCCTGTGAGTGTGTGGAGCTGGCCAAGAGTGACACTAGGCACTGGCCTGCCCCTCCAGCACCTTTCAGGGCTGGACACTACCACCCTCACCTAGAAGGATAGGCCCCCACTGAAGACTGGGCCAGCCCAGCCAGAGGCCTGAAGCCAGTCCAGCCTAGTGTCCTGGTCTACCCTGAAAGGGGACAGACAACACAAAGGGTGATGGCCACAGGGATCCCCCAGGGAGGCAGACAATCCCACCACTGATGGTCAGAACCAGAAGTTGGTTGGCCACTTCAGTTGACCACTTCAATCTAGAGGGACCCAGAGACCCAGAGAGGGTAGATGCCTTGCCCAGGGCCACACAGCAAGTGAAGGGAGAGCTGGGGCTGGAACCCTGGTTTCTCATCTCCTTCCTTTGGGTCCTTTGCACTCTTACTGAAGGGAAACAGCTAAAGGCCAAAGCCCCTTCTGGGCCCTGATCTGCCCACCTAGGGGTAGGTGTCTGACCTTGACCCAGCCACTCTATGACCCTCTCCCTCTCCTTCCCCATCCCCTCCTACAGAAAGCCTCTGACAGGCCTTGACCAGAGGGGTGGCCCAGGACCTGGCCCGACTCTCTGGACATATGGGAGAAGTCAACTTTCCTGTCTCATCACAAGTGTTTGGGTCACAGAGGCCCAGGTGCTGAGCCACTGTGTTACCCAGCACAGTCCTAAGGCTGGAGAGGTGTTCCCTAATCTCCTGATGCCCCAGGACAGGGAGAATGCTGGGGGGATCTTGGCTCAGGATGATCCCAGATGCTACCTTGGGGATCCCCAGTGGTGCCAGCTCAAGCCTCACTCACCCCAGTGTCTCCAGCAACCAGCAGGTGCAGGCCACCAAGAAGATGCCCTGATTGCACCGGCAGGCACTTGTGGGGCGTCCTGACTGCATGTACTCAGTCCCGCTCTCCCTCAAGCCAGTGCTTCCCAGACTCCAGGCACTTCCTTGCCACCCTGGCCCACAGCTGCCCGCAACCTGTTCTGCTATTTGCTATTTTTTTTTAATTAATTTGCACTGCACTTAATAACTTTGATTGAAAAGGAAGCTTTCGATGACCACGATGCGTTTTCATCCACATGTGATTTCGTTCTAATCAGGTACCACTGCCTCCCAGAGGCTCTGAATGTGTGGCCGTCTGTCTCTCAGGAAGGGATTTTAGTGACACTGGAAGAGTCGTTAAGGTCCTAATTGCACCAAGCAGACCCTCTCCGTGACAACTCCCAGAAAGAGGGAAGGACAAGGGGAAAGGGAACGGCGTAAAGGAGCGTTCTCAGTTCAAAGTCACCGAGGACACCACGCTTCATCTCGCAGGGCACCAGGGTCCTCTCTAGCTGCTGCAGAGCAATACCGTTAGCCAGAGACATGTTCTTGAAGTTTCAACCTTTGACCAAACTAGATTTCAGATTCCCTCACATTTTGGAGAAAGAATCATGTAAAAGAGCCATTTTGATTGTGCTGCGGCGTATGGATTTGGGATTCAGAAAATATGATTTCGCCTCATGACACCAGCAACCATGCAGCTGGGGGAGGGGATGAGGCTGAGAAGGAAGGCTTTGGGCTGAGCAGAGTAGGAGAGCTGGGGACATTGTCACTGTCACCATCATGGTTGATCTGCAATCACTAGGACAGTCTGGGCAGAACGTCACCATTTTGGGGGGGAAGGGGAGTCGCACACTAATGGTAAGTCTTAGGGAATCAGCTGCCTACCGTGTGCCCTGAACTCTTTAGGTAAATCATGCCACTTAATCCTGCGAGCTGCTGGAATCCGTGTCCCCATTTGCCAGATCAGGGGATGGGCCCTCAGGGATGTCAGTAACAAGCCGAGCCAGGGCTTAGCAGTGCAGGAGCCAGGACTGGAGACGGCCGGTTCTGATCACAGGCCCATGCTCCTGCTGCCACCCCAGCCTGAGGCTCTTTGGCCCCGGAGGAATAGACCTGAGGGATACAGTACCCTTGAGTCACAGGGTGAGGCTGGAGCAGAGGACTGAGAGTGGGTGAGTGGAAGTTAGAACAAAGCCCCTGTCCCAAACAGGACTGCCACCAGTGTCCCCCACAGCAGCAGGCCACCTTACGAAGTGCTTGTAATGGGGCTTCACTCATACTCGGGGAGCCCCAGGAATGGAAGACTGGAGGAGAGGGTGGAAGGAAGAAGTTGAGCTTTTCTTCATCTTTTTTAATTGATACAATTCATACATATCTCACTCATTTTTATTTATTTATTTATTTTTTTGGTACCAGGAGTTAAACCCAGTGGCGCTTAACCACTGAGCCACATCCCCAGCCCTTTTAGTATTTTATTTAAAGATAGGGTCTCACCAAGTTGCTTAGGGCCTCACTAAATGGCTGAGGCTGGTTTTGAACTTGTGATCCTGAGCCACTGGGATTACAGGTGTGTACAATTCAGTAGTGTCTGATATATTTAAAAAGATCTACATCCCTCACCAATCTGTAATTGTGAAGCATCTTCATCTCCCCAAAAGATCTGCTATAGCCATTAGAAGTCGAGGTGCTACTTCTTAAGGAAAATGAAAGGCAGCAACTGGCAGAATATGTTCTGGATAAGCCCCCACTCAGCCCTGCAACCTCTTTTTGTTGTTTCCTTCTCCTGTAACTTGGCTCTGAATGAGTTGCCCAGCTCCAACCTCACCCCACCCAGATAAACCCCCACTAAGAAAAAGAAGCCCTAGCCCTCTCCAGCCCTTAAATTAAAACAAGTCAGTTTATAAATCAATTAGCAGCATTTAATCCAACTGCTCGGAACCAGACACCATGGATGAAGAGGCTGGAGATGCAGTCAGAGGTCTTGGCTGCCAGGAACAGCCTCCAGTGGCCCAGACAATAAGGGAGATGTATTTTTTTCACATCACAAGAAGTTTCAAGGCAGGACTCTTCTGAGGGCATTGATTTCTCAGCAATGGAGTTAGAGACCCAGTTTCTTTCTTTTTAAAAAAAATTTTTTTTTGTTTATTCTAATTTGTTATACATGACAGCAGAATGCATTTCAATGCACAGAACACACATAGAACACAATTTTTCATGTCTCCAGTTGTACACAAAGTAGAGTCACACCATTTGTGTCTTCATACATGCACTTGGGGTAATGATGTCCATCTCATTCCACTGTCTATCCTACCGCCATGCTCCCTCCTTTCCCTCCTTCCCGTTTTCCCTATCCAAAGTTCCTCCATTCTTCCCATGCCCCACCCCCCATTATGGATCAGCATCTATGTATCAGAGAAAACATTCAGCCTTGGTGTTTTGGGATTGGTTTACTTCGCTTAGCAAGTAAGTATTCTCCAGCTCCATCCATTTACCTGCAAATGCCATGATTCTATTCTCTTTTAATGCTGAGTAATATTCCATTGTGTATATATACCACAGTTTCTTTATCCATTCATCCCTGAAGGGCATTTAAATTGGTTCCACAATTTATCTATTGTGAATTATGCTGCTATAAACATTGATGTGGCTGTGTCACTATAGTATGCTGTTTTTAAGTCCTTTGGGTATAAACCAAGGAGTAGAATAGCTGGGTCAAGTGGTGGTTCCAAGAGACCCATTTTCTTTCCCACTCTTTGCTCTGTCTTCCACTGCTTCATCCTCAGACAGCTCTCTTCATAGTCATAGGATGGCTGCTGCAGCTCCAGACCTCCTACCCAGACATAACAATGTCCAAAAGCAAGGAAGAAGGGTCTCTTTTATAACATCTTATTTTAAAGTCCCAAAAAACTCTTCCCAGAAATTCTCTTATATGCTCCAGCTGACCTCTCCTCATGTTTCACTGAGACTACTTGGGATTTAATGTCTAAGCCAGGTGGAAGAGGGATAGATAAAGAACAAACTGGGGGCCTCTGCCAGTCTGAAGAAACTAACCCTAAATAAAGTCTTTGCCCTCTTGAGGCTCAGAGAGGAATAGCCGATAGTCATAATGGCATGGAATGGAGGATTCCCTATCACTCAGCTCATCCCAGGAGTCATTTCAGACAAGGCAGTCTGAAGTAGGCAACGTGTGTTATCATACCCATTTTGCAGTTGAGGAAATAGGTTCAGAGAGGTTACGTAGTGTGTCCAGTGCCACACAGTAAGAGGCAAAACTGGAATTTACTAGAGTTGTGGTGCGATTTGTGGGATCTGAGGCAACCACTCAGAGGGGGTCTCTCCAGCCAGATCTGTGAAGCTCCATTTGGGTCTCACCTGGACACTGAGGCAGAGGCGCAGAGGAGGTGGCCCTGCTGGGATGTGAGCATCCCCAGGCAGGTGACCCTGCTTTGCCCAAGGACCTGCCCACACCTGTGTCGGCCGCAGGCCTGTGGGTCTCTGCGGGTGAGTCAGCTCTGACCTCATTGCCAGCCCACTGGGCTCCCATCCACGAGTCCAGGCTCCAGGACCCAGGGCCAAAGCTGGCTTACACAGGGGCTTCAGCCAGGGCTGCCCCTGCCATCCTGGTCTGTGGGGAAGGGAATTCGTTAGCAGAGCTCTGACAAGTGCAAACCAGGGCACGAATGGAAAATTTCTGCGCCATTTCCCAAGATAGCATCAGGCCAGTTGTATCCCACCGAAGTCTCCCCACTAAGAAAGAACCTTCAACTCTTACCTCAATTTTTAGAAACATTTATTCGATTGTCCGATGAGTGACTGTCCCCAGCAGATGGCAAGCTCGATGCAGGCCAAACCTGGGCTTGCATTTGCTCATGAGGGCTTACCTGGTCAGGGGCTGCCTGGGCACAGAGCCTCCGTGAATGAGCCGTCCTCCCGCATAACATGCTAACTGCGTGCACCAGTGACTGATGAAGGTGTAGACAGACTCCTGCAGGAGGGACCCATTCATTCCTCCCTGGAGCTTCACCTGCAGCAGGCACACTGTCAATGTTTGCAGGTGACAGGAAAAACGGAGACATCTTGCCCACAGAGGCCAGGCAAAGGTGTGAGGGCTAAGCTTGGCTGAGGCTGCAGACAAAGGAATCAAAGATGTCCCCTAGCCCTTCTTGGGTTGCCCCTGGGGCTCCCTTCCTTCCCACTCCTGCTGATGTCTCACTCACAGGGCGGCACTGAAGGAAAACCCAAGGAGCTTGTGTCCTGTCCAAGAGACACCACAGCAGCCACACACAGACAGACAGAGGTCTGGACTTCCTTAGCCAGGATCACACCTAAGCCAAGAATGGGGCTTGGGTCAGAGCCCCAAAGGCCTCAGACAGGTCAGCCATCTGTGGGGATCAAGGTTCTGAGATAAGGGCAGGAGAGGGGGTGTGGAAGAAGACTGAACAAGAGCAGAGAGAGGGAATGCAGCATGGTTGGGGGGGGCACTAAGCCGCAGGTGCCCGTATGATAATGACTTTTTAAAAAAATATATATATATTTTTTTAGTTTTAAGTGGACACAGTATCTTTATTTTACACTTAGGTGGTGCTGAGGATCGAACTCGGTGCCTCAAGCATGCTAGGTGAGCACTCTACCACTGAGCCACAACCCCAGCCCCCCACCCCCATAATGACTTTTTGACAGACTGCCAATCCCTGATCTCATCCCGCTGAAGCATGCAGGCCTCATCCTACCCTCACCCTACTGAGGGTAGCTGGGGTGGGCAGGAGTTCTAGGGGCCAAGATCTACTCCAAGGAGGGCAATGAGGACTTGGAGGACCATAAGGAGCACCGACCTGTGATCCTCCTGCCTGAGACCTCAGTCCTGCTTCCTGGCTAGGCCAGTCATCAACAGTGTGTACAGGGGACCACTGTGTGTGGACTCTACTCTAGGTGTGGGGGTTCTGCAGCCTACTAGGGTTTAGATTTCAGAATAGGAAATGGGCACCGTATGGCAGGTACGTCTGGAACATCATACATGTGATATCGTGTCAGTGTAAGGGGCTATGACGGGAAATAGAGCTGGACAAGCCACCCAGAGTGACAGGGAGGGGGCACTGCCAGGAGTATGTTGGACTTCCCTAAGGAGATGTTGAGGTCAGTCTCAGGCAGGGATGTCAGAGATTTTCCTGGATAAATCCTTCGGGAGAAGGCTTTGGTCGCCTGAGGAGGGACCACTTAGCTGCATGGAGGGAGAGATCGGAGCTCAGTCCTCAGGTCGAAAGAAGAAAGAAACCCAATATTTCTTACTCACCCTCTGTGGTCTGGCATTCTGTTCTCATTTAACGCTGATGACTCCCTGTAAGATGGAAAGTCTTACCTCCATTTCCTGATGGAGGGGAACAGGCTCCCAGAGGATGGGCAGCCACAACGGTACCCCATTTTTTTTTCTGTTGCTCACCCCCTTCCAAGGACTCAAATTGCTTTCCAAAATTCTCTGGTGACCTGGGACTGACTGAGACAGACAGGAAGAACTGCTGTAACCTGTGGTCCTAGGGTCAGGGTGGGCCCAGGCCATGAAAGACTGGTGACCGGACAGCTGTTCTCAGGTTCCAGCATCTTGGTGGAATGTCAAGGTCGTCAGTGCTGGGCAGAGGCATCCTGCCGTCCCTGCTTGCTGGTGCCAAGGCCAACTTGGGTCACCTGGGCCTAGGTCCTGCCCTCTGGGGGTCTTCTGGGCCCTCCCAAGGGAACCACCTGGGCAAGGAGGGGAGGGGAGCCAGAAGCCACACACACCTTATCCTCAGCTAGACTTCGGATTGTTGTGGAGATTTAAGTCACTCACTCAAGAGGATGCCCACTTAACCAGGATCCCCAAAGATTTTGACAGCTCAGTACCAAAGGCACCCACTACCCGCTGCATAGAGCAGGCAGGATGGGACTACCTCGCTCGCCTGCTGACTTCCCGCCTCACTATCAACTCCACCGCCAGGGGGCGCGCCAGGGTGGCGCAGGAGAGGCAGGGAGCCCTGGAGAAGATACCTGTTTGCCTTTGTGTGTTCGATTTGTCGCTCACCTACGTTGTGCTTACCTGGTGCAGGTCATGGGTTTCCTGCATGTCCAGGACTCTACATTTATGCCAGAGAAGGGAGCTGGACATAAGAGAAATCTTGTCCAATTCATTTCTGTGCCCACCACTCACTGTGGTCCTCCTGCTTCCAAAGTGCCCACTATTGTCCAACCTTGCAGTGACCTCCAAGGAGCTCGTTTAAAATGTTCTGGAGCTCTTATACCGCTTAGCAGAAATTTCAAAGCCCCTCTCTCCGGGTGAGCGGTCTTGGAGACCCCTATGCGCCCCCCTCGTGGTGTTCCGGTGAGTTCCTGTTGTAGGCCTTTGGACCTTGGCACTTGCCGTTTCCCTCGCCTGCAGTGTCTTTTCCCTCTCCCTTCATCCTCCCTAGGCTGGTCGGCTCCAGGCTCCAGCCCCTCCAACGCTTCCCCCCATATGCCGCCCCCCGCAGCCCCTGGGGATATTCCAAGCAAAAATGAATGGCACAGTCAGTGCCTGGATTGGCGACTTCCTTCTCCCTCCCAGCGACAGACGGGTAGCCCTTTGAGGGCGAGCGGGCCTGGCCGCCGTATTCTTTGTCTAGGAGGTGCCGCGGCAGGGGGGTCCGGTGGAGCGGCGCTGAATACGCAGCTAGCGGCAGACTGCGCGCCCCGGGGAGCGCACATCAAAAGGAACCACAGGCCAGACACAGAGGTGGGGGTGGGATGGGGTCCCCATCCCAGGTCTAAGTTCCACGCCATTCACACACACTACATGAAGTGCTTCCTACGTGCCACCTTTTTGCCCCCAGGTCCCCGGCCCTTGTTGCCTTCTCTGCCCCCATTCAAGAGACCACCCTCCCATTCGGGGCGGAGGCCTCCGGGTCCACCGCGCTGACTCCTCCACCCCGCCCACCCTTGCTGGCTTTGGAGTGGATTTAACTCTTTCTCCACCAAGTGCAACCTACCCTGAGGTTCGGGGCGCCTATTAGATGTTTCTATTTGTGACTCGTAGCTCAGCGGCGCCCTCCCTGCCCGCTGGGCGGGCAGGAGGAAGGAAATTAAGCTTGTGTTGAAGGAAGGACACCTGGCAAGGGAGAGGAAGGGGCTTAGGAATCCCCTCCTCTGGGGAACTTTCAAGTGGGGGGAAATCCCCACACAGGCCTCCATTCTCCCAGCCTCCTGCCGTCATGCCTTCATCTGACAGGTTCTAGTCCTCTCTGCCTCTATTCCCCAGGCTTCTGGGCCAGCAGGCTCCTGGATTCACCCTCTTATCCATTTGTTCCTTGACCACTGAACACCAGCTGGGTGTTCACAGTATTCCAGGCAGCCCAGAGGAGGCATCTGAATACACACAGCCCTTCATGAAATGACCAGTTTTGCCAAGGCCAACCAGGGTGGCTTGCTGGGCATATCACAATCAAACCACACACCACCTAAAGCCACTGGGATCTTATGCTCTTGCTTCCTAGGGCTGGCACTTGTGGAATATCTTGAGGCCCTAAATCACTTCAAGAGCCCATCTAGTTCAACCCCTGCCTTCCCATTACATTGTATTCACGGTGGTTGGTGTCTTGGTGGTCAGGGAAGGGAGTCTCCCCAGCTCTCAGAAAGTTGGTTATGGGGCTCTGAAACTCCCCAGGTGTTTTTTGATTGTTTGTTTTGTTTTGTTTTGGGCAGAATTTGCACTCCAGCAGGCAGCTCTTTTCAGAAAACCACCTGGAAGCCCATGGGAAAGACAGCACTCCTCCAGGTAGGTTCTAACAGGCTTTGATCCATGAGGGGTGTGTAGAGGGCTCTCTTCCTGCAGCCCTGGTTGTGGGGTTCTGCATTCTGCAACAACGGCAAGCCCACTACCACCTCCTTTGCAGGTGAATCCAAAACAGGGAGCCTCAGAATCAGCCCAGCCCTTAGGGCAACTGTGGAGATGCCCGTCTCTGCAGCTTCCACCATGCCCCCTGCTCTTTAGTAGGTTCAGGAATTTTCTTTCCTTGCTGCTCCTAGGCCCTCTCTGCCTTTCCCCTTCTCTTTTCTTCCCTTTCTTCCTTCTGTTGGTAGCTCCTCACCCCCGCCCCAGCTCTTCTCTATTTTTGTCTCTGGGGCGTCTATCTCTCCACTTGGTCTCTCCCTTTTCTCCCCTTCCCTCCTCTCTTTCATCTCTCCCCCCACCCCACCCCCTCCAGTCAAGTACTGGGTTAGGAACGCAGCAGAATCCGTGACAAGCCCAGGCGGCTCTCCCGACCCTTGGTGCCCCCAGGGGCCAGTTCCTTGCTCTCCCCGCACCAGCAGCGGCCCTGTGCGGAGATTGGGCCAGCAGCAGCGGGTTCGAGCTGTGGATACCAGCAGCCCAGATCAAAGACCAGGAATGTCTTGTCCTCCTCCTTCAGCCTTGCCCCCAACCTCCCAGTCCCAAGGAGAGCCCACCATTCCCAGCCTGGGCAGGATTCAGGTGGGCTTCTTCCCTGCCCTTTCTGCCAGAGTTCCCCAAACTTCCCTGCCTCTCATCGGCCATATTTCCTTCACCCCCAAGTCAGGGCTGCACTAGAACCCTGAATCCTCCCACAGCCCCAGGGAAGGGGTTAGGTGGAATCACCCAGGTGATGGGATGTGTCCCCCAAATCTCACTGCGGCCTGAGACCTAATTCCTCTGCTCTGGAGAGGAAAAAGAAAGAGGACCCTCCGGCCCTGCAGGGGAACTGGAAGGATTCCCCCCCCCCCATTGGGAGGGATGGGGTATTCGGATCAATGTGCTGTCAGCTCAGGATAAGAGCTTAATCATCAAACCCCAGGATACACCTCCCCATCAGCAGAAGGGCCCAGGGATCAGGACCGGAGAGTTGAACTGAGGGGGGGGGGGCCGTCCTGGAGGCTCCCAGTAGCTCCTGGGCAGGGCGGCCACGTTTCATTGACTCCAAATGGTTCGACCCCAAGATCCAAAAGAGGCTGCGGGTCGGGCTTCTGAGGTCGGGCCTGAACGCCTTGAGGAGGAGAAAGTGACCCGACTCCGCGAGCAGAAAATGCAACTGGCCGCTGGTGTCAGTTGCAGGAAATGCAAAGGCAGCAGGAGGTCCCGATACCAATCTGATCCCTGACAAAAGACTCAAATGACACTCGGCTCTGTCCCCCGGCGCCGCCCGCAGCCAGACCTTCGAGCTTCCGCGGACTCTCCCGCGTGCCTCTCGGACACCCGGGAAGCGACCTCCTGCGGCCGGGTGGCGGGGCCGGCTGGCTGGCCCGCGGGCTGGGAAGGCTGGAGACTGGGAGGGGTTGCATTTCCCAATCTCCGGTCCTGACGGCCCGAGCTGGGGTTCTGGAAACATCCCTGTGCTTTCTACTGTCGATTCCTCGCGGGCCTAAGTCCCAAGGGATCAGGGTCTCCCCACTGAAAATGTGCCACTCAGTAATGCCCACACCAACCCGTCACCACGTGAACGCGGGGTCAAAACTCGAGCTCCCTAAACCTGACTTGCGGGGGATTGCGGCCGTCCTAGGCCAAGAGAAAGTCCGGTGTGCCGTGTCCCCTCAAGGCCCCACTGTGTCCGGGGCGCGGGCTTTACCCAAGTTTGCTGGGCGATGCCCTTCCCCGAGCCGGAGTTGTGGGCGGGGCGGGAGGGGCGCGTGATTGACAGACTGAACTACAGACTCATCTCTTACCTTAGGCCGCGGGCGCTGATTTGCTGCTCGCTGACATCCTCAAACCCGGCTGCTCCGCGCTGGGCTCGGGAGGGGGGCGGCTGCGGGTGGAGGTGCGCTTCTGACAAGCCCGAAAGTCATTTCCAACCTCAAGTGGACTTTGTTCCAACTATTGGGGGCGTCGCTCCCCCTCTTCATGGTCGCGGGCAAACTTCCTCCTCGGCGCCGCTTCTAATGGAGCCCCACCTGCTCGGGCTGCTCCTCGGCCTCCTGCTCGGTGGCACCAGGGTCCTCGCCGGCTACCCAATTTGGTGGTAAGACTCGCCTCTTGTCTGCCCGCGGCCCGATCTCTCCGCCTCGCCCGGGGGAGGTGGGGGGCGCTGGTTCGGGGGTGGGCGGCGGCAGGGCTGGGGCTCCTTTCTCCTTGCCTCTCTCCAGTCCCCCAGCTGCCCACCCTCCTGGATTTCTGCTGGTGTCGCCTTCAGAATCCAACTCCTGGTTTATCCGATAATCACCATTTTCCCTGCTACCCGCCGCAGAGGCTGGAGGACTTTCCCCGTCTCTGAAGGTCTCTCATTTATGATTCCGACCCTCCACCCATCCCAATCTGAGGGTGGCTGAAGACCCTCCATTTGCTTGCAGTTGGGTTTCTGGAAATCCAGCGCTGTCCCTGGGGCCCAGCCACTCCTCTTCTCCATTTTGGGGTCTTCATGGGCAAAATCATCCTGTTTCTTCATTGCCACCCTACCTCCGCAGCTCCTTGGTCAAGAGATTTCCCCACAATAACCCCGTTTGCTTTCCTATTTCAGACCCCAAAAGCTGCCCAAAGGGGTCCCTGGGGCAGAGGAGTGGGGGGATTTCATCAGATCCTCCCCACTCTGCACCAGATTAATTTTGAGCTTCTGAAGTGAATATGGTATTTGCTGATCCGAGATGCCATTGAATTCGGTTGTATTCATTTCTTGCCTGACCATCCTAGCAAAAGGGGGGCTCCTTGAAAATGTAGTTGTCTGGGAGGGGTAGGCTTGTTGTTCTTTGACCAAAAACCAAATTCTCCATGTCACATTTGTTCCTTTTGGAAAACCGAGGACCGAGGAGAAAGGGAGAGGGAAAGGAGAAATCTGTCCCTGAGAAATGCGGATACAAAAGGCATTTTAGTAAATAAGACTAGGGAACCAGGCGCAGGCAGGGCTTGGGGGCTGTGTGTGTGTGCAAAGGGACTGACTAGGGAATAAACAGCCTTTTGGGAGCCCCAGCTCTAGGGAGTCCCCTTGTTTTCCAAGCCGCCCCATCTCCACTCCCCCCTTCCGCAGGTCCCAGGGGCCAGCGGGGAAGACACTGAAACCAGTTCTCTAAATTACACCCCGCCTCTCCCCAGTCTCCAGCCCCCTGCATTCCGGAAAACTTTAATTAAAGAATCTTCCCCTCCTGGACTAGGAGAGACTCGGCCTGGGGGTGGGAGGTGAGGAGGAGGAATTTGGGATCTGTGAGGAAGAAGGGGGCTGTGGCCCCTGAGGTGAAAGTCAGAGGGACGTGCCGCCAGGGTGCAGTGCTGCCCGCATGCCCCACTCTCCCTACCTGCCACCCTGAGCCAGGAGCAGAGCCAGGGAGATTTGGGGGCCACACCCTGAGTCTTTTCCCAGTTGTTTGGGGGTGGCAGCATTTGTGTCTGGGTGTTTGGGGCCCCCAGGAAGAAAGGAGGGACAGAAGCAGGAAAAGGGTATAGCCAAGGGACTCTATTTAGAGGGTCCCAGAAGTTGCCCAGCCTGTCCTTCCCTGTGGCCTTGGGCTGGCCTGAGGCCTCTTGTACAAAAAGAAGCCCACAGGGTGGCCAGGGATTCCAGGGCGGGGGAGGCTGCTTCACTGGCCATTCCTGACCCTCTTTCCATGCCTGGGCCAAGGCCATGCTGTTCTTGGCCTTCTCAGAAGACCCTGGCAGGGGAAGGGAGGGAAGAGGCTTGGCGCCCCAGAGGTGGCAAGGACTGCAGGAGAGAGAGCAGGCTCCCTGCCCTGTGCACTGGAGGAAGGCACTTTCCGGGGCAGTGCTGAGGGGAGGTGGTGGTGGTGGGTGTCCTTGTGTGATGGTGTCTAGGGGGCATCTGGATAGGGCCCACCCAACAGACAGAAGCTGTGGGAAAACATGGAAGGCCAAGACATGGGCCATAAGGTAATGCTAGACACAGGGGCAGACACGCTGCTTTGTCTGAGCCAAGGAGAGATTTTGTGTGTGTGTGTGTGTGTGTGTGTGAGAGAGAGAGAGAGAGAGAGGGTGGGCAAGTTCAAGTGGACCCATGTGCTTGTCAGTGCCTGCGGCACCTGTGTGTGTGTGTGTGTGCACGCACGTGTGTGTGCATGTGTTATGGATCTAGGACCCTATGAAGTGTGTGGTCACTAGTGTGTTTGTGTGTGTAGGAGTTTTTGTGCCAGAGACTGGAAGACTGTGCATGTGGAATCGCGCGGGGTGTGCCTGGGGGATCCGTGGCCCGGGACAGGTTATGCTTGTGTCTCTGCATACAAGTGTCAGCAAGGGGCCGATTCTGGGATCCATGTGTATATGTGTGTGACACACAGAGAGAAAAGTCTAGAAGTATCTTTGCCCATGTAAAGGTCAGTGCCTGTTTGTGCTTGTGACGCTGTGCATGACTGTGTTGGTGACTGGGTATGTGAGTATGGTTCTCGTGTGTGCACGCGCACATGCTTTCACAGCAGTGTAAAGGGGAAGCCCCACAAATGTCTTTGTGTGTGATATCAGTGCTCATGGCCATGACCTGATTGTGTTTGTAAGTAGGAGAGTGAGACCTGTGTCCGTAGCTGTGTGAGTGCTGTGGCTAGGTCAGCTTGTGATCCTGTCCCCAAGTGACAGTGATGTGGCTGGACTCGTGGACTGTGTGTCCGTGGATGAGTTTGCAGATGTCTGGCCTGTGGGTATGAGCGACACCTGAGCTGGTGTGCATGTTGGAGATCAGTTCTTCTAGAGGGAAGGTCCAGCAGGAAGCCAAGGTCTCAGAAGGTGGCTGTAGGGCACAGCTGACCTGGGATCCCATGCTGGGGTGGGGGGACAATGTTCTTTGACATCAGCTTCTCCTATCTGCTTGTGGACTGCTGTCACTGGCCCTGTTCTCTGAGGTAGTTTGATCTTGGGGTTGGGGTAAAGGATGAGTCCCCTTCTTAGGGCTGGGACTGGAGAGTGGATGAGCCTCAGATTCCTGATCCCACTCTGCCCCCAGGCAGTCAGATTCCAGACCTTTGAGGATGGAGGCCCCTTGTGGCCTGCCCTCTTTGGCTCACCTAGCACAACATTCCCCAAGAGGGATTTACAGGGAAGTCACTTAGCTGGGATTTCTGTCCTTGCAATCCTGGGGAGAGAACCCCATTCTCAGGAGCCTGCCTTATTCAGGCCCCAGCCTTGAGAGAGGGTAGACAGAAGGGCCCCGACAAATGCTTCTGAAAGGAAGTGGTATGCTCCAGGCCCTCCCAGCCAGGTAGTTGGGGGCACTGGGACAGGAAGCAGTGACAGCAGCTCTGATTTCTAGAATTCTCCTTGTCAGTTCCAGTTAGTGCCTAGTGGAGAAACTTGTCTTTCTTCTCCTTATTGGGGGAAAAGGAACCTACCTTCCCAGGGCCCAGCCCAGTCCCTGCTGCGTTCCAGAGCAGACACCCTGATGGAAGAGGCCTGGGCTGGGTGGGGTCAGCGGCTCACGGAGCTGTCACCGTCACTCAGGGCCATGACCCCTCACCCCACCTGGCTTGGAACTGTCTTCTCTTCTTTCACCCAGGACCACCAGCACACCCTGCCTGGAAGCTTGAGGGAGGGTGTTTTGCTCAGGACACGGAGTGAGCTGGATAATAGGCCACCCGGGTTTCATTCCACCACCCTGACACATGCCCCCACTCAAGCGCCTGCCCCATGCCCTGCCTCAGTTTCCCCATGTTTCAGATGTCCTGCTGCCTTCCCCATCCATTCCCACCCCCACCTGTCTCTCAGAGGCTTGTGAACATGTTCAGTCAAACCCCGTGGGGGTCAGTGGGCTGGGCCCAGGGAGGCACCTGGAGACTGCGGGGGAGGAAGGCCCCAGGCCAGGTGTTAACACTTGTAACAGGCAGGAATTACAGCTGGCTGGGGCTGGGGCTGGTGAGGAGGAGTGAGGCTGGCTGGAGGCTGTTGATCCCACAGACAGACAGACAGACAGATGGGCAGATACGAGATCGGATGACCAGGGTTGAGCAGGGTGGTCTCTCTTCCAGGACAGACTTTGCCCTGGAGGGATGTGACAGGTGGGTAGAAATGAATGAAGGTCTCCTGGAAGTGAATTCATGGCCCTCCTGCCCACCCTACCCCCTGTGGTGGGAGGGGCTTTGGGGTCCAAAGGGAACAAAACTGTGGTTAATCTGTTGGTATTCTTCCCATGGGATCACATTTTGCTTAGGAAAGAAAAAAAGGAGGGGGGAAGGAAGGAAAGAAGGAAGGAAGGAAACAGGTCAAACAGTAAGAATTCTGGGAATAACAGCCTTGGGAAAACTTCTTCAATATATGGGGGCAAGGATGGATGAAGGGGCAGTTGTCAGGGCAGATTCTCTTTAGAGGCTAGAGGTGAGCACTGGGTAGAGCCTGAGCCCTCTGTTCTTAGCATTACCCCATTTGCAAGTCGGGGATCCTGAGGGTCTGGGTCTGAAACTTCTGCCCTGCAATTAATCCTGCCTGTGGGAAGACCTTGGGGGGCCAGAAGAGGCAGGAGCTGGACCTGGGTGCCAATCCTTCAGCAGGTACTTGCCACAGCAGCAAACCCAGGCAGACCTTCCTATACCCACACTCTCTGGCATCTAGGTATCTGCTCAGCCACTGAGAAGTTGGAGACTCTGAGGCAGATAGCGCCAGGTGGAAATCCCCAGAGAATAGACTCCGCCAGGCTCACGTGGCCCAGCCCACTTGCTGCAAGCTTCACACTAATAGATACTCATGGAACTTTGGGCAGATGTAGAACTAAGAAGGTGGCATGGCAATGGGGCGGCAGGGGGAGGAGCTGTGACACTGGGGTTTTCTCTAGACCTAGAAGATCACTCTTTGGTCTGGGTAGAGGACAAGGAGCCTGGGGACGGGGCAGGAAAGGTGGTTTTTCTTAGAGGTTGCAGCTAGCAAGCCCTTCCAGGGAAAGGGTGAATTTTTTGGCCTTGGAATGGAATGAGGTGAGCCAGGCACTGAGAAGGACCTTTTCCCACCACCCTACAGGAGCCTGGCTCCTTCCAAAGCCACGGAGGAGAGAAAGACACTGTCACCTCTCACTGGGTAGAAAGAGGAGGTTGCCTAACACCCTTCTCAGACTGGGCCATCCGGACGTCACATCACTCATGGCATCTGAATGACAGAAATGGTTGTTGCTAGGAGTAGAGAGACCCCTGAGTTTACCACCCACTGACTGTGTGACGTAGGATGAGTCCCTGTCCTTCATCCACTTTAAGCCCTGTCTCCCTTTGGGCTTCTTTTCCTTTGACCACAAGGAAAGAAAGAGGGGTCCCTGCAGCTTCTTAGCATTACAGGGCTATGATATGGACTAGACTCATTGCCGGGAAGCATGGGCTTCCACCACAGATGCCACGCACCTTCTATCTCTGCAGCTCCCTCTGATCTACACCCCAAAGCTGCCTGCTCCCCTGCTGCTATGCTAACCTGCCTGCACTACCAGACCTGCCCCAGACATGATTCTCTGCAGCCAGGCTGTTCCGTTCCCATCCAGCTGCTTCTTGTACTACCTGGATAACCTAGGGCGAGATAACCTCTCTGTACCTCGGTTTCCCAGTCTGTCAAATGATTCTAGTGATTGTCGCTACCTCACAGGGTTGTGAAAATCAAATGCAGGAAACCCATGTGAAGCTCTTAGAATGATGTCCACTGTACAGGAAGTACTATGTACGTGATAGCTATTTTCACCCCTGGGGTCCGCAAAATATCGGCTAATTTAATTCCTGGATCTAAACTTGCCTCTCCCAATCAGCCCTCCCAGACTGGCCCTACTTTGGTTATTTTCTGCTTAACTTCAGAGCCAGCTTGGCCACAATGCTTGGTACAGGTGACCACAAGCCTGTAGCTTTATTCTTAAGTTGAAGGAGCGTGGTCAGGCTGACTTAATCTCAGCTCTTTGACTGCCTAGGAAGGGTAGGGCAGGGTGGAGAGGGCACTGGATCCTCCCTGATCCTCCCCTGACCCCACAGTCTGCCAGACTCTTGTGGCCGCTGCTACTCCAGCTGAGACCTGGAGCCTCCTCGGGCTGGTCCTGGACGGGTGGGAGGCAGGCTCCCTGGGGAGTGGCACCCAGCTGCTGGAGCAGCCTGAATTGAAGTTGCTGCTCCAGGAGCTGAGGATGATTCAGAATGTGATTTATAGACGGAAGGCAGAAAGCTTGGCTCCTGGCAGAGGTCTGCTGCTTAATTACATTCTTGGGGGGGCAGGGGTGGAGGTATGCGTGGGGCTGTAGTAGGGGAAAGACTTCCACCTCCTCCCTGCCACCTCGTCCCTGTGCTGTCCCAGCTCCAAGCAGGGTCCTTTTTTATCCTGCTGCCAGAGAGGGAATTCCCCGTTCTCAATGAGAGGCCAGACAGAGCACAGGGAAGGTGGGAAAGAGGGGGGCACAGAGGCTCCTCTGGGACTCCCCTTAGCAGTCTGCATGGAGCTGGGCTGGAGAACAGGATGCTGGAAGAATCACTGGGTCTTCACCATGCTTCCGGGCAGGTGAATAGTTGACCACCTGGGCAAAGGGTTTCTAGAATCTTCCAAGTATGGCAACTCTCCATTTTCTGTTGCTACCTCTGAGGGCCTTCCTTCAAGTTTATACCTTTTCTGCTTCTTAATTCTCAGTGGACCAAGGGGGCTGGACATTAAATCCCCTGTGCGGGGGCTGAATCCCGAGTGTTGGTGGTAGGTGACTTGTCATATGTGAGCATAGTGGCTGACTTAGATTCACAGAGGTCCTCCAGGAAGGCTCAGCCTTGTACCAGAGGGGAGGAACTTTCCTGACCCATGTTAAACTATTATCTCAGGGAGCCATGACAATTCAACTGGCTCAGTCTACATCACCAGTGGGCACTGCTGACAGGCAGGCCCCACTCTGTGGAGTTACTTGCTGTTACCACTGACCCGGGTGGGGACACTCTAGTGGTTCTTCAATCCCATGCTCCTGTGCTACGCTTTGGAACCCAAATGCTTCACTTCTAGTTCCTGAGGCTGGAAAGGTGTGGGGTGGGCAGGAAAGGGGTTGCTGAGGCCCATAGCATCTATTTATCTGTTTGCAGTTGGGTTAGTACAGCTGGGAGGGGTTGGCAGGGGTCAGGATGGGGACACTAGACAGCTCTCCGGTTCCCCCTGAGGCAGACCTGCTCAAAATGGCCTCATTATGTGTGTGGAGTAAATTCCAGAAATGTCAGGCACACCCATACGTCTAAGGGAAGGATGGAGACCCAGAAGTGTGCTCAAGACAAGGGCAGGCAGCCTTGAGGGGTGGAGGTTTCCGGGAAGGGAGTCAGGGGACCTGAAACCCGGCTCTGCCACCAGAGCAGATATGATGTCAGGTAACTCCCAGCTTCCCTGGGCCTCAGTATATAGGGGAGCTAGACAAACTGCTGGCCACGAACTTGTACCTCAAAGCTATGTTTTGTTGTCCAGTCATTTAGATTATCTCCTGGTGTGGGGGGGAGGCAGTCATTGAGGGCCCATGTCAGGGCAAGGTGGAGGGTGCGTGGATGAGTGAGTGCAAACCACTAAAGCTTCCCTGGGCCTTAGTTTTCTCATCTGTGAAGTAGACCGTAGCAACACATCCTCCCTGTCTGCAGGGTTGGTAAGAGTGTCAGATGGAATCATCTTCATACTTTGAGAAGGGTCAGTTCTTTCCAGAGAAGTCATCTGTCATTGATACTCCTAAAAACAGGAGTAAGATCGAGCCCCTACCTGGTGAGGGTGCTAAGAATAGACACAGCAGGACCCTTTGAGCTTCTGGGCTTGAGGAGCTGGTTTTTCCAGAAGAGGAGCAAGAAATGGGTCAAACTGGGGAGTTCTCTGCTCCTTCTTGTAGGGTTGTAGGGCTAAATGGGGAGCGCCCAGGAGAGGGAGCAGAGGCCTCAGGTTGGAGGCCAAGAGGTCTTGGGGCATGACTGGGTGTCCATCGGGGCATGGGGCTTGGTGAACCTCCTGGCCTGATGCAGAACCCACAGGCCTGTCCCCAGCTGAGCCAGATATGGAGTGGGATTTTCAACCAGGGATGAGAGTGAAGGGCTGGTAGCTGAAAGGGCTCTTCTGAGACCCGTGGTCATCGGGAAATCCAAAGGAGAGGATAAGGCCAGCCAACCCAGAGAGGGACCCAGGTCATTGCCTCAAGTTGGGCTGGAGAAATTGGGAGGTCTGAATGCACGTCTGTGTGTGGGGAGGGGGATGGGAGCAACAGGACCCAGTGCCCAGGTCTGAAGGAGGGCCTTTCTGCAAAACCTGCCCCTGGGCACAGAGTCCCACTTATCTGCCAGAGCCAGCTGGGCCAGCGAGGAAAACCAATCTCACGGGGCCTGTTAGGAATGCAAATAGGGGCTTGTGTCAGTGCAAGTGAACAAGCATCCCGCCTCCCGTCCAGCTCCTCATCACTTATCTTCATCACGGATTTCTGAGGGTGTCACTCCCCTGCTCTAAAATCTCCCATGGCTCCCCACTTCCTGTCTGGCACGGAGGCTCCCTGTGCTTTGGCCTATACCTACCTGTGCAGTTGTGCTCTGCATTACCCCTCTGAAGTCTCCCAACATCTCACTTCAGTAGGAAATAACTGTCCTCGTGCTTATTCACTGAACTTCTTCCTCCTCTTGTCTCTGACTTTGAAAGGCTGTTGAACTTGGTCCCCAGGTTGACCAGGGATCCTGCTGCCCTGCTGAGCTCAGGCCCAGTTTGGCTCAGGTCATGTAGCTGCCAGCCCTGAACTATGGAGGGCACCTAGTAGAGTCACCCATGTCAAGGGGACCGTTGACCTGGGCAAGTTGCTGTCCCGGAAGCTGAGATATCTCTAAGATCTCAATTCCCCTGGGTTTCTTTCTTCCATTTGCAGATATTTTCTATTGGTGTATTATTATTATTTTACTGGCTCACACTATGCTTAAATGTCCAAGCCCTTAGTTTGAAGATTCCAGTTGGCAAGACTTGTTTCTCCTCCCAGGAATAGTCTGTTTTTCGACCATGTGCTATGTGCGGTTCCATCAAGCTCTGGAACCTAAGTCCCTCCACTTAGAGACGAGGAGTCACATCCCGTAGCCTGTACATGGTAAAGGAAAGTTCTGAGTCCTTGTCCTTTTGGCCCAGATCCTTTTCCTTCCACCACCATTCAGGTTGAGATGGACTTCTTACTTGGGGTAGGAATTTGCTTATTCATCTAGTACCCTGTTCCCCAAGGGATAGTTTTGAGGCAAGATTCTACTTGACCTTCAACTTCAAGGCTTCTACTTCAGGTTTATGGATACTGTTTATGAACCTCTGGCAGCTATCTTATTTGGGGCTATGCACTAGCCACAGGCAAACTTTCTGCATGTCATACGCTGTCCTCTAAGTGGGATTGTGAACTATGGCAGTAGCAGCCATGTGAGTATTTCATTGCCCTTGGAATGAAGATGGGGTGCCCTTGGTTAAATCACTGCTTCCTGGGCCTCTGTCTTCTTATCTGTGAAACAGGAGGGAGATAGAGCAAGGGACCTCCATGGGTAGCTCCAGCTAGAAGCTTCATTATTCTTCTTGGTTCTTTTGGCTTCTTGGCATCTGGTCTCTATCAAGATGAGATGCACATGCCAAGATGCACCTCGACAGAATCATCTTTCTCTCCCAAGTCCTATTCTCATCTTAGCATCTCTGATAAAGCTGATCTTCTCTTGACTTTTGCAATTTGAAATCTAGCTTGCTTTCTTCCCGAGGAACTCCTAGAAAGGAGATGAAGCATGTTTACATCCTGGCTGTTGGAAAGCCGCAGCCAAGTACACTGTTGGCTTCTCTGTGCCTGGTGTGTACATGGACATGGTGGATACTCCAAAAATATTTGCTGTCTATGAACTGAATGTTTCCTGCCAGTTGTGTCCAGTCTTTTCTGGAAAGAGGCAAGACACATGAGAATTTAAAAACAAAATAATGTTTTTTTTCCCTCTATCAAGGAATTGGCTCTGAAGGGATGGTTGGGGTTGGAGAATTCCAGCCAGTTATTTTATTGTCCATCATCTTTCCCCCAAATCACAGAAACCTCGACCTCAGGGGAATCACCATCTTTTCTTTCCTCCATGATCTGCTTCATTCTAACCCTAATCTTCCTCCCAGGGATCTCGTTTCTGGCCATGCTATGGTCTTCCTGTCCCCTGACTTCCACCACACCTGGCTCTTTCTACCTTCCTTTGCCTTGAAAGCTCTTGCTGGCATTTTGCAGGTGAGCCAGGAGTGCCCAGGTAGCATTCATGTCTCTCCAGGGGGACTGCTCTTGCTCCCAGCAGCCGTGGTGACAGTTGCTATCCTGTAAGGCTGAGGAGTGGGGAAGGAGGAGGAGGAGAGCAGAGGAGCTGAGCCCAAGATCACTGCCCCTGGTTACCCGGGCCTCTCTACCAGCCCAGACTCTTCCCATTAGCAAAGCCCTAGGTGGGGCCCGGGTTAGGTCTGGGAGTTCCATCGGCGGTTGGAGCCTCAACAAGGAGCAGAGGAGAGCATCCATAACCAGGGGACCAGGCCAGCTTCTGCCATCCACCCAGGAGAACATCTCACCTCCTCCGTTTCTCTCCTTGGGTAGCTCCCTGAAGACCACCCCACCAGGCCCCTTGACTTCAGCAAAGAGAATGTCTAATCTCAAAATGGGTGGTTCTCTATCTTAACTGAAGCTTCTGCAAGAGAGAGATTCTGGAGTTTTCCAAGGATGGAATCCATGACATCAACACCATCTTTGAAATAACTTTTTAAAAAAAAAATATGTATATACTGGGGATTGAACCCAGGGCCTCACATGCACTAGGCAAGTGCTCTCCCACTGGACTACACCTCCAGTCCTTTTCTTGTAATTTTATTTTGAGGCACAGTCTCATTAAGTGGCCCAGCCTGGCCTCAAACTTGTAATCCTCCTGCTTCTGCCTTCTGAGTAGCTGGGATTCCAGGCGTGAGCCATCACGCCTGGCTGAAATCAGCATTTTCCCTTCCAATTTACTTATGAGAGCACTGAGCTTGGAGGCTTGTCCAGGGTGGGATCGAGCAGGGGATGAACAAACTGTAGGATCTCCCATGTTACCATTTTCTAACATGCACTCCACAGAGAACCTTCTAGGTGACAAGGTATTTCACCAAGACAGGAGGACAGAATGTTTTTTTAACTTTTTCTCCAAATACACATACATATAGGAAAGCACACAACTCATAAAGGTCCAGGTCAGTGAGTTTGACAGAATTTATTACATTTGTTAACCTGATATGAAACTTAAATATTGGAGACTTGGTGAATAAGTCTTGGTTTAATAGCCCCACCCCAGGTCCTACACATGTTCCCAGGCCAGTCAGATGGGAAAGCAGGTTTGGCCAGCATCCGCCTAGCCCAGAATCCTAAAGGAGTCCTGCTCCCCCCATTGCTGGGGTGTGATCTGACGTCCCTGCCTTGGCAGGTGCCTCTCCTGCCCATCAGCAACACGGCCAGCTCCCTCTCAGCTTGTGGTCACTCTTACCTTCAGATCCCCTTCTTGTTAAACTTGAATCTTGTCTTATTCATTCTTAGCTGTAAAGGATCTTCCTCTTGTTTGGTCAGTTTTGTCATTTTTAAATGATCTAATCAGAAATGCATTCAGGTAGCAGATATGACCACGTCGTCCCTTGCTCCTCAGGCTGGACTCCAGGCCCTGCACCATCCTGCCCCTGCGTGACTCTCCGTCGAACTCTCCCCAGCCCCCAAGCCTGCCCTCCAATTCACTTTCATTTGCATGGGTAACAGGGTGGGCTCTGGGGACCGCAATCTTGAGTTCTGCTTCTGTTTTTATAGCTGGGTGACCTTAGCCTGTGTGAGGCTCAGTTTTTCTGTCTATAAATTGGGGATCACGAGGGCTACTGTGAGGATTAAAGGATACAACACACATGAGACAGACAGGGTCTGGCGTCTACATCGTGAGTAATCCGCCCATGTGCCATCATTAATCTGGTTGTACGGTTGGTACGACTCTTGTTCTAGAGCTCAGCTCCAGGCCTTTGCCCCTTCCCCTCTCTGGAAAGCCTCTCTGGACTCATGTCCATTCTTCAGAGCACAGTTAGGTACCACTTCCTCTCTGCAGCCTTCCTTCAGCACCCAGCCCCAGATCAGCCTCTCTCAGAAGTCTCTGCTCCAATGACTGGACTTGAGTCACGTGCAGGCAGGACCAAGTTCTCAATCATCTCTGTATCCACACCATGAAGCAGAGCATGTGGCTCATGGCAGATGCTCAAGGACAGGTCCCAGGATGAAAGAACACTGCTGAGAGTCACCTGATGGGCTGAGGCGCTGTCTTTCTGCCTTGGCTGGATTTCCATTGCCTCTTTGAGGACTTGCTCCCCTGCAAGAGGGACTGGCCCTGGGCATGTTTTTTTCTTGTGTCCCTAGTTACCTCCTCAAGGGCATCTCTCTTGACTTCGCAAGGAGAGGGTCAGCCCCTGGGGGCAGGGATTCCGCTTGTGTCTGTGTATTCCTGGGGAGCCTTGCAACGTCAACCCAAGTGTTGCAGGAACAGAGTCACCCAGTCTGTAGGTAGGTTGGCCCATGAGTCAGGCTCCTTCCCAGGAAAGTTCTGGGGCAGGCTCAGCTGGTTCTCACTGCCTGAACAGCATCTTCTCCCTCCACCATCTCCTAGTGGGTCCAGCCCTGAGCGCCCAGCCTGTGTGCTTGGGAGATGGCATGGCCTTTCAGAGAGAGGGGTGCTCTGGGCCCCAGAGACTGGAACTTTGGGTGGTTACTTAAAAATATCTGAGGGAACAATTCTTCCTCTGCAAAATGGGGGTGAAAATTACACTCTCGGGGCAGTTGTGAGGATGACCGGAAGTCACTCACAGGGACTGAGTGGAACATGAGTAGTCAAGGGTAATCTGAAGATCATTCCAGTGTAGCGAGGATTGTGCCAAGTCTCTCCCAGGCCAGGTTTCTGTAGAGCAGGAAGATCTGAATTCCTTCAAAGCCATATGATTGATGTTGGTTTGTCTCAATAATTAACCTATCTGAAGACCAAAGTAGGGGAGGGGTGTGGGGCAGGAGTCTGGTGATTCAGTGGGAGCCACTGGCCTGACCTTGTGTCCTGTTGTCCTGTTTAGCCAAAATCCTCACAGGGGCCTCTGGTTCTTGGGAAGGGAAGGGTAAATCAGATGTGGTGGCTTCAGGGATTTTACTGGGGTTCTGAGGACTGGTCTGTGCAGGTTTAATATGGCTCTAGTTAATGGCTGAGACACTGGCCATTTCAGCCCTGCTGAGCAGAGTGAGTAAGACTGGCAGGGGTTTCTGGGAGGCCCAGGTCACTGTGTGCGTCCATCTTTCAGGTGAGAAAGGCCTGCTGACCTTCAAGGAGGAATTTCATGGGAAGGGCCAAGGGCATGCAGGTGGATGGCTGATATGCACCTTCTGCAGACACCAGCTGCTCTCCTCCAAGATGGCTAAAAATATTTTTTTATTATATAATACTTGACACTCACAAGCGAGTAAACACACCATATATAGGATATAAAAACAAGATGAAAACTTGGACCTTCCCAGTCCTGAAGAACCAGAATACCTGTATGTGTCCATGGGCTCCTCCCTATCCCAGCCTCCACCTCCTCCCAGATGTGAGCACATCCTGAATTTTGCACATTTGCTCCTTTGCTTAATAGTCTGGAATAAATGTCCAAAAACTAATAATAGTTTTCCCAGATAAAAGAATGCCTAAGTGTATTTTTTTATTTTGCTTACTTTTAGCATTGAAGAAATGGCGTTTTCCTGTATGTGGTGTTCTGTGATTAGCTTTTCTCTCTCTGTGTTAGAGTTCTAAAGTTTCGCACTGTTATTGCATCTTTCTATAGTTCCTTCGTTTTCTACGAATATATAATAGTCCATTACCAGAATATTCCACCGTCTGTCTGGTCCATGTCCTGTTCATGGACATGTGTCTCTCAGGGCACTTGAGGGAGAGCTGTTCCTGCCTAGAGCAGACCCGTGGGTCATGGAGTGTGTAAATGGTGGGTGCCCCTCTTCACAAGTGGATGCCACACTGTTTTCTAAGTAGTGATTCCATCATTCCTCCACCTGACCATGACCTTCCCAGGATTTTTCCAAAATCCAGCTCAGAGCTGCCATCATCCTGGGTCTGTTCCCAGTCTTTCTTCTGCTCTCCTGGCTCTTTTGCATACCTTTTGGGTCAGAGTGTGACCTCACAAAGTGTGTGACTTGCAACATCGGTCTCATGTAATCCTGCTGAGAAAAAAAAAAGATCTGGGGTCAAATAAATTTAGAAATTGCCACCTGCTCTTGGGAGCTTCTTGCTGCTTACTGCGCTCATTGGAATCTTAGTGGCACAGAGGGGATTGTTGGGGTGACTGACCCCTGTTTTCATTTGGTTAACCTGTTTTCCAAAAGTAGTGAACCCCAGAGTCTTTTCTTCCCCTTAGGTATGAATTCTCACCCATTTGGAAAATGTGGTCTAGAAGACGCTTCTGTGTCTTTCATGTTCTACTCTGTCCTTGGGGTCTTATTTTTCTCAGCAGCCAGGCTGTGATCATTTCAACTTTTTTTTTCTTAATTCCTCCTATGTGAACTAGCTCAGTCCAGAGCCCCCATCCTAGAGGGACTTGAGCTGAATTAACGAACTTAGGCCTGATGCTGTTGGCCAGTCTATCAGTTCTCTAGCTGAACCCCCTCTACCAGGAGGCAGTCAGAAACTGGGGACTGTTCAGGCCCCACTGAGTTTTGCACCCTGGTGACACCTGAGGCTGCCTGATCAGCATCAGACCCTCTGCACAGCATTTCTGCTCAGGAGGTGAGGTCAGTAGGCAAGATTCCCCACCAGGTAAAGATGCTCATGAGCCGAAAGAGCCAGAGAATCTAGGGGAAGGAGGCTGGTAAAGGGAAGGAGTTCCCAGGAATCTGTAGCTTGATTGGTCTTTCAAAAGTCTGACTATGTGAGAACCTGTTAAGGTATTGAAGTCTTTATTTGTATGGTCTCCACAGTGGTGTAGATTCTGCTCACAAAGGAAAGTCTGAATTCCACAGAGATTTGGAAGAACTCTATATCACAGTTGGCGCCTCAGCCCCATAGGATGGCCTTAGTTTTGTGCCTTGAACAATACGTAAGCTGGGCCAGATGACCCTGAGGATGCCTTCCAGTCTGACAATCTCCTGTCTTGGGGACTTCCTTCAGGCCCACAGATGGTCCCCACTTCACTGCCTTGTCAGGGGACTCCTTCCTTCCGTGTCCCTTGTGTTTTGCATTGTGTCAATTCTCCAAAGTGCTTTTTTTTTTTTTCTCTGAGGGCATGAAAATCTAGAACACATCTTTTGAAGGCTACCCATTCTCCATCCTGCTCTGTGTCCTCCTTCTCTTGGTCTCCCCTGCTCAACCAGCATGGTTGTAAGCTGTCTGGCCCCTTGCTAACCTCCTGCTGCCTAGTAGAGTACACCCTCCTCTAGGTTGAGGTCCATGAAAATGTCTTCGTTATCCCCATCATGCCCAGTTCAGTGCGGAGCACACAGTGGGTGCTAAATAAATGCATTCTGCTGGAATGAACTGGCTATTACCAGAGCATGGGATCTAGACCAAAAAGCAAAAGAGCAATGGTACAAAATATGAGCTCAAACTCTGCCTCCACTTCCTGACTTGAGTTCTCTTCTGAGCCTCAGTTTCCTCATTTATGAAGGGGAAACAGTATTTACCGTCTGGGCTTTTGAGAAGACAAAACAAGGTGCTGTGTGGGGAAAATCTGCAAAATGGAAGGTACCAGAACAGGACGTCAATCCCACTGACCTCTCTTAGGAGCTCAATGTGCACACTGATCAACATCTGCTGGGTTTGGCATCTTGGGAGAGGTCTTAAGAATCCCTGTCCCCTGGGATTCTCTGTGGTCACCTGAATTTACATACCCTAACTCAAACACAAATTCCTCCACCTATAGGAGAGGAGTCTCTTCTTCCTCTGAGGATGCTTTGGGTGTAGGTCTGGCTCTGTCTGAGACACAGAGAAATAAACACAAAGTGGGAAGAACTGTGCCCACATTGGAAAGTAGAAAGATCAATGGGCAGGGGTCCTGGGGTTGGGATTTACAGGGCTGTTAGCCCAGTGGGCAACTTGAGCATCTCAGCCCTCACCAACAGGCCCCAGGCAGATCTCTTCCCCACAGAAATCACCTCAGCACCACCATCTCCCAGCCGCATGGCCCCAGACACATTTCCTGTTCTCTCTAACCCATGTCATCTGTCAAATAGGGATAATAACATCACTGGGTTCTTTGGCTAATTAAAGGATATATTCTATGTAGAGGGCTTTACGTGGTACCTGGCACGTAGTCAGGCCTCAATAAATGTTAGTCATTATCAGGAATAATAACAGCCGTCCTGAATGCCCTGGAAAATAGGTTCCCTCACTCCTTATTTACAGCAGAGCTCAATAAATAATTTCTTCATGACCTTATTAACTACTGTGTACCCAAACAAACACACCCCATATTTTCTTATTCACCATTGAGTGTGTACCTGTAAAAGTATTCCCCTGGATTTCTGAGTGTCTCCATAAAGGTGCCCCCATTACCTCATCTCCCTCGGTTTTGTGGGCACCTCCTTCTGCCTGTGGTGACTCTGGCCTTCCCTGAAGCCAGAGAGAGTAATTGGCTAGTCTGTGCTGATATTCTGACCCTCATGTTGAAAGTAAGCCCATTTGTACAAAAATGGGAAATCAAAAACTTTGATTTTAAGTGTGTGTGTGTGTTTGTGTATGTGTGTGTGAGAGAGAGAGAAAGAGAGAGGTGTTGATTTGTCTTTCCTACCCAAAGTGTGTTTACCCCAGAAGAAAGGCCCCCCTACTTTTGTAATGAATATGAATAAAGATGAGACTGAAAACAGAAACTCTCTGGGGCACCAGCCCTCTGCTGGGATATGCTGGCTGTTTGGGATGACAGTGGGCAGAGGTGAGGGAGTAGGAGGTGAGAGAACCCACTGGGAGGAGGTGAGTGGACAGGAAGGGCTCAGCAAGAACAAGGGACCATTTTATGGTCAGCCAGAGGGAAGGAAAGGTCTTGTGGGGTTGGGGGAGTGGCTATGGGCAAGAGACTGAGAGAGATGTGGAACCTCAGTGGGAGGAAGCCCTGAGACCTTGAACCCTGAGAGCATCTGGTCATCTTGCAGATCTGCTCAGAGTTTCTTAGACTCACAAGCATATAGGTCCCATTGCAAGGCTAAGAAAAGGGGGTTGGAAAAATCAGGGAGAAGGGAAAAGAAGCCCAGAGAACCAGGAGGAAGGGAAGATTAAAGGCCTGAGCAGGGGGTCACCAGACAATGCCTTGGACTGGTGGAGGAAAGGATTTCTTTTGAAATGTATTTCTTATCTTGTCTTTCCAATGGATGGTAGTGTGCATTTTGTAATGCACATAAAATATGAGTACAGAGGCCTGTGTGTGATTTATACCTACGTGTATGTAAATGAGGGGCATGCCCAAACACTTTTTGCTCATGTGCTGCTGATCAAAAACATTTTGCTGCTGTGGCTGTAAAGATGGAGATGGAGAAGCCAGGAGAAAGAGAACTAGAAAACACCAGGGGTTGGAAAAGGAGGGAAGGGCTGACCTGGCTATTTAGAAAGGATGCAGTGGTGCTGGGAGCAGAGGAGGCAGCCAGGAGAGGCCAGGCTGAGGACCCAGGTGTGGGTGGGCAGGGCTCCAGCCTTGTCTGTGACCGCGGGTGCTGCTTCTCAACCTCGCCTGATCCTTAAAATGGAGGGGCTACATATACCACCGGGCGCCTAGACCATTTAAATCCGTTTTCAGGGTGGGCATTACTTTTGAGCTCAGCCAAGACAGTTCCCATGCAGCCTGGGCTGAGAACCGGTGACTGGTCCCTCCGAGGGCTGGAATAATGAAGTCTTGCTTGGGTCTGCAGAGGCCGAATACGGGTCCTAAGAGCCTCTGAGTGGCTGCTTTCACAACCCAAGCACCGGTGACAGGGAGTCCCCTTGAGAAGAAAGGACAGAGGGTGTGAATGTAGGGACATTGCAGAGGAAACACTGCAGAGGAACTGGCGACAGGGCCTGGGGACTAATGAATTGGGGGTGAGGGTGGGGCGGGGGTGCGAAGGAAGATGTTGAGGCTCGCTCGGGAACGGGCTGGGAGGGAGGGCAGCCAGCGCTTTGAACTTGCGTGGAGCCTCCCTAAGGAGGGCGGGGGAAGTCCAGGTGCCGAGCAGGGCTGCCTTCACCTGCGTCCCAGCGCCGTGGGGGGACGAGGCGCAAGGAAGACCTCCTGGGAATGTGGTGGAAATACCCACCTTGAAAGGCAGGGAGCCGAACGTTGCCCTGAGCGCCGGGTGTGGCTCGGACCCCCACCGCCGCCGCCGCCAACTCCTGTCGTTCACACCTGCCGCTGTGGGTGCTGGGGCCTCCCTGGGTCCCAGTGGTGGCCAGCAAGTCGGCCACCGCCCGAGGCCATGGGTTCGAGCCTGTGCGGGTGCCATTAGAAGTCCCTACAAGTTAGAGGTTTTGTGGATGTCCTCCAAAGTTTTATTCTGAAAAGCGTTAATCAAGGCTGGGATGTGGCTCAGTGGTAGAGCCTTTGCCCCACATGCCTGGAGGTCACATGTTCAGAGCCACAGCACTGTAATATTAACGACAACTAGAAAAAAATGGTACAGGAGGTATCAGACATTTCCTGGTGCAGTTTTGCAAACATTTTGGCAGAGATTTTTTTTTTTTTTAATATTGCTGTAATCTCTTTCCTCTGAATACTTACATGTATTCAGTTTGTTTTGCCGAACAATTTGAAAGTAAATGATAGTGGTGATCCCCGAATTTCCAAAATGTAAGGATGATCCCTGACCACCTGTGATCACCAGGAAATTATTAACGATTCTTAATAATTCAGCTTTCCAGGCTGGGGTTGTGGCTCAGAGGTAGAGCGCTCACCCAGCATGCACCAGGCACTGGGTTCGATCCTCAGAACCACAAAAATGTAAAATAAAGATATCGCGTCCACCTAAAACTAAGAAATAAAATAAATATTAAAGAAGAAATTCAGATTTCCCCAGTTATCCCCCATATTTGCGTGGAGCCTCCCTAAGGAGGGCGGATATTTGGGGGATAACTGGTTCCAATTATTTGATTGTTATGTCTCAATTTCATTTTACTCCAAAACAGTTCTCCCTGTATCCCTACGCTTTAAAAATGATGCTGGTGGGGGCTGGGGATGTGGCTCAAGCGGTAGCGCGCTCACCTGGCATGCGTGCGGCCTGGGTTCGATCCTCAGCACCACATACAAACAAAGATGTTGTATCTGCCGAAAACTAAGAAATAAATATTAAAAAAAAAAATGATGCTGGTGGTTTGAAGAGTTCCCGCCTGTAGTCTTTCAGAACGTCCGCCTTTCTGAAATGAGCCAACTGCTTCCCCACAGTGTATTTGATTTGTCCCTCTATTCTGTTACTTGTCCTGATAACTGAAGGTGACCTCTCCAAGTGGGTTGGAGTCAGACTAAACATCTTTGGCTAGTGAGCTTTATAGGGGCGTTGGGTACCTCATATTGCGTCACCTCCTATCCCCTTGTCACTCCTGGGGGAGGTTTTTAATGAGCCAGTTTCCTGGACTCCTCCCCAGATGGTCTGGTCCAGCAGGTCTGGCGTTGGAGCCCAGGTGTCTGGATTTTTCAAAACCACCCTGAGTGGTCTGGCTGCTGAAGCTCACCACCTGCCTCCCTGACCCTGGTCAATGAGAGTCCTTTATCCCTCAGAAGGCATAGTGTAAGGGAATGGGTGGGACAGTAGGGGTAGGTGAGGTCCTAGGGGCTCCAGCCCTGGTGGTCACTGCTATCTGAGTGTGAGGTAGGGCAGGCAGCATCTAGGTCTCCCTAGGGGAGGAGGATGGGCCACCTCAGAGAAGCTCGTAGGCTTCTCTTGAATCTGGGAGCTCCTGTGAGACCAGGAGTGTCCCCATACGCAATTCTGGCTCCCAGCATCCAGTGCAGGGCCTGGCCCAGTGTAAAGGAAGATACGCAGCAGTCTGGTGGCCTTCTGGGGAGTCTTGGGGAGCCAAGCAGCAGGGTTCTCTGTGCGCCCTACTGGGCTTCTCAGAAACAAAGGATTTCCAGATGGAAGAGCAGCTGTGTAAAAAGACCCAAAGAACCAGCAGGGACATTGCCTGCCCTCAGCTTGTTAGGGTGGCAGCCCACAGGTCTGGAAGATGAAGACAGGCCAGGGTGATTAGGTGGAGCCAGTTGGTACTGCAAAAGGAGGCAGGGAGGCCCTCACAGGGTCCTGCACCCATTGGTGAACCAGGCACCCAGCTCAGTGTCTACACATGACTGAAGGAATTTCTCCTCTCAAAAGATTCATCCTTAGTGGAGAAAGAGTCAATGGACAATTCAATTGAGCATGTAAGTTTATCCTAGAGGTAGGCATAAAAGCTGGAGATGGGGCTTGGGGCTATAGCTCAGTGGTAAAGTGCTTGCCTCGCCTGTGTGAGGTACTGGGTTTGACCTGGGAACCTGTAGACTTGGGAACCATTAGACTTGGCTTCTTAGAACAAGCAACCTGACTCTGTAAGGCTCTCGTTTCCTCGTCTGTAAAATGGGAGACTAACTCCTGCCATATATAACTCAAGAACTGGAGGGCCAGGAAGTGGTATAAAGTTAAAATGAGCTAAATATGATGCAAATATGGGTTTAGGAAAATTTTAAATTAGACTTCAGTTGGTAGAGTGGGAAGCAAAGGAACAAAGATGTCTAAGGAGAAAAAAAAAGTCTAAGCTGAACTTGACTTCAAAGCCCAGATCAAATGTCAGTTCTCTGAAATCCCTTCTCCCAGCTCTTCTCCCCTCAGCACATAACATGCAAGTACTAAATGAAGCCCCAGTCCTCAGATGGCAGGTCTGGGAGGGCTCCAGAAGGATCTGTCCATGTGAAGGAGATAGAGCTCTGGCTGGGAGTCAGACACCTGAGCTGTTCCCGTGCATTACCTCTAACCTGATGAAAAACACCTGGGTCTCAGTTCCCCACAAGAAACTGGACTAGATGGTGCCCAAGGTCCATCCATCTTTGCCATTTCAAAGCTGTGATGGAATAACTGGCATGTGTGGCCTTTACAAAAGCCTTCTGGTTCCTTTCCAGGCCACTTCTATGTCCTACCTAACCTCCTTCAGCTAGCCAGAGGCCAGCAAGAAAACCTGCTCAGGCAGAGACTTCTATTTAACAGGTCTTTTTTTGCCTACTTACTTGTACCCAATGAGACATGTAGTCCTACCAGGGTTTCTGGAATGCTCAGCATCTCTCTTAGAAAGACTGGACTCGATTGGAGGAAACTAGGAGAGAGTCATCAAAACTGATGGGCAGGAATGTTGTGACCCTGAACATGTCCTTGGTCCTCAGTGCCTCCTCTGTAAAGAGGCCTGACTGCTCACCTGTGGACTGCTTGGCAAAGTGGAGAAACCCACCAGCTCTTGGCCTGCACCCTTGGGAGCTGTGTCCCCAGTACATACTTGAACAGCTGTGGTCTTGGCATCTCCCAGGGAGACCCTCTGCCCGTCCAGGGTATGAGGCGTCTCCTGGCCCTGCCATTTCAATCCTCCAGACAGCCTGGGCTCGCCCTTTTCTCTGCTCCCAGTTGAGTCTGGGTGAATCCTCTGGAAGCTCTCTCTAGCTTGTGGTATAGGGGATCTTCAGGGGGTCCCTGTGGGGGACCAGGCAGAGCCCCTTCCTCCTCCTTTCCCTAGTCTTTCTCCTTCACTACTACTGCTCTGGGCCCCTTCCCCATTCTTCCCCCCAGGTCCCACCCTCCTTCCCTCCTCCCCAGAGCCCACCATCCTGCTCTTACCCCCACCCTCCAATTTGGCCAAAGGGGATAGTCCCTCTCTCCCTCCCTGCTCCACTCTGATTAACTCCACTTTCCTGTGAGATGGGAGGGGGGCTTCATGCTCACAACACCACAAAAAACAGGTTTAAACATTTCACAGGTTTCAACATTTTTCAGACCGCCTTGTCTCATCTTATCAGTTCAGGAGCCGCAGGCCAGGCCGGGAGCTGTTATGGAGATGTGGAGAGCAGAAGCCCAAGCATTCCAGCCTGGCTGCCGCCCCCCACTCCACCCTCCCTTCCTTTTGCTTCCCAAAGAAAGGCCTACAGGACTCCCCCGGATAGAGGCAGGGCTGCGACCAGCGCCTCCTGCTGTGGGCGGGGGTTGGGGGGTTTCTGCCCATGCCCTTCTCTTCCTGCCAGGGGTTGAGACTCTTCTGGAACTGAGGGGTACATGGCTTCCTCTAAGGGCCCCATTGGCCCTGAAAAGGACTCTCTACAAGTTGAGGGACACAGGGAGTTAGCAAAGTCACTCATAGGACGTAGAAGTGTCCCTGGGCCAGCAGGGCCAGTGAGGTCCATGGGAAAGCCCAGGGAGGGCGGGAGGGCGAGCTGTCCCCTAACAGGCTCCCGTGGCCTGTCCTCACAGGCTGCTCCCCTACAGGAAGGAGTGGCTTTTTGTTTTGATTTTCTTCATGCTTGTGACCGCTGGTCTGGAATATTCTTCTTTCCCTCCATTTTTCCCTGAAGCCCCTGCCTTCCTGTTCCTGTCATGTTTATGGTGATCTTGGTGACACAGTGCAGGGTGAAACACCCAGGAATGGCTGGACAAAGCCCAAAGGCCCAGAGTTCAACCAAGTCAACCTAAGAGTCAGACCACAGCCTGGTCCCCAGGCCAGAGGGCACTGGGGCAGCTCATGGTCGGGGAGAAGTCAGGGCTGTAGTCAGAGAGGTGTCCCCACAGGAGGACTGGCTGAGGACTAACAGTTTAGGACATGCCCGAGCTCTCGCCCAGTGAGGATATAAAGTGGCAGAGGGACACAGCAGAGGAAGGGAAGGGCAGGGAAGGGCACACTGACTGTGTGTCCCCTGGGAACCTGTCAGGAATACCAGGAAACCAGGGCTGGGTTACACTAACTGCGCCTCCTGTGGAGTTTCAAGGGCGCTCTCTCCACCTCTTAGCCCAAGGTTCTGGTCCATGGTGTGAGGTTCAGGCCCCTGAGGCTGGGCCAGCCTGCCAGGGCCTCCCTGCCTTGGCATGTGGTATCTGCTGCCCCACCGACTTCCAGTTGGCACAGCGTCCCCGGGGACCCAAAGGGAGATCAGGCCTAGTATCATTCGGCTCTAGCTCCTGGTCAAAAATCCCCCAGTCTGAATGTCCAGCCTCTGACTTCCTCTTGGCTGTAGCTCTGCCCCTCCCCACTGTCTGGACACAGGTGCCTGCAGGTGTCTCTGCAGGTGACTCTGCAAACTTCCTTTCATCTTTGTTCTCAAACTGCTTTGTGGGCTGGGCTATAACTCAGTTGGTAGAGCTCTTGCCTTGCATGCTCAAGGCCCTGGGTTCAATCCCCAGCTCCAAAATAACCAAAAAACAAACAAACAAACAACAACAACAACAACAAAAAACAAAACTGCTTTGCTTCTTATGTTCCCAGCCTTGGTTGACACCCCGTCCTCCTGGCTCAATGCCTTCATTACACTTTCTTTTCCCTCTTGTGTCCCTGATCCTAATTGATGGCTTTCTCTCTGTTCCCAAAGCCACTGTTCTGAGAACCTAGTCCGCCCAGCTGCACAATTGGCTTACCCCAGACCAGTGACATCTGGGCCCCTGTGTGCTTGCAATGTGCTGCCAGGACCAGGACTCCCAGCTTTGCCAGCCTTTGGTCTCCAGTGCCAACCCTTTGTCCTTTTTCACAGGTGACTATCAGATCAATAGTCCAAAGTCCACCTCGGGAAGCTTCAAGGGCTGCCAGAAGGCCTGGTGTACCCCGCCCTGTGTAGCCATTTGTTCCCCCTCCTCTGCTTCTCTGTATGGCTGGAGCCGGTAGCTGGGGCAGTGGGGTGGGGGGCGGGGACCAACTGCTGCTCCCTTTTCTGCTTCCTGGCCTGAGGTTGTTCCCCTGTTGGGGGTGCCTGAGGGACCCCTGACCACCTTCACCAGCTCTACAGCTGCTCCTGATGATGGCAATAGGGGCCCCCTCCAGGAGATGGTGCCCTCTTATTGTGGCGGTTACTCAGCTTGTAAGTGACAAGAGCCTTGAGATTCTTTCTCACTCACTGATGGCACCCACAGTGGCTGGACCTACTAGGTGCTCCCCCAAAGTCGGTTGGTCTGTTCCTGACAGATGCCTCCAGATCTGGGCCTCCTGGGGCATGGCTTCACTCATCCCCATGTTCCTGGTACCTGGAGCTCTGCCAGATTCAGGGTCATCACTCAATAAGTGCCAGTCAAGTGAACAGACGGTGAGTGAATGTGTTCATCAAGAAAGACTAACCTGCTCTGTAAGGCCAGGCCCTTCCATTTATGGCACATGTCTGTGTCCTTGCTGGGCCCCAGTCTGATGGCTAGGACTCAATCAAGCTGGGACCCCAGCAGGAGACCTGGGGCCCTGTGGCTCAGCAGGCCTTGATGTTGCTCCTGCCTTAGCTCAGCTCTCTTTCCTTCTTCCCTCCTGCCTCCTGCCAGAGACAGGGACAACCCGAGGGCCCCTCCGTGACTGTGGAATGAATAAACCAACAACGCACATAAGAGAGGTCCTGAGCTACCTCTACTTCTCTGATGACACCCTCTGTGGGCCACCAGACCAGAGAACCACATGAGCCCCTTTGGCTCAGAAGCGACTCCCTCCCTTAAGATCGTTTTCAGATCCCTCCATCCTACTGAGACATCAGGAAGGGTGTAGACCTGTGCTTGACACACACAGGGCCCACCTGTGCTCCAGACAGGACCAGTGGAAGGCAGCCTGGGAGACTTGAGTGAGTTCCCTCTTCTCACTTTCTCACAAGTTTCTTGCCAAGGCACCAGAGTGAGTTGCCCAAGTACCAGGCCCGGGGCCTCTGGTGTCAGGGGCAGCTAGCCATGCTGCATTTCAGCTCCTTGGACGTCCAGAAGCTGGAGGCTGCAGGGTCCACCAGGCCCATCACCCTCCCTGCTCCACTGACATGGGTGTACCTGAATTTGTTGAGCTCGTCCATCTCTAAATGGCCTCTTGACCAAAGTGGAAAGGTAGTGTGGCCTTAGTTCCAAGGCTAACCCTTGGCTCTTTAGTTCCTGCTGATTCCTCAAGACTTTTCTTCCGTTTTTGGAAGTATCCATCTTGTCCCAGGTCAGGATGGAGTCCCTTTGGACGCAGGAGCAGGTTGGGCCTCTTCTCAGGATTGCCTAGGATCCAGTGGGTGGAGCACAGCACACTGGGTGGGCCACCGTGAGCCTAGGGAAACAGCATGGTTACTGCAGGAGAGACAAGTGACCGCAAAGGAGTGGTTTCCAGTTCCCTCCCCTTTAGCACCTAAGAAGTGATTTTAAGAGATACTAGGTCTTTGGATCAGAATCTATGGTGCCCTCTCTTTGGCGCTGGCAGAGATGTTAGGTCTCCCTATGGAAAAAGGAGAGGGCATGGTGCCCATGATTCCATGAAAAGCATCATGGGTGGCTGCTTGGCCATGGAGCTCACCCCAAGACTGGGGAAAGGAGAAGGGGAGCCCTGGAACCTTTCTGGGCTGCAGCCCTGGGGTCCACTTTCTAAACCCCTATCCATACGGGGACCACAGGTGGTACCTCCGTCTACTCTGTGCCAATCCTAGAGAAGCTTCTGAGAAGCATTTATCATCCCTTATGTTAGGGGCCTGGTGGGTCATAGAAGGGTGTCATCTGCCCCAAGGGAAGGAGAATGTTGTAGGAAGAAGAGCCCGGATATCAACTGAGAATCCTGACTTCTATTGTTGCTCTCTGCATAGCCAGGAAAATGACATGCCCTCTCTGGGCCTCGGGTTTTCCAGAGGAAACTAGAAAGGGATTAGACTAGCTCCTTGGCTTTCAAATTGTATCCTGCAGAGGGGCCCTAGGTTGGGGCCAAGAGGGAAATTGAGGGATCCAGGTAGACACCCCTCCTCTTTTTTTTTCCTTTTTAATTGTTTTTTAGGTATACACATCAGTGACATCAAGTACTTCCCCAGGTTATGTAACCATCACTCTATTTCCAGAATTTTGTCATCCTCCCAAACTGAAACTCTATTCTCCCTGCCTTCCCCCAGTCCCTGGGACCCTCTAATCTCCTCCTGTCTTATGAATTTGCCTGTTCTAAACATTTCATACAAATGGAGTCATGCAATCTTTGTCCTTTTGTGACTGGCTTACTTCACTCAACATTTTCAAGGTTCATCTGTGCTGTAACGTATTTTGGAACGTCATTCCTTTTTATGACTGAATACAATTCTGTCACCTGTATATATGGCAGTTCCATTCATCTGTTGATGGACACGGGTTATCTTCACCTTTTGGCTACAGTGAATAGCTTGAGTACTAGTGTGCAAGTATTTGTCAGGGCCTCCATCTTCAGGTCTTTGAAAAAAAATATGTAGCTATAGATATAGATATGGAATTGCTGGACTCTATGTTTGTGTGGGTATGTGGGATTGGGGATTGATCCCAGGGGCATTCTATCACTGAGCTATATCCCCAGCCCCCCCCCTTTTTAAGTTTTTTGTTTTATTGAGACAAGGTCTTGCTAAGTTGCCTAGGCTGGCCTCAAATTTGTGATCCTCCTGCCTCAGCCTCCTGTTACTGGGATTAACGAATGCACAGCACCACACCTGGTGCTATGATGATTTCTTCTTCTTCCTCTTTTTCCATGCAGGGCTGGGAGTTGAATCTGGGTCTTGGCTCTCTCCCACTGAGCCACACCCCCAGCCCTATGATAATTCTGTTCAACTTTTTGAGAAAAGGGCTCCTCTTCGTATCTGTTTTCCATACAGGGGCGAGGAGGGTGGTTGGGTATGAGCCCATTTGGAAACAAATGGCCAACAAACAAGAGAGAACCTGAACTAGATGACCCCCGGGGTCCCTCCAATCTCTAAAATTCTATACTGGAAGGTTCTAAGGTAAAACAAGCAAATAAAAAGTATTTTTTAAAAAACCGCCAACTTTGGGTGCAGGGGAGGCTGCCCAGGTGGGCAAAGGACTCCAGACCTTAACGGGTCATGGAGCGGAGTGTGGTGACAGCAGCACAGTGCATGGCCCATGCAACGCATGGCCAGCGTGCCCTCACTGCTCGAGGAGGCAGAATCTGTGTCAGCAACGCCAGCATCAGGCCAGGCAGCGTGGACACCATAGGGTTCTGCTCAGTGTCTCACTCGATGTTGTAAGTGCAAGTCAATCCCACGCCTGCGCCCACCTGACTTGTTTGGTTAAACGTTTTGTCTCTGCCTTGTGCTCACTGGGCAGACCTACCCTCCACCCTCTGGTCACAGAAGGTGTCCTCCATGTAGTGACAAAGAACTGGGGTGACAGGAGTCTGATAAGGCCAGGGGACATATTTTAAGTCTGGCCTATTTGACGGGGGCCATTTCACCGTGGAGGTCAGCATCGAGGTCTCCAGCAGCAGCCGATGGCTTGCTGGCACCTGCTGCCCATCTGCCTGGCTGCCTGTGTCCATCCTGGGTCCAGCTGGGCGGTGGGTGGTTGGGGTGGAGGATGAGCTGCCCCAAGGGAAAGGCCACAGGGCCCTTGGGCAGGGCAGGGCAGGGGCTGGGTATAAATAGCTCGTGGCCCAGCTGGGAAGGCCTGGCAGGGCCCTCTGCCTCCCCCTCACCAGCTGCTAGTGCCAGGCAGGTCCTCAGCTCCCTTGGGAGCCTGGCCATCATCTTAGATCCTAGCTTGGGACTTCCTTAACGGCACTGGGGAGTCTCGTCCTGTGTGTAGGTGGCACCTCCGGATGCCTGGAGCCTGGGGAGTGGGGGGCACGTTCCTCTCCTTCTGGAGTATCAGCAAGTGGGTATCACGTGCACAGCCCCGTGGAAGGCCAAGTGTGCTGGTGTGTGTGTGTGTGTGTGTGTGTGTGGCTTGGCCGAGGAGACACACCCCTCCCTATCCTTAGGGCAGTTCCACTAGCCCAGGCAGATGAAATTGGAAAGAAATCAGTGGAGCACTTTGTGATAAGGTTTGAACATGGAACAGAAAACCTACAGAACAAGGACAGGTTACTTCTGGCTGGGAGCCTGGCAGAGTCTTTAGAATGGAGGTGACCCAGGAATCTGGTTTTGAAGAATGGGGAAGATGTTTGCCCAAAGGGCGCAAAGGTTGAGGTGGTGAAGCCCTGGAGGTGGGAAGCAGCAGGTGAATCTGATCATAGCCCCTCACGGATGGGTAGGAAGCTTTGAGGGAAAAGAGTCTCATTGTGTTTCCTCTCCCAGGGGCACATGTGCTTCAGTAATGGCAACCAGAGGTGGCCGAGGTAGAATGTCACACACAGCAGTGTGTGGGCAGGAGCTCAGGTCAGGGGTGGCGCGTGATCCTGCAGAAATCAGTCCCATGGGCCACAGCTAAATCTTCATCCCCAGAGGCCCTTGCTAATTACCGGCAGGATGTCCAGATCCGAGTTAGAACTTTTGAGTGGAGCATCCTGGAAATGTCCTCATGCCCTTGCCCTTTGGTTACCTTTAACACCCAGCCAGATCATGAAGGTCTTTGTCCAGCCAGCCCTGTCAGGACGGCGCTGCTGGGGCTGGGCCTTTGCTTTGATCCAGGGCGTCCTTCCCAGGGTAGATGGGAAGGGGATTTGGAAATTCTGATGTCAGAGATTCATTGATGGGAAGAATGTGGTTGGTGACAAGGCAGGGACACACGGTAACTGACCACCATTTCTGGAGGGCTTCCTATGTGCCAGGCACTGGATTATACCATTCACTCCTCCCCCATTAGGTCTATTTTGTAGATGAAGAAACTGAGGCATGGAGAGGGAATTGCTTGAGATGAGCAGGCTGGAAGTGGCAGGCTGGATGTGACTTGTGGCAGACTGTTTCTGGGCGCACAGTTGGTTGGAGCTGGGCAGTAGGAAGGAAGCAGGGTTTGGAGGGAAGAAGGAAAACAACTCGGGATGGTGAGTTATGGAACCGTGCTGTGCCAAGCCCACTACCCCGAGCCCTCATTCGGTTTTCTTCTCTAGTGATGGCCAGTTGCCCCTGCAGGGCAGGCTGGACACTGGACACGCTGGTCAGGAGCACCAGGATGGATTTGATCTGAAGCACTGGAGGGAGGCTCAGTTCTGGTGCTTTACAGTCCTGCAGACCCAGGCAGATTACTTAGCTCCCTGGCTTCCGTTTCCTCATCTATGAAATGGGATGATGGTGATGATGCTATCACCAACTTGTGAGGATTAAATAAGGCAACAAACACAAGCACCCAAAACTGTCTGGCCCAAAGTGGGCACCCGACAAACCACAGATATTTGATTGCTCTGGTTATTAACATAAATGGGGCGGGGGAGGATGATCTGCAGCACCCTGTCAAGCGCTGCATGGGCCACATGCCCATCAGGGACCTGGGCTCCCCTACTCAGGTGTGGGCTCAGGGCTGAGGCCCATGGTGCAGACAGGTAGGCCCAAGGCCATCCTCAGCCCTCAGGACCCAAGAGGCAGGGTGGTAAGCGATTTGCCCTCAGGACTTTGGAATCAGGCAGCTGGGTTCCAATGGGTCTCTTTCCCCCCCGCCCCACATTTTTTATTGGTGCTTTAGTAGTATGTAAAGGTGGACTTTGATGTTCTTATGTGCACACAGTGTAATATAATTTGGTCAATATCATTCCCCAAGATTTCCCCTTTCCCTCCTCTCCTCCCTCCCCCTGGTCCCTTTCCTCGATTCTACTGATCTCTCTTCAATTTTTTTTTAGTTGTATATGGAAACAATACCTTTATTTATTTATTTGTTTGTTTGTTTGTTTGTTTGTTTGTTTATTTATGTGGTGCTGAGGATTGAACCTAGTGCCCCACGCATGCACGTATGCGAGGCAAGCGCTTTATCACTGAGCCACAACCCCAGCCTTCCCTTCCCTTTTAATAAGATCCCCCCACCTGTCTTTTCTTTCCTCCTCTTTAGCTTTCACATATGAGAAAAAAAAAATCTGACCCTTGACTTTCTGAGTTTGGCTTATTTCACTTTACATAATGTTCTCAGGTTCCATGACTCTCTAGTTGTTCTGTGGTCTGGGCTAAGCCGTCGGTGAAAACAGGGCTGCTTGTAATGACCCTACTCTGTCTTAGGTTGTTATAAGGATTAAATGAGGTTTACCCAAGGAAAGGGCTCAGCCTGGCACAGAGGAAGTCGGTAATTAGCCATTATCAATGACAAGCCACAACTTCTGGCTCCTCCTTCCTTCTCTTTGAAAGGGCTCAGTGGTTGAGATCACATCAGTGCCACCATCTGAACTCCCAGACTTCATTCCCTGGTTTCCTCCTCCAAGTTAAATCAGTGGAATAATTGAGGGCCCGCTTCTCCCAGAGGCAGCCCAGGGCGGATAGGCGCACACCTCTGGGGTCCTGGAGAGCCCCTTCCCTTAGAATCTCTGTCAACTGACTGAAACCAGGAGCTAGCCCAAGGTTAAGGGAAGGATTGGGGAAGGCGGCAAACAGCATAATCTGAGCTGCCACAGACTTGGCACCAAAATGCCTTGGGGGAGCTCGTTCCTCTGTTTCCGCACCTGGGAGAGGAAATGCTCCTCTCACTCAAGAACTGACCGCGTCTGTTGCATCCCGAGTGCCAGGCACATAGCAAGAGTCCATAGATGGCAGATGTTGGGTTCTTCCTGGTGCCACGCCCAGAAAGCTTTTGTGTGCTTTATCCTGACCCACCCCTGGGGTCTTCTCCTGGACCCCCTTTCTCAAGGCTTGGTAGGTGATGGACTCAAAAGAAGAGATGACCCCTGGCTGCTCCTTCTTCCTACTCACTCTGCCCCCATCACAAATGACTGATCACAATTGACCTTGAAACACACTGAGACCTACTGATCATTTTCTTTGCTTCTCCCTCAAAATGTTGTTTCTACTGTTCCTGTGCTGAGGGAAGGAATGGTGGAGATTCCCACAGTTCCTTGGCTTTCTAATATATTCTATTTGCCTATCCACCCCTTCCCTACAAGACTCTGAAATTCGAGAGATTGACAGGATACTGATTGAAAAATGAGGGGCAAAGACTGAGGTGGCTTGATTCATGTCATATAGTATGGGGGGAGAGCTGAGGTCTAAATAGCCCAGGTGAGAGGAGAGGTGGCACACTAACTTCCAGGGAACTGGAAAGATGGTCATGTATTCCCTGGGGAGTCACAGGCAGGAGTAAGACTGAGCATGCAGCCTCTAGGGAAGAGGCTGACGAGCACTGCAGCGGGGTGTGTGTGTGTGTGTGTGTGCGTGTACATGTATACTGACTCCCTGCTGGGACTGATGCTTCTTTGATTTTTCAGAGATAAATTGGGGTCAAATGAGCCTCTGTGGTTTCCTCTCTTTAGTTTTGGCTTCTTTTCCAGGAATCTCTGGAAGTTTCCATGTGGCCCTCAAATTCTGAATTCCCAGAAGAGCGCAGAGTCAGACCCCTTCAACACCTGTCAGGGAAAATGGGTCCAGATCTGGGTCCCAAATTCCATCTTTCCACTCCAGGGTCCTTTTTGTGGCTATGATATGTCTATGCTAGGAGCTGACATTGCTTGGATCAGAGCTCTGCCCTTTGAGGGGCAGTTTTGCTCCCAGGAAGCCAAAGGTGGCACACACAGATGCCAGGTTTCTTAGGGCCTTAAGTTGAGGCCCACAGGCCCTCCGTTCCTCCACCTACCCCAGAGGGTCATGAAGTGAAGCCCATGCTGGGCCATGTGCTTTGTGTCTACTGTGCTACCTCCCTCTGTCTGCCCACAGGTCGCTGGCCCTGGGCCAGCAGTACACATCTCTGGGCTCACAGCCTCTGCTCTGCGGCTCCATCCCAGGCCTGGTCCCCAAGCAACTGCGTTTCTGCCGCAATTACATCGAGATCATGCCCAGTGTGGCCGAAGGTGTGAAGCTGGGCATCCAGGAGTGCCAGCATCAGTTCCGGGGCCGCCGCTGGAACTGCACCACCATAGATGACAGCCTGGCCATCTTCGGGCCCGTCCTGGACAAAGGTACTGTCTCCAGGCCAGGTGGGAGGTGGGTGAGGCTCCGGGGAGGGGTGTGGAAAGCATCAGGACCCTCCTACCTCAGGGTGCTTCAGGTTTGAGTGCAGTGGAAGGCAATAAAACTGGTGATGATCAGTGGCCTCCATGGAAAGTGGGAGTGGGTTGGGTCCTCCTCTGGGCTGTCTCCAAGTCCCGCCACAACTTTCTCTAGTGTTGCTGGGGGCTGGGCAGCCCTCGGATGCTGCAGGATCCAGGAGATTTGAGGGCAGGCACTATGAAACCCTGCAGCCTTCTTTCCTGTCTTGCACAGCAGGTACTCCAGGCTTTGATGTGGACATTTGGGACATTTCCTTAAGGCTGTGCTAAGTGCTATGCAAATGCCCCTTTGGGGAGGGGGTGGGGCTTTGCCACCCCACAGGGAAGTCCTCAGGAGCTGAGGAAGCTGCCTGATGCTGAGAACATTTTATTGCCCCCAGGTATCCCCTGAGAGTTTCTGTTAGTCCCATGCCCTGCAAACTAGATGCGCCCACAAACCACGATGGGCACACTGGCTTTTAGGTAACTTTCCAGCAGTCTTGTAACCTGGGGTTCTAATTGGCTGTGCTTCAGGTGGTTAAGAGTAAGGTGATTTGAGATTGAACTTGGGGGTCCCAATTCAATGGAGGGAGGGCTGCATGGGACAACTACTCCCAATAAGGGGCCTTTGGGTCTCTCAGGCTCTGGGCAAAAGATGGGCAATTCTTGGAGGAATTGCAGAGTCCAGGAAATTAGTAACTAGCTGAGCCTTGCCCTTCAACTGGAGTTTTTCCACCCAAACTGTTCCTCTCCTTTTAGAAGAAGGCATTGAAAGCTGCATTTACACCAGAAAGAAAAGGTATCCCAGTGCCAGTCCTCAGGGTGCCCAGTGGCTGGATGGGGGTGGGGAGACTGACTACTCCCATTTTTTGAGTGTAATACCCCTTTACCTGTGCCTCAGGTGCACAGGGTCTATCAGACCTACAGGCAAAATGTTGGCTAATATCACAGGATAGGAGGGCAATTAGCAAATCAATGGATGATGATTCTGTTTACGCTTCTATGACCAAAGCTAATTATTCCTTGTTTAGATAAAAGGTTTGGTCTCTAATTGGGGCCAAGTGGCTGCTGCTTGCATTTCAATCCCGATCTCGCTGGCGTGTGGGTCTCACCGGCTTCCGCTGCCCCACCTTGGGCCAGGTAGCGCTTAATCAAACAGCCTGGCGTCGCGACGCGCTCCCCAACCTTCTGATTGCTCTTCCCGCTGCGGACATTAGCCGGTGAGAAGCGGGTCTTTGAGCTTTTGGCCGGCTCACATTGTTTGACGTTCTAAATCACCTTTGTGGGTCTGGCACATGCCTTTGTCCCTAAACTGCAAGAGGGCGGGTTTGTGTTGCGGGGGCAAAGAGTGTAGGTCAGAGATGCTGGGACTTTGATGAAAGCGGTGGGGTGAAGTCTCCGGGAAGCGCCCACGCGCCCCAGTGCCTGGCGCGCGGGCGGTGAACCCGGGCTCCAACCTGCCTCCACCCCACGTTTGAACACCGCCCCCCCACCACAAAAAAGTTTGCACCCGTTGGCAAGCCCGCGGCCTCCGGCTATGTGGGCAGCCAAGGTTTAATCTCTGCCCACCGCCTTGAGATCCAGACGACCTAGAGTCCGGCTGCTCAGGGCGCGCGTCGTAGGTGCCAGCCGAGTGCAACCCCAGGGTCTGGGCCGGCCCGGAGGGGAGCCCTGGGGCTCCGGCTGAAGGCAGAGAGGAGCGGCCTGG
>NW_025999874.1:84866-118099 GCF_001458135.2 Marmota marmota marmota
GGGCGCCGAGGCCCGGAGGGTCTGGGATGGGGCGGCGGGGAGCCCGAGACCGGGATGGACCCCGGGGCCCACAGTCCCATGCCGCGGCCGTCGGGTTCGCGGTCGCTGCGCGGGTTCAATGTGTGGACTCGGGCTCGCACTCCCCGCTAGTTGTTGGTGCCAGTGGGACTGTTCTGCAGGTGGCCCTGGAGGGTGTCGGGCCCCAGGGAGGCAGCAATGGCTTCAAGGACTACTTTCTCATCTGTGGAGCTCCATCGCTCCCAGCACTCTGGACCGTAGCCGCGGCCTAGGAAAGGAGGCAGGAGTTCTGGCTCCGAGGCCGGCCTCCTGTCTTGCCTCCTGTGCAAGGTTGCCCGTCCCCTTTCCCCTCTAGGGTCCTCATTTACAAGGAGAGAGATGTTAGACTGCAAGTCTAGCAGCCCTTTGCCTCCCTAACCATCAGCGTCCGAATCTATAAAGTTAAGAACATTAAAATGGAAAACAAACACGAAGCGCAGCATTTGTGCATACCCAACATTTGAAAGGGCTAGCCTTGTAATAAGGTTCACCCCTGAGAAATACCCGTGGGGCAGAGCCAGAGTAACTGACCTGTGCGTAGTTATGGGAGGATCTTGACCTTCTCAGTTTAAAACCTTGGTTTTCGGGTGGGGGTAGGGAAGGGAGAGGGGAAGACGGAGGCACCAGCCCCTGCTGTCCTGGTGAGAAGGCAGGGAGAAGCTGTACCTATTTTACAAAGAGTGTAACGGAGGCTCAGCCAAAGTTTAAAACGTCTGCCAAGCACATGCAGGTGGGAAATGGGTGGCTTGGGTATGTTTAGGCTCAAACTGTCCTGGAGTGGAGGGCTCAGGACTGTGCTGGCTTGTCTGGAGTTTGGGAGGGTGAAAGGCAGGTGGCCAGGGGCAAGATAGCATGGCTACCTTACCCCCTCAGCGCCCGCCAGGAGCTCGGTTTGTACAGTCTGCTCTGCCTGGTAGCAGCATTTGGGACCCTGGGATTCAGGTTGCTCATTGGAAAGTTGGGGCTACCCACAGGGTCTGGACCAGACAAAGAGGAGGTTAGGAAGGGCACCGCGGTTCCTCATTCTTCCTTAGCGGCTGGTGAGCTCTTAAACGCTCCACCTCCCCAGCCTCTTCCTCCTCTTGTCTGGGGAGGTGGAGGCAGGGCTGGTGCATCCCAGGCTCGGACCTGAGCGCTGCTTCCCTACGTCCTCCCCGCAGCCACCCGCGAGTCGGCTTTCGTGCATGCCATCGCCTCAGCCGGCGTGGCCTTCGCTGTCACGCGCTCCTGCGCCGAGGGCACCTCCACCATCTGCGGCTGCGATTCTCATCATAAGGGGCCACCTGGCGAAGGCTGGAAGTGGGGCGGCTGCAGCGAAGACGCCGATTTCGGGGTGCTAGTGTCCCGGGAGTTCGCAGACGCTCGTGAGAACAGGCCAGATGCGCGCTCGGCAATGAATAAACACAACAACGAGGCAGGCCGCACGGTGAGCCGCGGCTGCCCTCGCCCCAACCCTGCTGGGATCGCACCTGGGACCCCAGTCTTGCCCTTGGCCTGGCTTTGACCCATTTAGAGGCCCTGTGCATCTGGCTCCCCTTTCCCTTTGGCCAGGCTTGGCTCCCAGCCACACCCCACAGCCACCCATTCTGTCCACCCTCCTTCCTCCTTGGGCTGTTCTTGATCTCTAGGGGATGAGTCGGCTGGGAGGTGTGGTCACCCTATAGGAGCAAGAACCCCAGCTTGGGTGTGTAGTTGTGGAGCTGTCTTGGAATTCTGCCTCCATCCTTTCCTGTGGGTGTATGACCCCAGGCTAGTAACCAAAGCTCCCAGCCTCAGTGTCCCCCTCTGTTAAATGGGGATAACAATGTCTATTTCCTGCCACTTTGAGAAATGAACTGTCATGTCTGCTTGGGGTGTGATGAGGAAAAGTAGAACCTTTGGATCCATACCTCAGTCCCCATCCAGTCTCTTCCTGGCACAGAGTAGTAAAGGAGGCTGGGAGAATGTGGGTGGGTGGGGCAGAGTGGGAAGGTGCTCCTGGATGGGGTCAGTTTGGGAGCCAACTGCTACTCCTCTTCCCCAGACCATCCTGGACCACATGCACCTCAAGTGCAAGTGCCATGGGCTGTCGGGCAGCTGCGAGGTGAAGACCTGCTGGTGGGCCCAGCCTGACTTCCGTGCCATTGGGGATTTCCTCAAGGACAAGTATGACAGCGCCTCAGAGATGGTGGTGGAGAAGCACCGGGAGTCCCGAGGCTGGGTGGAGACTCTCCGGGCCAAGTACGCGCTCTTCAAGCCACCTACTGAGAGGGACCTGGTCTACTATGAGAACTCCCCCAACTTTTGTGAACCCAACCCAGAGACGGGCTCCTTTGGCACCAGGGACCGGACTTGCAATGTCACCTCCCATGGCATTGATGGTTGTGATCTGCTTTGCTGTGGCCGAGGCCATAACACGAGGACGGAGAAGCGGAAGGAGAAGTGCCACTGCATTTTCCACTGGTGCTGCTACGTCAGCTGCCAGGAGTGCATCCGCATCTACGATGTGCACACCTGCAAGTAGAGAGCCAGGTAGGGCTCAGAGGCGGGAAGGGGACACTTGAGCTGCCCTGTCTTTTTTTTTTTGCTCCATCCCTAACCCTTTTTATTTTTTTGAGACAGGGTCTCTCTAAGTTGCTGAGGCTGACCTAGAACTTGCCATCCTCTTGCCTCAGCCTCCCGAGTCACTGGGATTTCAGGCATAGGCCGCCTCGCCCAGCAGCCCATCCCGTTTATGAGCTACCCAAGTCACAAAAGTTCCCACAGCCAAAATTAGGAGCCAGGACTTCCCAAGTTTCAGTAGAAATGGTTCTTGGGCAGCAACTTGGTGGATTATATAAAGCACAGATAACCAAGTAGGCCACAAGCAATTGATTAAAACTCTTATACAAATTAGTAAATTATGAGCCAGATGAGATTTTTGCTTGGCCACTGGCCATCGTTACTGAGCCCCTGTGGAGCTAGAAGAGAGGCACTATGGGCTTGGGAGCTGGGAGACCTGATGTCTGGCCCAACTTTGTTTCTAACTTCTGTTCTTTTACTTCTTGGGCCTCATTTTTCTTGCTATCAAATGAGGAGGTTACAATACCTGAAATAGTGGGCCGAAATCTCTTCTAACTGGGGTAGAATCATTTTGTACCTACCTTGAACTTAGAGGACAAGTTTTTGCACAAACATAAACCCTTCCAATGTCAGGGAGGTGGGTGGGGAGTGTCGGATAAGCCCGTATCCTGACAGATCTGAAGCTTGGGTGGAGCGGGGAGCACGCTGCTCATGGAGTTTATGGATGATGATGATGGGGAGGAGGAGGGATTCAAGTTCAGAGAGACTACGATGAGTAATCTAGGGATCAAAGGCTGGTGGACTGTGTTCCCAAGCTTCCCAGAGGTGGTCTGCGTGGGAGGCCTCATGCCCTGGCCCTCGGACCCATAGGACACCAGGATAGGTCACCACGGATGCAGAGTGGTCCTGGAGCCTTGGCCTGGCAGGTTTCTTAGGCCCGCGAGGCCTTTCTTCCTCTTCTCTCCTGAGAAGGGCTCTGGTACATAGAAGCGTGAGCATAGGCTTTGGAATTAGGCCCAGCCCTGGACAAGTCAACCATGTGACCCAGACAAGATCTTCCTCATTGACCTGTTTCCTTATCTGTCATCCTCCCCAGAGGTGCCATGAGCAGCAGGTAGAAGAACACCAGGGACAGTGCTGGGTCAATTGAGAAGCACTTGCCTGCTTGGTCATGGCTTCCAGGACAGGTTTGGGGGAGAGTAGCCCACTCGGTGCCAGGTGCCTTGGAGCTGGTGTGCTTGTCTGTGCTGTGTGGGGCTTGGAGGGGGATGGGAGGTACCTGACAGCATGGGGAATAGCTCGGTTGAGGGGTGACCCTCTTCTCAGGAAGTCCCTCTGGGAAGGTCAAGTTATGCCCTGACAGGGACAGAGCCCAGGAAGGCAGCCAAAGGCATGACCTTACTTGGCATCAGGATAAAAGCAGTGTGGGGAGGGGAAGAGGACAAAGGTGAGCTCTGGTGCCACCACTTGCCAGCTGTCCAACCGCAGATCCCCAGCTTCCTCATTCGTACGGTGCTGGTGATACTGGGGCCTAACCCAATTTATTGGAGGCTCAAATTAGCTAACAGATGGGAATGCTTCTCTGAACACAACACTAATGAAGGGTGGTAAACACTCTCAGAGCCTTGACACAGGGCAGGCATTGTGCAAAGGAATGGCAGCATTACTTTGGCAGCCTCATTTACTGCTTTGCAAAACGATAGAAGAAGAGTCAACGAGGAGGAGGACTCACCAGCCAGCTGTAGCCTGTCGAGGTGGAAGGAATGTTTGAAAACCACAGTGACCAGCTTCTGGTGCTCACCAGGACCAGAGGCAGCATGTGTCCCATCTATTAAGTGAGACATAGCTCTGGTGATCCTGAGAAGAGGCTGTGGGGACAACAGGGTTTCAGAACACTAGTACTGGATGGGGCCCGAGAGGGCCCTTGGTCAGCCTGCCTGTTTCCCCAATGGACACAGCGAGTTATGGCTGCAGCGAGGCCACAGCAGCAGTGCCCAGTCCCATTGGTGGCTCCAGGGGGCAGGGCGCAGCTCTGTTCCTGCCCTTTGTGGCAGCCAAGATCTGCCAGGCGAGGAAGGAGGTGTTGGGTTGGCCCTCAGTGTCCAGAACATCCCCCAATTCCACGCTCTCTACTAATACTGACCCTAAGAAGAATAGAGTGTGGCTTGGTGAGGACACTTTCCTGGCATTCAGAGGCCCTGAGTTCATCCTCTGCACCACCCCCCCACACACACACACACAGAAAAAAACAACAAATAAAGTAAAATAAAATCTGTGCTCTTCATCAGGCCTCTTTTCTCCGCACATTCTTAGGCCCCCCCTACATGGGGACAAGTACATAACATTTCCCACTGTGGTGGCTTTTTCATAAACACTCAGCTTGTCAGGTGATCCAGGCAAGCTCTTTTGCTCTCTCAGTCCTGCTCTCCTCATTTGTGAACTGAGCCACGTCTCGCTGGACCGTCCCTTGCACTCAACCATGTACATGAAGAGTTTGGCCCATGGTCCTGTGTTCCTGAAGAGGCAGCTGAGATTCCCAGGCCAAGCAGGGTGACCAAGAGTGGCTTTTTGCTGCTTGGTTTGGAGCCACAGGCCAAAGATGAGCTGAGTCCTGGTTACTTCTTCCCATCCTTTCATCCATGTGGACGCTGCTGTGTGCCCAGGAGATAAACTGACAGGGACTGCAGGGGACAGAGCCTCCAGATTTCTCTTGGCTACCCTGTGAGTGTCGGCAGTGCAGGTAGAAAAGGTAATCATAGAGCCACACACCCTCTTCACACTTGGGGGAGAGCCCCAGTCACATTGGCTTGGTCCAGGAAGGGAAAAGTCCTGCCTGGGTCCTTCCTGTGAGGTGAACACCTTTCCTATCACTCCTAGTTATGTCCAGTGCCTCCAGTTAATCACTGGTTGGTACCTTAACACTGGTACCACAAGTACCAGATTTATTCCTTATAATTCCCATGTTGGGACCACAGAGAACTAGAAAGACTCTGGACATGTCAAGTGGCCTGATTGACCCTAGGCCCTGCTGTGGGACCTTGGGCGTATCTTTGTAATCCTGCTGAGCCTGTTTGACCTCTGTAGAGTCTGGTCCTGGCCCTGTCAGCTCCCGGAGGAGCTGAGGGTTGGCTGGGAATGCCTGTGAAGTGGCATTGTGCCTCCATGCTTTGTGAGATAGAACTCCACAGGTGAGTGAAGTGCACGTACCCCTTGGTGCACGCACGGGAAGGAAGTATGCATAGTTAGACTTTCTGCCATTTGGACAGCTCATCATCAGGCTACCCAGTGCCACACAGCACTTTGTGTGTGGCACTTGCACAGCCTGGGAGTGGACTCGAGGTTGGGGACCAGCACTCAGATGGGCGAGGTTTCTCCATCTCTGCACAAGGCGAGTTCCTGCACTAGGGTGGTCACCTGGCCTCCTGGTGCCCAAGGCCCTCAGCTGGCAGTGGGGACATAGGATTTCTGTGACCTCCCTCCCTCTGGCAGGCTGGAGGTCTGAGCATGGGGAAGCCAGGGCCCCTCCTCTCTAAGCATAAAAGAAGTGTCGAGATCTCCTGTCATTGCCTCTGATCTTTGCACCCCTAGGGGTGGTCCCTCTGGGAGAGGAATGAGGTTTCTGACTCTTCCCATTTGTTTTCCCAAAGGACACTGGCAAGGGGTAAAGTGTGCGGCTGGGCGGATTCACCGAAGTCCCACGGGAAGCAGGACCTAGAGCCGGCCAACCCTTGGCATCGGCCAGCAAGGAGCATGGACTGTTGCCAACTGCACGTGGGAAGTGACCTGGACCCCGCCAGTCTGCCGATGGGAGACGCTCCCCCCTCTCCCATCTTCACATTTCTCACCCTGCTCTGGACGGTGTGTGGTTTTTACAGAGGGGCTTTCTTTTTAGTTCTCCAGGGTCTGGTAGGAACAGACCCGAGGCTTACCTTTGCACATGTTAAAGAAAATAAAAATGAAAAAAAAAAATCTACTCCAACAGAACAGGCTGGGCTAATGTGAGCTCTCGGCCTGGTGGGAAGGACATGAGCGTGGGCAAGAATCTGTCTCCAAGCTGCTTCTGATGGTGACATTCCAAGATGCCTGTGAGGTGGGAGTTACAAAGTAGGACAAACCCCTGCAGTCTCCTTTTCTGTCGACTCCCATTCAAATCTGATACACTTTCACATTCTGATAAAAGCCATAGGTTTAGCTAGGATGGAGTGGTGGGGAGGTCCCGGCGATCGTTAGAGGAGGATTTTGAGTTTTGAAGAACTAGTTCTGGTGCCCTGGTAAGCTGTTTGAAGAGCAGCCGAGTTCTCAGTCTCACTTTCTCTATAACCCTGTTCTGCACGAGAGGCCGTCAGATCTCAAAATCTTTTTCTACCATTCTGCACTTTCCATCGTTAATGCAGTAGATTTTTTTTTTTTTTTTGGTAGTGGGCATTGTAAATAGGTCATGTAGGGGGGCAAGTCTTCTCCAGCTCAAATGGCTTCCTACAGCAACAAGCAGTGTCTTTGGAGGGGACTTTTCAATCCTAGTCCTGCTTACCTGCAGATTCTCCATAAAAAACAATTCCAGGTAGAGCAGTAGGACTTCAGGTCATCAGAGAGAGAGAGAGAGAGAGAGAGAGAGAGATCAGGGTTTCCTCTCTAATCAGACCAGGTTCTCCTGCCACCTTCTCTCTATGGTCTCTGTGAGTAAACAGAAACGCAGAGTTCTTTAACACACTCTTCCCTGTTGCCTGCATGTGAGATAGTATCAACCCTTATGGTTTCAAGGATCTAGATTAGGTGTTCAAAGTGGGCAAGCAGTCACTTGCTCCCGGGGGGAGATCCCCCAGCAGAGTGCTCCTTGATGCACACCAGTCCTGGTGAGTGTCCTGGAGGCGGCGAACCAAATGGAGGCAGATGGCTTTGACAGTCCTGATCAATCTGGCGACTCTCTTAAGGAGAATCACAACAGGGAAACAGCAAAATAAAGATTTGTCTTTCCTTTCTCCCTCTCTCTTGGGTCTATCTAACCCTCACCTAAGGTACCTGGTCAGTGATTCCCAGTTTGTGCAGGCAGGCTTGCCAAACTGTCATCTTAAAGCCTGCCTGGCCTTTTGCACCTGCCGGCCATGAGGCCTGCTAAAGAACCACATCCCACCCCTCTAGAGTCCCAGACGCTCCTCCCCATCTCATCTTAGACTGAAAAGTTTTAAATCACATCAACCGGTTAATGCTTGCTTTATGTGCGAATATTTCAGCAGAATGGATACAAATTTTTAAAACAGTCTTTTCATATCTATGTATTCTATATTAAAAGTGATAAAGTCATGTTTTGGGGACGTATTCAAGTAGCTGACAAGTAATTATTTAATAATAGTTCATGAGTGCATTGTAATTATTCTCGCTGTAGTCAGGTCATAGTATCCAACGGAAATTTCCTACCAACCTGCTGTATCCAAAGTTTTGTAAAAAGTTGTAGAAGTTGTTGATCTTTTTGATTTTATATTCAAAAAGTCTCTTTTTATAAATATTATTTATTATACAATGTATATACCTTTGAGTTAACTAAGATTATATATTATATAAATATATATATATTTGGAGAAAATATATTTCATCATGCAGTTTTTTTCTGTTAAGCCATTAAAGAGAAGGTAAACAAACTTAAAATGGATACATTGTACCATGTGTGGAGTTTCCAGATTCATGCTCAGGTCAAGAATATGACATTCTGAATGTGGTAGCCTAAGCTAATTAAGTGACCAAATTAAGATCTTTTCCTCTATTCTCTAAGCAAGATCTTCTGCGATGTCATGGATAGTAGGTCTGATGTACTTCGGGACTCTCTTAAGGGCTTATTTTGTTGTAAGTCAACTTCTATCAAGGAATTTGGGCTGAAATTCATTTCACTGATTCAAATATTTAAAAAAATTTTTTTGGTTGTAGATAATACTTTATTTTGTTTACATATATATTTTTTTTATGTGATGCTGAGGATGGAACCCAGTGTCTCACTCATGCTAGGCAAGCAATGTACCACTGAGCCACAACCCCAGCCCAGATTCAAGCATTTTTGATGTACACATTAATGTCCCAGATACTCCTAAAAGAAGTGGCCCAAGGCCAGCAGATCAGGGGGCTGGATACTGCCTTAATTCTTTCCTCACCATATTTTCAACTCCATTTGTTGGAGTTTGCGCAATTGAAAATGTAACTTGACTGGAGATGGCCCCATCCTGCTAGTTCTCCTGCAGAAGCCAAGCTGTAGAAGTAGGTTGGCCAGCAAGAAGAAATGGTGTGCCCTGGGCTCTGGGTGGTCGGGAACAAGTGTCATTTGAAGTTGTAGGCTAGTTTGGGCAGAAGGACGAACAGGTGGGTATGCTCCAGGGAAATGGTTTTCTCTCCTTGGACTGGGGCTTCCAAAGGACTCACTCGAAGCTCCCAAGTTCTGAGTTTTCGATGGCAGAATGCTTTCACTCAGTTTTACAACAATACACAGTCCTTTAGTTTCAGACCTGCCCATAAAATGCCACCTCTTCAGTTTGTTAGGCACATTGTTTGAGAATAGCTGAATTGTTTTTTCTCTCTCTTCATCTACCTCTATTAGGAACAAATGTTACCTCACTTCATAAAAACATAATACCAGGAAACCACTGTCTACTTTGGGCAGTGGAAATGGGTTGTCTGTGCCCCCCGCCTCCACACCTATTATTGCTATTTGTTGTTGTTATTATTTTGGAAGCCTGAGGATTGAGTTCAATGTGCACTCTACCACTGAGCCACATCCCCAGCTCGTTTTTAAATATTTTTGAGACAAGGTCTCACTAAATTGCTGAGGCTGGCCTCAAACTTGAGATCCTCCTGCCTCAGCTTACTGAGTCACTAGGATTACCGGTGTGCATCACTGTGCCAGGCCAAATCTCTTAACTTTAGGAACGGCCACTCAAAGTTCATGAACTTCATACACACACACACACACACACACACACGCACTTAGTTGTAGATGGACATAATTTTCATTTACCTATTTTTATGTGGTACTGCAGATCGAACCCAGTGCCTCATGTTTACTAGACAAGTGCTCTACCGCTGAGCTATATCCCCAGCCCTCAAGCAATATTATTTTATGAAGAAAGAAGGGAAGAGTGCATGAGTTTAAGGAGGAGGTAGAAACATAGGCAAAAGGAGAGAAGGTAAGGAAGTAGAAAAAGCTGAGAAAAGCAAGGGGAACCCTGATTGTGGGATTATTCTAGATGCATCTCCTTCAGTCTCCAGGTGGCCCTGGGTACGTGGACTTGTGCTGATGTGGCAGCTGCTTTATACACAAGGGAGGTCAGTTCAGCTAAGTATGGCTGCTCTGCTGTCCTCACTTCCAGCTTAATGGAGAACTTTCTAAGACCACTAATCACTCTCACAAAAGAGTGAGGCAGAGTCAGTCATGTGGAGACTGTGTGCTGGGAAAATCTCAAACCTGAGTCCTCCTTGCAAATTCCATCCTCGCCTACTTGGGATTCGAGCCGATCACAGGTGCTATCTCTGCATCTCAACACCATGGTGTCCGTGTGGCACACGCCCTTTGTGGGCTCATCCCTGGGACCCAGTCTCGGCACAGCCTGCCAGCTGATGAGAAACTTTAGATCGTTTTGCAATAACTTCTGAAATTTACATGCTTTTTTGAACTCTCAAACACACCTAGCCTAGTCACTTCTTTGAAGAGGCTGCAGACCACGTTGCCAGGCAAGGAAAACGAAAGCCTGCCTCTGCCGCTGCCCCGTTCAGGCTGGGTGGGTGATCAGAATGGACTCAGTGCTTCGGCAAGGCTTCTGACCGGGATCTGATTATTATACACACTTGAATTTATTCCACGATTTTGTGATACGTGGCCAAAACTTAGAGGGCTGGCTATTGAATAATTTTTAAGCTATAGAAAGACAGCCTTAAAGCAAAACTTACATTGGATATTAACTACAATTAGTGTTCTTATTAAATTTTTTTTAAAAAGTATCACCGTGAAGATGTCAAAATCTAATAAGGATAAAATACCCCTTTCCCCCTTTTAGTGACATCTTTTGGCAGCCCAGTGGCTGCTTAAGCCACCCACAGGCAATGGCCTCCAAGGCAGTGGCCGGGTGGAGTCTGCCTGTGCTTACCAGCCACGCTGCATACCCACGCACTTCCAGAACCCACCTTCTGAAGGCAAGGTGGGGACCAGCCGGCCTCAGGGTCCTCCCCTCTGAGGTCCTGGGGAGCCAACCCTGCTGCTGAAGTTCCTGCTGATTTTCTGAGCTACCCCTTGCCCTAATCTGGGCCAGTGTCAAGCATCAGGGATCAGCCTGGAACATAATAGCTCAGAAAAAAAATGTAAAAACCACGAAGGACACCAAAATGACCCACGGAAGAAATCTCACTGAGGGTGCTGGGGTGCACATCTCACAGGAAGGAGCGGTTCTAACAGAAACAGCCTTCTCTGCTCTGGTTTCTTGCTAAAATTTGTTTACGGCTCTGTTTTCCAAGATAAAATAAGCATAAAGCACAAGTATATAGGTTCTTGCTGTTTTTCAGCATTTTGGTATGCTAGTGATCTGTTTTTCTTTTCAAATAACTGTACTAAATAAGAGATTTTTAAAACAAAAATCCTCCACCTCCTTTGGCTAGCTGTAAGAAAACAGAGAGGTTTCTTTTTGGACCTCCTTCCTCTTCATAAGCGTCTGTCGGTGATTGTTTTACATGAAATACTGTCTACGAACATTTTCAAGTATATTTACTCTTTATTGCATTCCTTCATTTGCATTAAACAATATAATATTTATCTTTTTCAATATAGTTTTGGACAGAACACAAAGACATTATCCTCATTTAACAAGAGACATAAGTTAATACAATGTGTGCTGCTTCTCGGGAGGAGGGAAGAGGCAAGATGGCAAACAGGTTGGGGATTCAGGACATGGGCCACCAGGGATCACAAAATTCCACAATAAATTCACTGTCATAAAAGCCACAAAATGAGCCAGGGATGAAGACGCAAAACAAAAGTATACAGAGAACAAGATTTGGAGATGATTGGCCTTCTACTTGCCACACCCAAGTGCCACTGTGGCAACAAACTGGTCAGAAGTGGTGGCTTCTGACCACCTGTCCTCGTGTTTTAAGCAGCAGTGGGGAGAGTCGTGCTCCATATGTCTCATCACCATATGTGATAACCTAATTAAATTCCTTCCAACTCAGTGATAAGACAAGTCACCCTCAAAAGGACTCAATGAGTTCTCCTTCCCTTTGGAAGAAGCATGTAGAGGATGAGGGAAAGGATCAGACGGGTGTTCAAGGGCTGAAGGGAGAGGGTGAGGACGTGGCTTATTTCTCTGGATAATAGTGTTTTATTTGCATGCTAGATAGTACAGATAATTTAAAATAAAGGAAGGACAAATTCTAAGTAAGTCATTAGGCTAAGGAAAAGAGAAAAGTGGTGATACTAATAAGCCTTTTATATTATCCTAAGGAATTGACCCACTTAGAGTTGGACACTAATTAGTGCTGAGAGGTTTGTAAATTACTTTATTTTAATAATTCCTTTCTGTTTAGGGGTGTACATTTTTCCATACATATCTTTCATAAGTTTTTAACAACATCTTCTGAGTGGTAATAATTAGCATATATCTTACCACAGAGCAAATTAATTATATCAAGGGGATGTCACAGCCACCACAGTGACAACTGGACTTTCTAATAAGAAAGATCTCCTGATTGCAACTTGAAAATATCTCTGAAAATGATTAAGAACAGCATCTTAGATATTCAAAGCCCTGTTTCTTCAGGCAGTAATAACCAGTTCCATGGGAATACCTTTAACCAAATACCAATTACCGTTAGTGTAAGCGTAGGGGAGTTGTACAGAGTCCCAGAGAACCCACGCCTCTGCTCACTGCTCTTGTTTTGCATGCAGAAAGTCGACCTTCTAACAAGGTCAAGTGTTGTCCTGCAACATTTGTTACCTTTACTAATAGTTTTCAGGTGGTGCGGAGCTTCAAATGTGTAGTGTGCACAAATACAGTACGGCTCCCACACAGACTCTGAGTAAGAAGGAACCACCTCAGCTCGGGGGAAGGTAAGCACAGCATCTTAAGCAGATTTACACTTTCCACAAAAACACCAGAATATCTCAATAAGCATGAAGAGGGGAGTGTTTTTGCACTAATCATGCAGTGAGCGCAGGTTGAAGGTAGAGAATGTTTCACTTAGTCCAGTATCTCCAGCAAGATGAGTGAAGATCCCAGGCCATCTTCACCTTGGTCATGTCCCTTGGTCACCGTGTGTTGCAAAGAGTCCATTTTCAATCAAAGTCAAGGGGGCTACTGCAAAAGAAACACCAAACACATACACATAAAAACAGATGAGCACCTGCAAAAAGCCATTCATAATGGAATCACTAACAGCTTCTTAATGTTTTTGCTACATTTTCCACTATGCATTTGCTATAGAAGGACAACTGACAAAAGAAAATGGTCACAACTCCATGCATTTAAAAACAGGTTCCAATAAATATGTACCATCAAGTTTTTCCCTGCATTGTGACAAGGTAGTTTTGCGAAGCAGGACAGGGAGAGCAAACCAACAGAACAACCAACCTCCTTGCTTGGTCTCTCATACCTACAACACAGTGAAGAATTCTAATAAATGAAAACAAAGTTATGTTGGAAAGAAACTGTCAAATTCATATGTACTGTATGCAACTCTTAAGTAGTTACTGGGATTTGACAGAGTGAAGTTTAGTCTGTAGTCTTAAGTGCTGTGTGTACTTACGCTCCTTCTTCTCTTAAGAGGGCCAAGAATTTTCTCACGCGGTATTCAGGATCCATCTAAATACATCAGAAGAAATAAAGAAGACAAGTTAATGGTGCCTTCTAACAACTATGCACTTACTTCATGCCAAGGAAATGCTTGGTTTCATACTTCCAGTAGCACTCTGCTGACTCACAGGAATGTGTCAACTGCTCCTTGACCACTGTTCTGATGCACAACAAAGCAGATTATATCATTTAGGAGAGTGGGATTTCCCAACATGGAGAATGGCTGATTGCTGGGTTCAAATGACCTGACCCAGGGTCATTCATGGTCACCTCAGCCAAGTGCTCTCTCAGCTGGCGCAGCATGGGGAGGCACAGCACACTTGTGAGGCATCATTGTGAACCAGACGGTGGTCAGTCCAGGCAGTTCAAATGACATCCAATTCCCAGGACTTCTCTAAGGCATAAAAGTCTCATTAGATAACCCAAATATGGCTTATTACCTCTATGTCAATCAACCATTGAGCTTTTCTTAGCCTCAGTGCCCTTGCACAGTTTCTTCTTTGCAATTAATGGAACAGTTGCACTACAACTAAAACAAGAATACCGCTGACTCTGATGCGCTCTCTGGGTAAGCTGTCTCTCAGGGACCTGGAATATGTCATGGGTCTAAGGAAAGATGGCGGGATTCTGATTCAGGTGTTGGTTCAGGTTGTTGCTATTAATTATCTCTCCTGGTTTATTCATATGTATAGTAATTTGTTAAAATATATTTTATTCTTATTGGTCTATCAGAGATATGAAGTTATCTAGATAACGATCATTAAAAACATCCTTTAATTCTTTAAGATGAATTTTTTATTGTAAGAAACACACCTCGGGCTGGGGATACGGCTCAAGCGGTAGCGTGCTCGCCTGGCATGCGTGCGGCCCGGGTTCGATCCTCAGCACCACATACCAACAAAGATGTTGTGTCCGCTGAGAACTAACTAACTAACTAAATAAATAAAAGGAAAAAAAAAAGAAAAAGAAACACACCTCACTTTTAAAACATGTTCTAGGACAGAAGTCTATTCCCAGAAGGGAACTCCCTACCCTCCAGGAACGGTTTTCAAATGCTCAGTGCAGCTGTGGGCAAGTGTGCAATTGGATTCCCCCCTCCAAACAGTTAAAAAAAATTCTCTTCTATCCCAGAAAAACATTGAACAGAAGTTTCAAATGTATCAAAGTTAAGAGGTCAGACTACAAAGGACTAAGAAAAAGTGTGAATAGATAACAAAAGAAACATTTTTCCTCTTTGGGAATAGAATTACATATGAATCAATTGTCAAGTTCTTAAAAAAAATGGAACTAGCTGGAGCTCAGTTGTAGTCAGTACTTGCAGGTCTTTGCCCATTAAATATATTTAATATGTGTGAGCAACGACTTACTGACTTGCCTGTAGCTATGGAATTAAAAGTCAAGAGAAAGGGAGGAAAAAAGTAATCTAGATAAATGACTTTATTCCCTCAGGTGACATCCAGTCAGAGCAGATCCTCAGCACTGTGCAAGTTTTAACAGAATCATGCTCGGGGAACAGAGAGGGAACATGACTTACATTCTGCTAAACTACATGCCTCTTCACTGGGGCTCAGTCTCTCTAGGCAGATCTAAAGAGAAGTCACTCAGCTGCACAGAATCCATTTGACATGAAGGGGCTCAAACTTGGAGGCCTATGAAGTGTCAGTCGCTGAAGATTAGGCCTGAGCGCCCCACTCTCACTTTCTACCCCACGTACATAAGAAGCATTAACTTGATCACTGACCTCAGGCATCAAAGGAAGAGGAAGGGAAGGGGGCTGGGGCGAAAAACCCACAGAGTTTCTTCTGTGCAATTATTGAAAAAAAAATTGAGTTGAAACTAGAAGAAGAAGAGGAGGAAGAAGAAGAGCAGAGCTGGCTTTCCGACAGGTTTGTCTTTTTTCAAGGAAAGCGCCAGTACACCTGTATGGGAACCTTTACCAGGAATAAGCCTCAGCAAAGTGCTTGGTCTGTGACTCTAATTTATTGCTCATAATGGAAAATAAATTAAAGTTTCAGTAGGCTGAACTTTAGGTTTCTAAAAACCACAAAAATATTATTTTAAACTAAGCTTATCACAAAAGATTAAAAAGTACTCACTTCATGTTTCTGATTTGTTATTGCTCCAACGGCCCCCTCTGGATATAACTGAGAAGCTGAACTCCCGCTCTGCCACCCACTCTCACACTGGTGGATGGGTAAGACCCCTCAGCAATGCGCCATGCCTACAGCATTCCACCCAGGACCAGAGATGGAATCATTCATTCATTAAAAGTTCACTGAGCACCATACTCTGTGTTTAGCTCTGTTCTAGGGCTTTAGATAGTGCATCTGAACTCACTGAGCTTGGTAGGGAGAAACTGATCTAGTATGTCAGATGAGGGCCAGGAGATAGGATAGGCATGAAGCATGGAGTTCCAGAAAGAGTAAAGGTAAGTTGCCAATAGTTGTGAGAAAGTTCCAAAGAAGTTTCATCTGTTTCTGCCCAGGAAGCAGAATGGGGCTCAGTTTTCCATGAGATCCTAGATGCTTTAACCCTATAGTAGTTTGCATAAAATTTCTAGGAGTCCAGTCAGGGAAAATTATACACAGCCCAAGTCCACTCTATGCAATGTAACCCACCTGTTCTTTACAGAAGTCTCCCAGGCCTCCTCTCATATACATGTAGTAACTTACTGATTTCTGATGACAATACATTCTTCCTCCATCACTAATTAGCTATGTGATTTTGACTAATTTGCTGACAACCTGAGTGATACACAGCTTTCTTAAAACAAGGGGGCAGCAGAGCAATTGCTATTTTTTTGGTGGTGCTGGGGCTTGAACACAGGGCTTCATGCATGCCATGAAAATACTCTACCACTGATCCATATCCCCTGCCTAAAAATCACTCTTTGAAGTCCTTTCTAGTTCCAAGATCTAGTAATTCCTTAAATTAACAGCTTGAGTTCAGAAATAATATAAGAGAATTAGAACAAATGAATTAAAACCTTAGTGAAGGAAATATTAAAACCTCTTGGATCTGGTGCATGGTAATGCACGCCTGTAATCCCAGTGACTTGGGAAGCTGAGGAAGGAGGATCACAAGTTCGAAGTCAGCCTTGACAACCTAATGGTGCCCTAAGCAACTTAAGAGACCCTGTCTCAAAATAATAAATAAAAAGGGCTAGGGATTTATTTTAAAAATAAAAAATAAAAAGTGGCTCAGAGGTAAAGCTGCCCCAGGTTCAATCACAATCTCAGAAACAACAAACAAAAAACTCTAGGTGTATGGTGAACTTGTTTCTCTGGATCATGTGGAGGAAGCTCCTTACCTGCAAGGACATCTCGATCAACATCAGTAGCTTCTTGATTCCTATCCAGACTTTCTTCCCTTTGACTTGTTGTGCAATTGTGGTGCGTTCCTTATCCTTAAAATTGCCCAAAAGCTACAAAACAATAAACAACAATGAAGTCCCTCTAACATCAACAACATTAATTAATTCTCACATTCATCCTGAAAAGAACAGTGGTAGGAAACATCTGACTGAGTTAAGCTGATAGGATTCCCTCCTATTTTAAATCCAGTCTGACCTTCCTGAACCCATTAGGTACAAGCACAAAAGCAAATGCTGGTATCTTAAACCCTGTTTGTCTTTGGATCTCCATTGTTACTCAGAGATATGTTTGCTGGGAAAAAATAGCTCCAATCCATAATAAATACAAGTTAAAATTTTTAGCATTCCTTTCTGGGAATAATCTGTATGTTGTCAAAGCAGACTAGATTTAATTCTCTTGCCCAGCCCTGCCACAAAAACTGCTCAAACAGACAACCTGGAAACATTTGTCGTAAGGATGATTTTGTTGGGAGCACTCACGCACCATGGATGGGGAAGGCTGTGAGAGCTTATGGCCTCCACCACTGCTCAGCAACTTGCTAAATCACCTTTTCCAACAGATCTCGTCAAGTCATCTGTGCATATTAATATTAACCAAAGGTTTACTGCAGCATGTATTTTTTTTAAAAAACTAAAGACTTTATCATCCTCAAAAAATTTCAGAACATTTCCATATTATAAACTCATGAGGAAACTTCTTTTTATTTCTGTAGCTTTTTTGAAGTTTTGAAGGCTTTAATTACTGTTCCAATCTACTAAATGCAAGGAAATGTGCTGATGGCCACTCTAAATAACCAGGTTTTATCTGCAATGATTACCTTACTCCCCACCTTACAGCTTCACCCATCCAAGTCCCTGGTCATGGACTCTGTATGCATTCTATGCCTGTGGGGCGCAGACTAACTCATTCCTGCAGTGAGTGCTCTGCCTACCCTGAGGAATGGGGAATTAATGCCCTGATACTTGTGTTCCTCTTCTTCCTCTAATTTCTGAGAACAACTGAAGGTATTATCTCAGGGTTCCATGTTCTAGGTTAAGTTAGAAACCAGACACCAGGTATTCTAGCTGTGCACCCCTCAGCATGATCTCCAGCCTCAACTCCTTTCTTATAAACAGAGTGCAACCCATTGACTCATTTTCACCTCCAAAGCTTCCAGCAGCTGCTCTCCAGTAGCAATGTTGGGCACGTGGATGGTGGTGCTGAAGGCATTAAGCATTTCCATTTCCTGAAGGACATCTTTGCGGCTAGTGGTCCCAATGATAAGAAGCTTTCGGCCCTGAACACAGGAAGAAAATGTGTTGGAATGCACAGGTTAAGACTATTTAGGAAACTAGAGTACTAAAGACTGAACAAAATGTGCAAAATCTATTTATTTAGTTGTGCAAGTGTGAGTGCTTTGGCCGGAAAAGAAAAGATCAGGAGTTCCCTCATGAAAATCTGAAAAAAAGATGTCTACAACATGATTCAAAAACAGCATCTAAACATCTTCTCATTCACAACAGTAAAACAATGGATCGTTAAATCAGAGAGACATGCAAACTGAACAGAAAGACACTGAAGTGGGTGTCTGAAATTCCTTCCTCAGAGACAAGATGGCACTATATGGTGGGAACTGGGGGAGAAAATGAATGAATAGAAAGTTGGTATCTGCAGTTTAACAAGGCTCTATTAGGTTTTCTAGAAGAAGCAGGATATGACAGTTTACATGTGAGCAACACTTAACTGTGAAACGCAGAGACTAAGAGTTCTACATAACTGTCTCATTTAACATTTTTAAATCTCATTTTTATTTTACCAAGATTATGTGAAAAAAGTTTAAAAACCATGCCAGGCTTGTGCCACATTTCTGACTCCCCTTTCCAAGTCAATCATTTCCAGCTCCCCTAGCCTTTTTCTTGCATTTGCTCTCTTCTCTTTTGATAGCAAGGTCACAGTACTATTTTTAGATTTTTGTGAAATACCATTTCTTGATGTCTTACTATGGGAGACGGGGCTTTTCCGGTTACTTGTGCACACTCCTCCCACTGCTTAAAAATATCGGGTAATTTGAAATTTGGGTTTTTTTTTCCCCTCCTGGTGTCCATTGTCTTCATGGTTCAATCTGAAATGCTCACTCTGTACATGTGCTGTACATATGTAGTTCTAGAACTTTCCTCCTTCCTCTGTGAGATCTCTTGTGTCCTAGACTTCCTTCTCTTCATTTATTTCCCTTTTTCTGAGGTGCAGATACCCAGGAAATTCCAGAGGAAAGTTGCATAAAAGGTAAAAGCGTAGACATTGCATTTCTGGAAGTTCTTTATTCTGCCCTTTTCTTTTCTTTTTCTGTTTCTACTTGAAAATCATATACCTTGAAATGGGTCTTTCTTCAATCATTTTGCTGGCAACTAGATGAGCCCTTTCTCAAGTGGAAATTCTAATCATTCGGTTCGAGGAAATATCTTGGATGGTTTATTTTCTCTGTGACTCACCCTTCCCACTCTCCATTGGGAACCTCCACGAGTTGGATACTGACCCTCTAAGAAAATCTTCTAATTTTTTTTTCTTTTTGTTTGTTTTTTACCTCTGGTTTTCATTTCTCTAATATTTTTGGGGTTAACATTATCTTCTAATCTTTAAAATTCTTTCTTGTTTCCTGAAAGCTTTCCTTTTTAACTATACCCTATTATATTTCCTTCTTCTCTTTATTATTATTATTGTTTTGCAGTACTGGGGATCTAAGCCAGGCCATCCTGCATACCAGACATGCGCTCTACCGCTGAGACACACCCCCAGCTATTCATCCTATCCTATTTCCCAGGTACAGTATCTTATTTTAGGTCTCTATGAATATTGTAGATTTTTTTTTTAAGTCTTCTTCTGTTCCCTGCTTTGTCTGTTTCCTCTGAGTTCCTGCTCTCCTACGTGTTTCCTGGAGGCTTTCCTCAAGCATCTGGTGATATCGGGCAACTGTTCAGTTAGGCTAATAACTGGAAGCTCTGTGTTTGAAGGCCTCACTCCAGGAAGGTCAGGAAGACTTGGTTGATTATTGTGGTTCTCTCAATGATCAGTATGTATACATTTTTCCCAGAGAAGAGTATTCCAGTCTCCTTCCTGAGGGCCACCAAGCCTACATACCAGCATGCTGGAAGTCGATGGGGCCAGGGGTTTGAGAACCTCGCCATTTAATATGGAGACTGCCACTTAATCCTATTTGCTGTATACTGTCTCTTCAGATCCATTCTCATTTAGTCTTCCTGTAATCACACAAATTAAGTACCAGGACAATTCCCATTTCACTGATGAAGCTATTAGTCTCGAAGATATAAGTGATTTGTTCAAGGTCATATAATTAATAAATGAAGGAGCCATAAATAGATACCAGATCAAATTGTATGCTTCTGCTCTTTATGAAGAAAAACACATTTTAAAAGGTTTGCTTAGAAAATGGAAGATAAGTATTAAACGTATATGAATTATACTGTTCTTTCTTCTTCTTTTTCTTCTTCTTCTTCTTTGAGTGGGGACTTGAACCCAGGGCCCCCTTCATGTGCGGCAAATGTTCTGCCATGGAGCTGTACATCCTATTTATTTCATGAGTACAATATCTCATTTTAGATTTCTGTTATTATTTTTCTTAAAAAAATTATAATATATGTGGATTTATGGTACATACTCAGTCCATATATTAAACCTATTTGTGGATCTTAGAAACTCAGGACGTTAATATTAATGTGCTAGTAGGGAAAGACCTTAAGAAACCAAAGAGCAGATGCCAAATAACTTGTTTGGGTTTGTTAACATTACCTCATTAGCTGTCAATAAGGCATGCTACCCTTTCTCAATGTATTTGCTTATCTGTGCAAGGACAGAACAGGGTACCACCACGAACAAACCTATAAGAAACCCAGTCAGGGTTCTCTGGTACAATCAGCCATTGGTATAATAGATGACTGCAAAGATTCTGAGATGGAAGTGGTCTGTGAAATATACAGATTAAAGGCTAAGCATTAACAATATTCAACCAGCCAAAAATCAAATGCTTAAAAACAAACATTTACCAAGTTCCTAGATAAGAATGGAATGACTATATAGAGGGAGATAGATACAAAAGGAAACCACAATGCAGTACAGAAAGGCACAGTGTCATGCGCAGTGATGTCAGGCAGAGGGAAGAAACGTGTGGCAGAGAAAGCGGCTTTCTCTGGAGGAGCTAGGACCTGGATTAAAATGATGAGTGGGCTGATTAGGAAGAGGAAGGGGAAGGACATTCCAAGCCCAAAGCAGCAGAAATATAGACACTGGGGTGATTACAAACATGTAAAGACATGTACATTTCTACTGTAGCAACATAAAAATGGTGGCTATTTTTTTACTCAAAAGTTTTTTTTATTTTTTATTTTTTGTTTTGTTTTGTTATCAGGAATTGAATTCAAGGGCATTTGATCACTGAGCCACATCCCCACTCCTTTTTTGTATTTTATTTAGAGACAGGGTCTCACTGAGTTGCCTAGTGCCTGGCTTTGAAATCGCAATCCTCTTGCCGTAGCCTTCTGAGCCACTGGGATTATAGGTGTGCACCACCCTATCGAGCAAAAGTTGTTTTTTTTTTTTTTTTTTTTTTAAATACTAAACTGTAATGGCAAGCTTGGGAACACATCCCTGAAGGCTAACAGGTAATAAATGTACCATGTGCTGGTATATTCTCATTTCAAAAATAGTAATAATAATAATTATTATTATTTGAGGTAAAGGGGATTGAACCCAGGGCTTTGCACATGCTAGGCAAGTGCCCTACCCGAGTTACATTCCCAGCCCTTTTTATTTTATTTGGTATTGAAGACTGAACCCAGGATACTTACTACTAGCTACATCCCCAGTACTTTTTCTTTCTTTCTTTTCTTTTTTGTTTTTTTGAGACAGGGCCTCCCTAAATTGCTGAGGCTGGCCTCAAACTTGCAATTCTCCTGCCTCAGCCTCCAGATTGCAGGCATGTACCACTGTGCCTGGCTTATTATTATTTTTTGAGATGGGGTCTCTCTGTGTTGCTGGGCTGTTCTCAAACTTCAGGGCTCAAGTGATCTTCTCACCTCAGCCTCATTACAATTAAAAATAGATGATACTTCTCTTTTCCCTTAGGTTTTTAACACCCCACAGTTCTAATTCAAACTCCCTCATCTTGTTCTCTCTGGCAGAGGACAATGTATGGCCCTGAGGAAGAATCTTCTTGCTCATTACAAAAGCTGAAACTTTCTCTCACAGTAGTAACAGTGACTACACTCTTTATAGTGTTGAAAGATTGGGAAATGCACAGCAACTTATAATGGAGACGCTAATTTATGTTTTGCTTTTCTTCTTGTTTAACAAGACTGCAAACACTGCAAAGAGGTCACGACCCAGGCAAGTTCAGGCCTTGACTTACAAAGCATCATCTTTAAGAAAACACCGAAAAACATTACTGAATAATTAAGTTGTGCTGGGTCATTTTGTATATTAATTAGTGGTAACGCTCAGATGGAAGCTTTCTCATGAAGAAGCTGCTCTGAATGCACTCACGCTAACAAATGCCACTGGATAATGTGACGGGAAAAGCCAGCAGTAGCACGCAATGGGGGTGCAGCTGTAAACGGGGCTCGACCTAAGATGGGAGATTCATCTTGTTCATGTGTGGCTACTGGTCTTAGGTCCACAGTGCCCAAACATGCCCCTGATGGAAAGAAGAACAGCAGTGATAACCCATTTTGGGGGAAAAAAAAAAAAGTCTCACCCAACATACTCATTATTGAGATTAGCTAGTCCCGATGCTGTAAAGAAAGGACCTCAGTAAAATGACTATCTGCCAATCGGATTATGATAAACATTGTTCCAAGGTTAAATAGGTATTAGTTAACTAATTCTCAGTTCCATATGAATTAACTCAGGTGAAAACATTACCATGAAAAAGGCAGGGCTCAGTTAGGTGTTGATCCTTCAAAAAAAAACCCACTTCTTTACAGGATGAAGAATGAGCAACATCTAAGCCTTTTGCCACACAAAGGACTAACCAGATAATCCACACCCTTTCAGAGGTCTTGCCCATTGATTGGCCCCAATAAACTGATTTGTAACAAAAGTTCATGTGGAAGAAAGCTACCCCCTCCAAATAAAAATACCACCAATATAATACCGCAGTGAAATGGAAGGGCTGATTTCAACCTATGAACAAAAGTAAAGTCAGTTATGCAGAAAAGAAAGGCCATTCTTTCCATATCATTCAATGCTGAGCAAATGTAATACACCCTTGGTAAGAAGAATTAGCTGAACAATTGGAAACCCTGAAGTGGATTAAGAAGCGAGTTTAAAAGTGCAACTCAAAACTGCTGTATGCCGTGGGCCTTAAACTTTGTGTTCTGATTATTAGAATCTGATGCTTTTGAAAACGAGAGTGAAAAATGACAGACTGCTAAGAATTTGTAAATGAGAGTGAAAAATGACAGAATGCTAAGAATTTGTAAACTTAGTAAAAGATAGAATTGACATTAGTTGATCGAACCATTAGCAAAAGTTTCCTCTTTTTTAGGTACTTATGGAATTAAAAGATTTGGTGGGTACCTTCAAAGTGTTTATCATTTAGCTGGGAAAATGTGTAAGTATTCAGTAGCCACTACCAAGGAACATATCAGCAAAATGCAAAACCATAATGGCTGCGGGGACACAGCCACTGGGAGTTTCTTGGAGTAGGGTTATCTAGGAAGAGTCCTGTAGTGGTGCAGAGACGCTGGCAAGGGGAGGAGCTGGCAAGGCCCTCTAGGAGAAGGCCAAGTCCCTAAAGCTACTAAATCCCAGGTGGGTGGTGCAAACAGCTGAGCTAGAGCACCAGGGGCGGAAAGCCAAGTCTTTTTGGAAAAATAAGAAGGGGGCAGCCAACAAAAGGAAGACCCAGAACACTTAACTAAGGAAGGAGATTTAATATAAAAACCAACAGGAAATCAAAGAAAGTCCTTGAGGAGGAAGAACTGTGATGGAGAGAGAAGCCTGGCAGCTGCCTGCAGGAGGGCCCCCTTTCTCCTGGCCTGGGAGGAAGCTACTGCCTGATGCCGCACCAGTTCTGAGTGAGCATCCCCAGGAAGGATGCTGCACCTTTAAAGCAACATCTTACACAAATGAAGTCCTTTTAATGCAAGCCTAGGGAGGAGAGAAAGCAATGGGGGAAAGACAAGTCCCCTGATAAACAGGGGGCTTGGTGCAGTGGAAGAAGTGCAGGCCCCATCATTCACAGTGTGTGATTGGGGTTAAGTTAACTTCTTATCCTCTGTTCTCTCCTCAGCCCCAAAAATGGAGTTTAACAACTCCTACTCGTGAGCTAGAGCACGAGGTGAAGGATGTTGGGGAGGGGGCTCTTTGCCATAACTGTCAGAATAGGCAAGAATGAAAAGAAAGTTGACAGGGATGGTCTTGAAAGAATCCTGAAAAATCACCTTCTGTCTAGGGTATTAAGATCCAAAATGTGAGGTCAGGTGAGTGAGCAACAGGAGCCCTGAGAATTCTCTTCCTGAGAATGGAGCAAGTGATATGCAAAGCACTTCTGCCAGAGGGCAAAGGTTTGCCCTGTGCTGGAAGACAGACCTCCAACCTTCAGCCCATTAAGGGCGATGGTGAGACTCAGGAGAGACCTGCAGCCTCCGGTTAAATGCTGGGTAGGAAGGAGTCATGGCAGTGGGGGTCTGGGGGGCCTACCTAAGAGGCAGCAACTTCTTGGGAGAAATGAGTTCAGAGCAACAGCCAGGAGGAAGATCTTCTGGCAAAAGGTACTTCCACCCCACCATTTATTCTGGCTTTAGCCTTGCAATGGGAATTTCTTATATGCATTTTTTTTAGTTTGTATCATTCACTATGGAGACTTTTAGAAATACTCTGGCTGACCATAGTGCTTCACTGCATTTATTTACATGCCTGAATCTAGTTTCTAGTCTGTCTCCTTCCTGAGGGTGGGAGTCTCACCTCATTCCGTGGTGTCCTTGCTGTACTCAGCTCAGTGCGCCTGATGCAGAAGGTACGGCATGGTTCGTGTGCCTGGAATGCTCTTCGCATCCGTGTCCACATGGGCACTTCCCCCAGTCAAGGACCTGCTTAAGGTCAGCTTTTCTGAAGACCTACTCAACATTGTCCCCATTCAAAGCTGCAGCCCCTACCCTTCCTCTCCCTTTGTCCTGTTCTTTCCCCCAAGTTAAGAATCACCTTTTTTTTGGGGGCTGGGGATGTGGCTCAAGCTGTAGCGCGCTCGCCTGGCATGCGTGCGGCCCGGGTTCGATCCTCAGCACCACGTACAAAGAAAGGTGTTGTGTCTGCTGATAATTAAAAAATAAACATTAAAAAATTCTAAAAAAAAAAAAAAAAAAAAGAATCACCTTTTTGTATATTATGTACTTGACTCACTCCCTGTATTATTGTAATTTCCTGCAGGTCTTCCTTCAGGAGGCCGGGGCTTAGGTCTGGTTTTACTGATATGTTCAGGGCATGCACTGGGCCTTGTACAAAGTGCAAAGTTAATAAGTATGTGTTGAGTGAGTGATGATCCCAGTGTAGGTTTCGAGGTAGGAGATCACTCCTTCATTGTTACATTCTTTCTTCTGGCCCTAGAAAAATGTATATTATACCAAGTGTTCAAAAGGAAAACATTTACCATTTCAGAGAGCCTATATCTCTGAACTCCAAGCGTCGAATGTTATGATAGCAATAAGTTTTAAAGAAACTACTCTAGAATGAATGGCATGTGTGCTTCATTTACCATATAAATTGATGCCGAAGGCTGTTATATCCCTTTCTTTTGACTAGCTATTGATTGCATAATACAGTCTTCTCTAACAGAGGGAAGGGAAGATTCATGGGAAACTATTAATTTAAGCTAATGAAATAAGTATTATTAAGTGTCTTCTACAATTCTCGTTTTCCCTAAACCAAGGGAAAAGATTGACTAATGTTAAGAACAACACAGAGGGGAGTGAGGTATAGCTCAGTGGTAGAGCACTAGCCTAGTGTGCATGAGGCCTTGGGTTGTTATTCCCAGCATCACAAAAAACCAGCCATGGGAACTATGAGGGAGAAATGAGGCTTCTCTGCATGTCTTGCCTGCATTTTTCATTTCTTGCTCAAATGTCTGTAGCTGCTGCTGCTGTTTCTTCTTTTTATGGAGTTAAATGTTTCAGTTGAATACCAAAGGAAGGATGTTTCAAATAAATCATGCTACAACTAGGCAGACAACTACACTTAAACTCTCCATTAGATTTTACCCTGAAGCAAATTCTTAGTCTAACTCTTTGCAACCATCCTCCTGGTGCTGCAAGGAGAGCAGAGGAGAAAAAGAAGGGGAATTTGTGGTGCAGATGGGATATGAAATGAGAAACTTAACCTCAAATAATCTTAAACAATTACTATAGGCAGAGTGGATTACTCTGTGATATTAAAGAACACTGAGTACCAATTTATGAAAAAGACTGAACCATCAGACTTTACACTTGGGACAGTTCTTAATGATTGCCTTATTTTTCCCTTTGTCCCTTTCCTCTCTCCCTCATCCTCTCATTTTGTAGTTGAGGAACCAGGGGTGAGAAGTGAAGGGATCTGAGGCTCTTACATCAGGTGAGGAGATGAAACTAGAGTTCAGGCCTTGCTAGTATTTTCACTGTTTCTGTGTCCATTGTTTTCATCTGCATAGCATAAGTTAGTTAATTTTTGCACTGCTGGGAATCAAATCTAGGGCCTCAGGCAAGCTAGGCAAGTGCTCTATCATGTGTAATTTTAGACTCATATAAGCAATGGCTGGTCTGTCTGCCCCTCTCTCTCTCTCTTTTTTTTTTTTCTGGTTCCAGAGATTGAACCTAGGTGCACTTAACCACTGAGCCTCATCCCCAACCCTTTTTTTATATTTTATTTTGAGTAGGTCTTGCTGAGTTGCTTAGGGCCTTTCTAAATTGCTGAGGCTGGCTTTGAACTTGCCATCCACCTGTCTCAGCCTCTCGCGCCACTGGGATTAAGGGCGTGTGCCACTGTGCCTGGCCTGATCTCTTAATTATGAGTTTGGGAGATGCATCACTGAAAATGATGACTTTTGAGCTCTAAGGAGAAAAGGCTAAATAGGTTAAAAAATTAAAATTGTATGACCACACCATAGTCTTCTTAATGCGGAAAGGACCAGTTTTGTTAAGTACTTTTTCTCACTAGAAACTTAATTAAGATGACCACAGATTAGTCAGCCAGCCCAAACTCTCTAATCCACAGACTGTTCCTACCTATCTCAGCTTTTAGCTTGGTATTCCCTGAATTAGCCCTGATGCTCTAATCAGGTCACTATTCTTTCTAATTTATTATTTCTATCTCTGTGATTTTTATCCACAGCATTTCTCTTTATTACAAAATCTTCCAAGAGTTTTCTACCAATGTGCAATTATTTCATCAAAACGTGCCTTCTTTCCACACTCTGTCCTCATTTAACCCTACACAACCCACCGTACTCCTTTGGTCCCAACCTTTCAGAACATGGATTCAATGTGCCAGTGATAATACTGTTATCAGGGGATCAGCTTACTAAACAGTTTCAACTATCCAGAACACAGACAAAAAAACAAGAAAAAGTAAAGCCCTCTTAAGGCTGAAAGATCTAATGTGAGGTTCAGGTAGCTTTACTCAGTGACTTGTCCATTAGGCACAGTGTCTAGGCCCATAAGACTTCACAGGGCCCACAAAACACTTTAATTTCTCTTAAAATCAGAAGCGCAGAAAAAATCCAAAATCTTTAGGTTGAAGATGTTTTACTATAGTAATACATTAATATTCATATCAATAGAAAATGTCATTTAAAATATTTTTCATGGGGGCTGGGGATGTGGCTCAAGTGGTAACGCGCTTGCCTGGCATGCGGCACTGGGTTCGATCCTCAGCACCACATAAAATAAAAATAAAGATGTTGGGTCCACAGAAAACTGAAAAATAAATATTAAAAAATTCTGTCTCTGGGGCTGGGAATGTGGCTCAGGCGGTAGCGCGCTTGCCTGGCATGCGTGCGGCCCGGGTTCGATCCTCAGCACCACATACAAACAAAGATGTTGTGTCCGCCGAAAACTAAAAAATAAGTATTAAAATTCTCTCTCAAAAAAAAATATATAAAAAAAAATTCTGTCTCTCTCTCTTAAAAAAAATAAATATCCTTTTCTTTGGAAAAAAAATATTTTTCATGGACAAAGGGGCCCACGAAAATCACAATGTAGCCTGTTCATACAGCAGCCCTTGGTTCTCATCACTGTAGAAATGGCACATGTGTTCTGGTGGCTGCCCTTCTTAGTTCATGCACATGGAAGCAGCAAATTAGAAGAGGGAATTGTCATGGGCAGGCAGACTGACACACTCACATGGATTCTGTAGTAAGAGCTGATAGCAAGATCATTAAAAAAGAAAAACGGGGGCTTGTGACTCAGTGGTAGAGCACTTGCCTAGCACATGTGAGGCACTGGGTTCAATCCTCAGCACCACATAAAAATAAATAAATAAATAACATACAAAAAAACTGAAACACAGTGTCTCCCTAACAACTGCCATGGCACAGTCTATCCATTCCAAGTCCTTACTGGGTGCCACTGACTAAAGGGACCCAAGGTTGGTAATGATGATCTTCATTCATTAACAAACTGTTTATTATACTTTGTTTTTGGCACCAAAAATGTATGCAGCAATTCTTTCCTTTTTAAAAGGACTAAATTTTAACAACATTTGATATTTAAGATTATACTTTAGTTATTAGGAAAAAAAATGAAGCCTCTAATATCTTATAAATTCCTGTTTTTCCCTCAAATAAAACTGAGCATGTCATATGAAGACTAAGGTAGTAACTGTACATAAAAAGCATCCTCCAGCTCCCAAGTATCACTCTGAATGAAAAGAACAGAAATGTGCTAATCTGAGTACTGCCACATGTCCAGTATCCAGGGCTGCAGAGCCAGTATCTCAGCAGGGCACAGCTGCCCTGACAACATTTCCCTTTTATTAGGCTTTCAAGATCTGGATCAAGAACTACTTTTTGTGAAACATTCTCAGGTAATGTTCCACTGGAACTGTTTAACGTATGAAGCCTAACTACATCCATCATATTTTTACATCTTTTCTCCACGCTGGTGGTCACAGGGACACCAGTTACCCTCTGCATGAATCAGAAAACAAAACTCAACAAACCCCTAGGTGGATAAATTAGAGAACAGAAATCTAGGTGAATTCAGCCACCCTTGCCTCTGGTCCCCCAAATCTCAGCACCTTTGTAGGAGCAAAAAGGTACTTCCTTACCTCTTTCTCGGGACTAGGGTTGCCAGATAAATCCCTATGTATTAATATCTTTCAAATATTGCATGGGATATGCTGACACTAAAAAAATTTTGACATTTTTCTGAAATTCAAATTCTACTGGGCATTCTCTATTCTCATCCTGTAAATCTTGGTAACCCTGCTGGTGGCAGATCCAGTCCTGCACCAGGATGAACTGTTGGTATGAGCGAGATGTGGGCTGGATGTTGATCTCTACCTGCCACTTGACCTGTGTACATCTCGTGTACAAACTGCACCAAGTGAACAGGTGGCCTGGATTGCGAGCCCTGGTCCATCTTTTCATCTTTGTATTTCTATAGTGTAGAGTAAAGGCTTACTAAACATACGTTCTAAAAAGGCAGATGTTCCTTAAAGTAATAATTTAAAAGAAATATTCTGGATAAAAAAACTCCCCATTCTCCCTTCCCGGAAACTTATAATTGTCACCATTTATCCGGGTCAACATTTGTCACACTGGCACTCAACCACAATAGGTTGAGACCGGAAGCATGGTACCCAGCTGAATTCCAGGTGGGTTTCCAAGGGCAGGTGTGATAGTCATGAGGCACTCTTGCCACCTTTACTTTCCGGATCACAGAGTGTCTTACAGGCATTACATTAAATTAGTTTTAGAAGAAAAACCAACTGTTAGAAATAAATGTTACACATGGACGAAGTTTAGATACAAAGTGGACTCTAACTCCAGGGGGCAAACTAAAATTTAGTAGCAAAGCAATGGGATTAAAGAATTTTGACAGTTGTGCTGTTGAGTTAAAAATAAACATAACTGGATACATATTAAGTTTTCATATTATTAAGGTAACATATGCTTATAGTAGAAAATTTGTAAAACATGGAAACAACAAAGCAGGAAAAAAATCACCTATAATGCTACCATCTAAAATAGAGCAGTTGTCTTCAAGATGAAGAAACAGAACTTCCTTTTACTTTCAATACCATTCTTTATAGCATTTATTTTTTGTATAAGTTTAAAAATGAACATCACATGTACACAATGTATGTGCAAAAATATTGTGATTGGCTCATTTTTTTTAACTTGTTGGGGGTATGTAATCAGGAAGTTTGGAGGCCAGTTGATAAAAAGGCAGTTACAGGGCTGGGGTTGTAGCTTAGTGGTAGAGCGCTTGCCTTGCACATGTGAGGCCTGGGTTCGATCCTCAGCACACATTAAATAAATAAATAAACAAACAAACAAATAAATAAAGCTATTGGGTTCATCTACAATTAAAAAAAATTTAAAAATAAAAAGGCAATTACAATAAACCATCCTGGCATATATCCTCTAGTCCTTTAACTGAAATCACACTGTCAGAATAACTGGAAACTGAAGTGATAGGCGATTGGATAGTATACGTGCAGTTTCTGACACAGGTTCAGTTTATACAGACACAGGACTGTGAGCTGGGTGGCCACAGAGCTTCCCATAGCACCCCTGTCACTTAGCACTGCTCCTTCTCTTGCCTTTCCGCCATTACTGTTCTCATTCCAGGGTCTGGCTCCCTGCTCCAGGGCTGGCTAAGGGAGGGTCTGCAGGAGCTGGGGCAAAGGAAGTGGCTGTGCTCTTCCCTGTGACTTCTGGGGGCTGGCTTCATCAGCAGCACATCTCTTTAGATGGGCTGCTTACTTTGTTGCCTTTTTTTTGTACAAGGAGTCAGTTTTCTAAAATTAATAATAAACTAATCACTGAGTTGTGCTTTGCAGTATATGTAAAGAACCACAATGAACATTTACTTAATTCTCACAACTAAAATAAACAATTTGGAAGATTGTTCCTACTTTACAAATGAGAAAATTGAGACTCAGAAGTTCAATGATTGGATTCAAATTCAAGTCTTCCGATTTTAACTCTCTCCTCTTATTTACATGCCAATGACAGTTCTATGTGCATGCAGTAGAGATCTACCATCTTCAAAACAGACGTTAACTAATATCATCTACATTGCTTAAATAGGTTAAAAATAGGTGGGGGTGAACTAGGAAGATTTTTTTTTCTGCTTTATTGTTTCCAGTGTTTTACACTTGTTAGAGGGCACTCTTTCTACTCCTTAGTGTAAGAAGTAGGGCTGCCACAGTGATGTGGTTACAGACCAAGTTGTGACTTTAAAACATTAAGTTCTAGTTCCACCTACATGCCAATACACACAGAAATAGTGAAGGATTGTTCTGGGCCTTTTATAAGTTTTCTCTCTTACCCCATTGCTATTATGCACATATTACATAGCATAAATCCTAGGGAATCTCCAAAGATCTGTGTTCTTACTTCAGGTATAGGAAGATGGAAAAGAAACTATAAAGTGACCATTTAGTTGCACTTGGAGTCAGGAGAAAAGAGCTGTGGTTATACTCTATAAGTCGTTGCAAGGGAAAGGAAGGAGGTGGGCCAGTCTCAAGGCTGAGGACAAGTGTGACTAGGGAGCATCCTCAGGGATCTCACAATGACCATCTGTCTATGCTATTGAGCTCTGAAATTCCTGGGTCTCCCCTTTATTCTTCCCTGTATAACAGAAATCCCCAATCCCGGTATCAGAGTATTTGTCTTAGGAAGCTTGTAAGTCTCACTGAATGTAAGATGAGGAGGCAGGGAGTCCCATGTTTCTTTCCCTGGTATTACACATAAAGGAAGTGGTATCTGGGCACTGGAAATTGAAAGTCTGAGTTCACTTTCTATGGAAACTTGCTTTGAATAGCAGTTATATTCTTCAGTCATCCTATTTTACAAACTGAAAAGGTCCTATAGACCATCTACAGGCATCTCTTTTCTTTAATACCTTATACATGTGAAGTCCACAAGTTTACAAAGGCCTTCACTATATCATAGTTGACCCTCAATGGTAGGTAAGGCAAAGAAATTATTGACACTTTGTAGATGAAGAAACAGATGCAAATAAATTAAGGGACTAGTTCAAGGCAATAAAGCCAGGAGATAGGTGAGCTAAGACTTAAACTCAGGTTTCTTGACCCCCAATATAAAGAGTGGGATCTGCCACTTCATGACACCATAGAGTACTAGGAGAGTGTAACCAAAGCTTTCTAAAGCTGATATCATATCATGGTAATTACCTAGGGCAACAGAGGCAGAACATGACATTCTGGCTGTGAGAAAATATTTTGTCTTGACACTATCAACACTTCTCTGAGATTCAGATATTTTGAATTATCTGAAAATAGCATTTATATGCCATGTATATGTATCTTATAACTTATTTTGATATGCATTAGTGCCTATTGTAAATGTGCTCTTTCAAAACCAAAACAAGCCAAACCAAATTCTTTTTTTGAAATATTTGCTGATTTTACTTAGCAGATGTGCAGATGTTTGTAGCAATGTTTTATAAAAGGATTCTTTTTTTTTTTTTTGATGTATTAAAATTGGTCTAGGGCTCGGGATGTGGCTCAAGTGGTAGCACGCTGGCCTGGCATGCATGAGGCACTGGGTTCGATCCTCAGCCCCACATAAAAATAATAAAAAAATAAGGATATTGTGTCCACCTAAAAAAAAAAAACAACTAAAAAATAAACGTTTAAAAAAATTGGTCTACATAAGTGTATTATAAAAATATGCATATATCCATATATATAGAACTTTCCAAGAAAATATGCTATACTAACCAAAGTAAACCTAAAGAAATTTTATAAAATATAGTAGCCATCTAACTTCATTGACTTAATAAGTGGGAAAACTGGGCCACTGTCAATCATCACATATTTTTTTTTAAATAAAAAATGAAGTTCAATGCAGAAGTCACCACATCAGTGATTACAATTAATGTGTCTGGCAAAATGACTAACCCTCTTTCCTAAAGTGGTTATATATCTTATTGAGTCATATTGTAGTCATTAGCCAGAGTTAATTTTAAACAGATAGATGCAGAGATACTCATGTTTAGGCCTGCACAATTTGGAGTCTCTTCATTATCTGCTTATTTCACTAAAGCAACCCAAAGCCTGAAGAGTTGCTTAATATTACCAAGTCTTCCTAATAACATATATGAAGTAAGACTGTACAAAGATGTCACAGATGTACAAAGATGTATCACACAGAAAGCAGCCTGTCTATACAGTGGTGATGTTGAAATAAAACTCATGGAGAAACAAATATGTCTGCCTAGTTGAGCCCCCC
>NW_025999874.1:118118-124304 GCF_001458135.2 Marmota marmota marmota
GCCCAGTACTCTACAGTTTCCTACTGGCTCACACATTATACCTTCCCCAGCTCTAAACCTGTTTCTTTCTTACTTATTAGGCAATATTATTAGTAGGTGCCAGAGCAGTGAGGAAGTTTTTTTCAACAACTTTATAATTAAAACAACAAACAACTGTAAGTTCTGAGCTCTTCTTCAGTAATACTGCCAGGGATTTCAAGTAATATTCTTCTTTTATAGAAGTGTAAGTGTGTAAGTTTCCAGAGTATTCCACTGGTATGCTGCCAATGAGGGATATGTGGATTAAAATAGCCACTCCTACCAGCTGAGGGGAAAGCAGGAGGTCCTGGGGTGGCTGGGCCAGTTTTGGGTGTTCTTGTCCACTTACCCAAGTATATCATCAGATGTTATCTTTTTCTATGTATAAAGAAGTTGGAAAGCACTGAAAAAGGGTTGGTTCTCCATAAATTACCAGATTATTCTGTTATATTCAGATGAGGTCTTCCAATTTGATTTCTACCACTGCCAAGAATACCCAGAATTAAATAGTCAGGTTAAAGGGTTTTGACTATTCTTACACTTGTAGAAGAAACTGGGAAGTCACATAATTTTAAGTCTGAGGTGCCCCTTTTTGGGCAATTTATTTTGCCTAAAAAAAAAAAAAAAAAAAAAAGTGGCAGAGACCCATGAGGGAAATAATAAAGCCCTGGTGCTGCTGGCTGCAGGATCTACCTGGCCTTCCCTTCTTTACTGCTGCTTCTTCCTTGACATTAAGACCAGAGGCTTTCATCCTCCTGATCTGGAAAAGCACATCCCCCTCAACTTCCATAAATCTGCAAAACTTGAAAAGAGCCCCAGTGTCATCAAGTAAAAGAGAAGGCTTTAGGAATCTCATGGAAGGAGGGGTGTCTTCAAGCCTCTCACTCTAAGCCGGACATTTCCTAACACTGGACAAATTGTACGTCCAGCTCAGGGAGGGTGAACTGCAGTGGTCTTTTACCCTCCAAGCCAATTGTTAGCTTTTCACAGGAATCAGCAGGGAAGCACATGTGAAACCTCTGTGTGCCGGTGAGCGCCCCCATGCCTTGTGTGACTCTGCATGTAGATGAAGCAGGCCGGGAGCTTTCTGAGCTGCTGCTGCTGAGTTCTCAGAGAAGCCTTTTCTCCGGCTGGGCTCCCTGCTGGGACAGCCCTTTTCAATTTTTCTATCCCCCCTCGATCTCTTCTCCTGCAGAACACAGGGAAACTTGATTGAAATAAAGACCTAGGGAACATGTTTTATTTTCTCCTGTTCAATCCATTTTAGAAAAGCTTTTAATTGGTTTTAAAAAGATGCTAAACAAAATGTGATGATGTTTTTCAGTCTTCATGAACTACGGATACCACTTTTTATACTTTCAAAGGGCTAATAAATCAATCATGAAATTAACTCTCCAGCTAAATTTAAAGCAAATCCACTGAATACCAGGTTCATTAAAAATCTATGCATTTACTTAGAAAAATTTAAAATTCAAAGAAAATTATCCTAGTAACTGAAATCTGACTTGAATTTTTAGTTCTACACTGAAAATCCAAGAGCAAGGCAATCACAAAGGGGAAAAAGGAGGGCTTGTGAACCAGTTTTAATAAGCCAATTTACAAGAAGGGAGGGGTGGGGGAGGGGTGGAAGTGGAAAAAGAGAATATCTTGATACATAACAACATAGTGCCCCTGGAGGGATTCTTTTATTTGAGCATGTGCACACATGCACACACAATTTTTCTGTGTGAAAGCTGGATTTACAACAAATGCAACATTAAGGATTCTGTGACTGATATGATTGCTGTATTGTAATCCATGTACAGTTCTCTTTTTAAAGAAAAATGCCCACATCTTTTGTTTTCTTGCCAGTGGTAAATAATAGTTTTCTACCTTTATGCACCTTACAACATTCAGATGCATATATATATTTTTTAAACTGAAAACATCTGAAAAACCTACGTGATAATGGACTGGTGAAGTGAATCCGCCCACTTTAGAGTTACAAACATTCTTGATATTAGATCAGCCTGAACATTTTTCCTTTATATTCTTGAGATAATAGAAACTAATTTTACAAAACAACATGGTACGGAAAAGGCATTCTTCATTTTCTTAAATATGTGCCAATTAAAAATATTACAAATATTAATTTCTCCTGCTGCTTATACCACAGGTCATCTTAGGCAGACCAGGTCAGAGTGAACGCATTCTGGATTAATTCCTTTAAAAAGAGAATCCCTGCCATTTCCCATCACTAAGGCAACCAGATCTCTTACTCCTATGTTTCCTATATCCTTTCTCTTCAGTCCTTAGAGAAGTTTGTTCCACATCCCTTTTTAATGATCTAATTGCTGTTTCTAACCAAGCTGAGCCATGTACCTTGGATGCTCACCCTTCACTTCTAACTCTCCATATAATTCTCCTTTCATCATTGAAGTAGCATCTGAAACCACATTTTAAAAACTGTGACCAATTTATTGAGATGTAATTCACATAGCACACAACAAACAGTTTTTAGTATATTCACAGATAAGTGCAACTGTCACCACAATCAATTTTAGATATTTTCATCAGTCCAAAAAAGAAACTCCATACCCATTAGCAGTCACCTCCTAGTCTCCCCATCCACCCCTCTCAGCCCCAGGCAACCACTAATCTACTTTCTGTCTCTATACATTTGCCAATTCTGAGCATTTTGTATAAATGGAATTGTACAGTGTGGCCTTTGGGACTGGTTTCTTTATGTGTTTTCAAGGTTTGTCCATGTTATGTTGTAGCACATTCAGTACTGCATTTTTTATTGGTAGATAGTATTCCACTGTAGGGATACATTAGATTTTATTTTATTTGATGAACATTTGTATTGTTTCTACTTCTTTTATGAATAATATTACCATGAACATCCATATACAATAATTTATATAGGCAAATATTTTCTTTTTGGGTACCTACCTGGGAGTGAATTGATGAGCCATCTGCTAACTTGATGATTAACCTTTTAAGGAATTACCAGATTATTTTCCAAAGACCGCACAATTTTTACATTCTCACCAGTAGTGTTAGATGGGTCAATTTTTTCACCGTATTATTATCTGACCTTTAGACTAGATCCAACCTAGTAGGTATGAAATGGTCCCTCACTGAATTGGTTTTGATTTGCATTACCCTGATGATGAATGATGTTAACTCTTTTTGTGTACTTATTGACCATTTGAACTTTACTTATTTTTTAATATTTCTACTTTAATCATACCCTGTCTAAATATAAACTCAAACAATACTAAAACACTTAAGCCCACCAAAATGAGAAGATATAAAAATTTATATTTAATAAGATATATTTTTGTTGAATAACTTACTCATGAAGCATATATGTGTAAGCCTCTATGCCAGATGTAAGATTTAAAAGCATTAGATAATGTTCCTTAAGAATCTTACAATTATTCTAATAAATATAAAGTTCTTAAGTTTTTAATCAAAATTTAAACATTTTCTGTTTATTTCTATATTAGAATCTATTTTGGATTACAAAAAACTTTTGGCCAGAAGATGTATCTTATTTAAATCAATGTATGTAGTATTTAACCATGTAAAGAACAAGTTGTTCAAAATAGCAATGAAAATTATTCTTCCTTCTCCCAAGTGACTCTTAGCATATTTTTTAAATAAAAAAACTGAATATTACAAGAAATAAGTTTAAATGCCCAGAAGACATTTTTTATTCTAATAATTTTAAATATGCTAACTTCATTAAAAAAGGGATTTTTGTGGTTGTGATACCTACATAGGTATTGGGTAGAAATTATAAATAAAAAATTTTTAAATTTATTCTAATTAGTTATACATGACAGCAGAATACATTTTAGAGATTATTTTTGTTTCAACAACCTTAGACATATTTACATATTTATAAGAATATTGAAGGAATCAGAAAAGGGAAAAATAGAGTCACTTCTCCAACTTAAGCCTTAGTATAAGCTCAAATTCCAGTCCTGGGAATAATGATTTATGGAACGAGGGTTTAAAAATCCTCCCACAGTGCATATATGTAGCAAATTTTCAAGGGTATTGTAGGTTAGATTTCTTTCACTACTCTAGAAATTTTTAAAAATTCCCTCAATCTAGAAAATCAGGATAGTCCTTTATCCTTAAATGTAAAATATACATACACATTCTTTTAACTGTTAAATTAAAAATTAGATTCATCAACTTAACATTAAATATTTTCCCTATAGATATATATATTCATGTATAAAATTCCCATATAGACACTAAGATGTTTTCCAAATTAATGCTTAAGCCCTTTGAATATGACTTGATTGGCATTTTGTCAAGGTTATAACACAGAGAATCAATCAAGAGACTTTATCCTGAGACATAACCAAACATGCTCTGGCAGCCCCTATATAATTACAATATTTAACCAACCTATAAAGGTTGGTTTAAATTTGTTAAGTTAAGAAAATCACCAGTCTCTAGTAGCCACATCAGTAGAAATGCAATCACAAGAATCAAGAGCCTATCACTGTGTACCCCATAAACGTGTAGAGTCATTTGGAAATAAATAATAAAGAGAAAAAAAAAAAAGAATCAAGAACCTGACTATAATATCATTCCTTAAAAGTACCATGTGACTACAGAATTCATCATCTTACAATGATGACTCAACATCTGTAAAAGTTAAAAAACAAAACAAAACAAACAAAAAGCCTTGCCTATAGTAAATAAACTTAAAAGCCCTCAAATAAAAACTCTTAAATGCAACAAACAGGAACACATTTTGAATCCCTTCTACATTAATATCATCATCTCTCTTGAGAGGTAGAGTGGGGAAGATGTAGAATATGTTGGAGAATTTATAAAGCAAGATACAATACTAACTGAAATTGTCAGATTTTGATATTTTAAGAATTGGAAAAGAAAAAAAAATCAGTTAATAATATAATTTACCTTTAGACAGAATGCCTCTGGTATTCAGAGTAGGTTTTTTTTTTTTTTTTGTCCCCTCCTTCAAGGGGAAAGGTATCCAGATGTTTTTAACAAACATTTCTAAGAAATTGCTGCAAACCATGGCAATACAGATGACCTTTCAAAATCCTTTCAACAACAGAATTTTATGTTTACAACAACCTGGCTTATTCAGAAACAGTATACCACTAAATGGAATTTACTGAAAGAGTCTGTGAAAATATTCCTTATTATTATTATTATTATTATTATTATTTCTTTTACCTGAGGAGGTGCCTTTTTCAGTAACACAAGAAGAGCCTGTAATACCAGATTAGAAAATCGGGGGCCAATGGGGACATAATCTGGAAGAGAATCATGGTTATGATTAGGCTTCTTATATACATTTACACACTTCAAAATGTTCTGATTTTTCTACATCAAGAGTAAACATCATCCTAAGTAACAGGCAACTATTTATAATAAGAAAAAAAAATCTCTAGTAACCTAAATGCTTAAAATGTCACATAAGAACACTTTTCTGTACATTTTTTCAAAATAAGCAAACTTCTAAATATCCATTCTGAGTTCATGTAGACATTTTAGCTGGTTTTCAGAATTTTTTTTTTTAAAGGGGAAAGCATCCAAGTGTATTTATTGAGCATTTCTAAGAAATTGATGCAAACCATGGCAACAGAATAACTGAAATGATGGTGATGAAGACTGGCCTCAGATGGTAAAGAGTGGATGACTAAAGAACTTTCAGTTAGAAACTAGTACTTCAATGGGCTGGGGTTTTAGCTCAGTGGTAGAGTGCTTGCCTCACATGCATGAGGCCCTGGGTTCAATCCTCAGCACCACATTTAAAAAATAAATAAATAAATAAAAATAAAGATATTGTGTCCATCTACAACTAATTAAAATTTTTTTTTTTTTTTTAAAAGAAAACTAGTACATCAAGATCTGCATAGTGGCTGAGGTAGGAGGATCCCTCAGCAACTTATTGAGACCATCTCAAAGGAAAATAACAGGGCTGGGGTTGTAGCTCAGTGGTAGAGCACTTGTCTAGCATGTATGAGGCACTGTCTTCGATCCTTGGCACCACATACAAAAAAATAAAATAAAATAAAGGTATTGTGTTCATCTACAACTAAAACAAATATTTTTTAAAAAGGTAAAATAACAAAAAGGGCTGGGGATGTGGCTCAGTGGTTAAGCCCTGCTGGGTGCTATCCCTGT